>NC_056745.1:703812912-704172912 GCF_019279795.1 Protopterus annectens | reverse complement strand
AAACAGACCTGGAAAGAGTCAAACATCTTGTTGCTGAGTGTGACAAGCTAATGGCAGAGGGCCTGTACACTGAAAGACAAAATACATTTATTAGCATTTGTTTACTAGGGTTGTCAGAATGGGCACATGAAGTAACCCCTTTTCATCTGAGGCCAGGGAGAAAAGCTTCTAAGGCACAAAATCAAATTACAAATGTTAACAATACAAATATTCACATTCTACAGACAGTCAAGATACCAGGTTTACAATTTGCTTAGACAGTTCAGGAAGGAATAATAAAGATTATCTTAGTTCTCTATTAATGTAGCATAAAAATTCAGTTGAGCATCATATTGAGAAGTGCACAAATATACACAGGATTACCAAAGGTAGTGGAGACATAAGCAGGATATGTAAATTGAAGATTAGGGTGTAGTAGGAAAATTCAGGTAATGGAGAAGATATGAGGAGTACAAACAGAACTGGAGTATGGAAACACTAGTGAAGTTAGTGTTGGGGAACTGTGGCAGAGAAAAATAGGTCAGCCGGGAGTGACACATTAAAATAACCAGGAGTCAGTAACACATTGTTTAAGTTGTGTTTTAAAGTCACTACTGCTTCCTTATTTGTTTTGAGAATTACTAGAAGAAATTTCACATTTTGGAGATGTTCACATTTTGGAGATGTACAGACAGTACAAGAAATTTCCAAATAAATTGTTAGATTTGGTAATTAGGAGTAGGAATTGTTCTTTAGAATCTAGTGGCCTGTTTAGGGTGTAAGATAAAAGGATACTGGATAAGAAAGAGCACTCTTTGAGGTTGTTAATACGTTTATGTTCAAGTAGTAGTTGGGTGAACTGCAGGAAACAAGGAAGCTCTAACCAAGACTGTGGCAATGGGGATTGTGCAAACATTACAATGCTGAGGAAGCTGAGAAGCACTGGAAACATGAGCCACAAAGCATTCTAAAGAATGATGAAGTTTATATCACATGGGATCACCCATTACCAACAGTTCAAAAAATGGATGCGAGAAAACCAGATACAGTAGTCCATGAAAAAAGACAAAAGTAGCATTGACCATTGAAATTGCTGAACCCAGTGATTACAGTGTCTTGCGTACAAAGAGACACAGAGTTAAAAAATACCAGGAACTGCAGGTGGAAATGAGGACAATGTGGAAGGAAGATACCCAGACCGTTCCAATAGTAGTAGGAGCAATGTGTCTCATAAAAAAAGAATTTACAGTCATACTTAGATATGATATAGATACATGCAACTCCATATGAATTGTAGGAGGATTCAGTTTTGGGCACATTGCAGGTGCTTTGAAGAGCACTGTTGGAGAACATCAAATATGAGCTTTAATCATACTTTGACTTAGGAATGGGGTCCATTCCTGTAATGGTGTTAGAAACCCAAAAGACCTGGAGAAGTTAAACCTGGCTAATCATATTTTACAATCACTGTTACTGTGACATCTCCACTCTGGACCAGTAATCAAGGAGCCTGAATCCTCACCTCGGACACTGAAGAGGGGCGTTCATGTAGAACAAAAATGGATACACTCAGTATTTCCAGATGCAGCTCCCTGCATCAAGTACAATTTCACTTAGGAACACACAGGGAACACACTCAGTCTGGGAGCTGTTTTTTCTCTCTCTCTTCAGATCCCTAGTAAGACTCCCCACTGGCACAGCTGTACAGTTAAGATATCAGCTGAGTGTCCAAGTGAAGTTCTCCACCACTCTCTCTGTGAAACCAGTGCTTTGTGCCCCTGCTACAAGCAACTGACATACGCACGCAGATTTGATTTTCACACACACACACACACACACACACACACACACACACACACACACACACACACACACACACACACATGGCTGGCACAGACTTACTAGCTATGCCCCCTTCTGTCCAGACTATAAAATAGTTACATGGACAACTGACACTCCAAAGCAAGATATTCTAAGGCTCTTGCAAGGGTACCCAATTATACAAAGTGAAATTAATATTAACACAAATGGTAACATTGACCAAACAGCAAGGCTTTCAGGAGTGGCCAAAGTGCCACCAAATAAATATAAGCACTCTCAAAGGATAAAATATTTTCTAAAGGACCAGCCATAATGAATGTTTAAAAATATTTAATAACAATTTAATAATAATCATTTAAAGGCTCACTGCTGCTTTCAGCTGTGAGATACATTTCTGCAGTTGTTCTAAGTAGTGGGGATATTTGTAGCATTTCCATATTCAGGCTTGTATTTGGGCCTAGTGTTTGTGGAGGCTGTGTGTCTGAGCACATATTCAGGGACATCTTGGTTTAGCCAAAGCCATCAGGCATTTCAGTGAGAGAATTTTTGAGGTCATTGGCTGACTGAGGTCACCTGGACTACAGCTTAGACTAAGCACCTCATTGGTTCTTTTGAGATTTCTTTCTTAAAAGCTGTCTCAGGTTTCAACTTTCTGTTACCTAAGAAATTCAGTTGTGAGTGTTCTGCCATTTCACACTGAACTGATCGAAGGAAGGACATTGAGGAAACTCTGAGCTATAATATATAACATTAAGATATCCAAATGTTTTTGTTTATTTTGTTCTTTATTTCTTTGTTATTTATAGCACTTTGTGTACTGTGTATTTTTCTAACTAGTTTCACTGTGAGTGAGGTATTAACTGGAAATTGTCCACTTTTATTAAGCATCTGTTGGGTTGTTTATTTCTGATAACTTGTTGCAGTTAAACTCTTTTTTCTAGAGGCTCCTTTAGCTGTTTAAAACTTTCATTTAAAGGCTCACTGCTGCTTTTCAGCTGTGAGGTACATTTCTGCAGTTTGTTTCCCAACCTCCCTTCCTGTTGGTATACTGTTTTTATAGTTGGTGGCTTTGCAGTTGCCCACCCCTAGTGTAAATTTGATCTGGGACCCTCCTCGCAGTCTAGTGTCATTACCTCATTCTACCCACTACAGGGAGAACATTTGAGAAGGCCAATCAGCTTAGTTTCTGCTACTCCTTTCTCTATTTCCACTAAAAAAAAAAAAAAAAAAAAAAAAAAAAAAATTTTATCTGGCTTTTACTGTATTTGTGTTTCTTCCTACTTTATTTTGCTTTTGCGTCATCTTAAAAGTACTCGATTGTATTTATTACTGCTTGGTGTAACTCATTCTAAGCCTTTTAGTTTAAGCACATGGGCTTCAGACCAGTTGTTTTACATTAGGAAGGTTTGTGGTCTGCACTGTAGTGGCAGAACAGGTAGCTTACATCCTTCTAAGTTGGGAACTGCTGATTGAGGGCTCAGTGTCTGTTATTCTAAAAGTGTATTAGTTCTGGTTTAAGCACTTGGGCTTCAGGCCAGTTATTTTACATTAAGAGGGTTCGTGGTCTGCACTCTTGTGGGAGGAGAGGCTGGACTCTGCCCTTCTGAGCTGGGAATTTCTGGTTAAAGGCTTATAGTGCCTGCATATTTGAACTGCTTCTTACTGTAATTGGTACACCTTGTTTGCTGTAGCATAGACTAGATCCAGGCCTGCTGAATCTAGCTTTGTTTGTATGCTTGTTGTTTGTTTGCTTGTTATTTCCCTGAAAAGCTAATTCCACCTAAAAGCAGCTTTTCAGCGCTTCTGTGGATCCCTAGTGATATCTGCATTGCTTACTGTACTTATTTCCTTGTTTCACTTGAAAGAAAGTTACTGTTTGTCGTTTTTGCATTTAAGTTACCTGGCACTTGCTCACTAAAGCAATTATATAAGTCAGCACTAAAAAATTAAAAGCACTACACCCTCACAAACTCCCCTCGAGTACCTTGTTCCCCATTGGCCCTTTTTTCAATTATAAAGGAATTCCCAATACTATTCTAGCATGTCCAAAGGTCAGTTGTCAATCTCCTCTCTGGTCCAGCTGGTGAATCTGGGAATCTTGAGGCAATGTTACAACTGCCTCATGAACACAGACAACCCTCTCCTCCTCCCAACAAATTCCAACACATGTGAGAGATGCAACCATATAGCCAAACTGGAGGCTAAGCTCTCTCAACTCAGTACTGGCGTAACCAGTCAGGAGGAGAAGGAAACCACACTCACTACAATTCCAGTCTCACATAGACCTACCACGACAGCAAACCAAACACATAAACACACAAAAACATACTTGGAGGCTCTAAATAAAAATCTGCCTAAGCAGCAGAGACCTCCAAAGCAGACACCCAAGCAACCGCTACCCCAAAACAAAACACGTGCAACACACAGCTCACAAAGCCAGTGTGCCGAACAGTCACAGCCCTTAAGGCTAAACAACACACCTGATACACTTGTAACAGGTGACTCTATCGTCAGGCACACTGACGTCCCGCTCACCAGGCTGAACAAGGAGAAGGTCACGGTGAGCTGCCTGTCAGGCGCTAGGATCTGCCACATAACACAAGCACTCAGGTCACTCCAAGGCAAGTACAAATATGACTCAGTCATTGTCCATGCTGGTGTGAATGACCTGAGACGCACCTCCTGGACTACATGAAAAGAGACACAGAGGAGCTCTCTGAGCATGTAGCCCAGGCCGGTATGACCCTGACCTTGAGTAGCATCTTACCCTCACCAAGAATGATGCCACAATATGAAGACAAGATGATCAATTTCAACAATTGGCTTAAGTATTGGTGTCATTCAATGGGGATCAATGCCTGTCAGCCTGGGATGACATGCTCGACAAGCCACGATGCTTCGCTAGGTACGGCTTGCACCTGTCACCCCTGGGCTTTTGGATATTGGCAAAGGCTCTTGCTACCCCCATAGTGCCTTTTTTAGGCAAGGCTCAAAAGACATACCCACCTCCATAGGTATCACAACGGATAAGAAACTAAGAGTAATGCTACTCAACGCCAGAAGTCTAAACCTCAAGATGCACGCACTCGAAACTCTCCTTAGCATGGAGAACATCGATATCTGTGCAGTAACAGAAACCTGGTTCAAGGCTCCCGAGAGCATCCTAGCACTACCAGGTTATACCTCATACCATGCTTTTCAGCCCCAAAACTTGGACCAAACCACAAAAGAAGGGGGAGTATCAATATTCGTCAAAGATACCCACACCTCCAGGTTGGTGGCACAGCACGAAGCATCAGAGACCATCCATGTGCAACTAACAGTGGGTAAAACTGCCTTCCAGTTTATAGCCTGCTACAGACCACCCTCCCAAACCCAGGAACCCCACTCGGCCTTCCTGAGAACACTGGAAAATATGAAGATCTCTCCAAACACCATTATATTGGGTGACTTCAACTACCCAAACATAGACTGGGAGCATTACTCTAGCTCCAACACCCTAGCCCAAAGGTTCCTAGAATTTATAAACTCAAATGTTATGGAACAACTTGTTACCACTGCCACAAGAGGGGAAAACATACTGGACATGATCATCACCAACATGGGGACCTTATTCTCCAGACCAGAAGTGTATCCCTCACTGGTAAGATCAGACCATAAACTAATCTCACTGGATATTCACATCCCGACCCCACCCCCTGCCCAGAAAACCACAGTGAAAAACTTCTCTAAAGCAAATTTCACACTCCTCAAAACCGAGGTGGAATCCTTCAAACCCCCGGGCCTGTGGAAAATGCGGCCCAGACCACAGAATCCTTTATAAACGCATTCTATGAACACCTTCAGGAATGCATGGATCATGCAATCCCAAATAAAACCAAGACCCAATCCTCCAAAAGCAGGCGTCCTGTCTGGTGGACCCCAGCCATAAACAAACTATACAATAGAAGGAGGAAGCTACTACATGATAGAGCAAAATCCCAAAAAGGGAAGGCATCTCTGATCAGTATTAGCAAAAAACTATGGGCACTCATAAAATCGTCTAAGGCCAGCTTCGAGAGAAAAATTGCACAGGACACTAAGGATAATCACAAGGCTTTCTTTAGTTATGTTAGTAACCTGGGTGGGAATTCCCAGATATGCTCAGAATTAGTCCAAAATGACAAAAATACACGAACCCACAGACATTGCCAACATGCTAGCTGACAGGTTCAGCGCAAACTCCCCCCCACCAAAAGGGCAAATATCTATCCCAGCAGAGTGCTGACCCCCTGACATCTCAGATGCTCAGGTAAGAGCAGCCCTCTCCAAAGCAAAAAACACAGCATCAATGGGACCAGACGGTGTCCCAGGCTGCGTCCTACATGAACTCCAAGAAGAGCTAAACCCAAACATAAAACTACTGTTCAATCTCAGCCTTACCACAGGATATGTACCCAAAGAGTGGCGTACAGCAACAGTGGTCCCTCTCCACAAAGGTGGTGCCTCAACGGATCCTGGAAACTATCGCCCCATAAACCTGACTAGCTTGGTCTGCAAAGCTATGGAAAGGATCATCATGGACCTCATAAATAAAGATATTGGGGACCTACAGACACTGGATCTTACCTAGTTCAGCTTTGTTAAGGGCAGATCCTGCCTCTTAAACCTGGTCGATTTCTTTGAAACAGTCACCAAGGCCACTGACTAGGGGAAGGTGGTCCACACAGCCTACCTGGACCTCGCAAAAGCCTTTGATACAATACCCCACTCGGGCATTATAGATAAGCTCACCAGCTTAAATATAAACCCCTATGTCACTAGATGGGTTGCAAACTGGCTCAAGGACAGAACCCACATGGTTAGAATTGCTGGAGCCATGTCAGACTCCAAACCAGTTACAAGTAGCATCCCACAAGGCTCAGTCCTGGGACCTCTCTTGTTCGGTATATATTTCTTGGAGGTACAGGCCAACACGGAAGGACTGTGGCTGACCAGGTTCACAGATGACTGCAAACTGGGCACCATAATCGACTCTCCAGCCGACACAAGCATCCTCCAAAAGGGCCTCATAGAAACAGATAACTGGTGCCAGAGCCATGGCCTCAAGCTAAATGCCAAAAACTGTACAGTCATCCCCTTTGGCAAAAACAATGTGCCCACAAATTACCACATAGGTGGTAATCCATTAAGTACGGAAGAAGTAATTAGGGACCTGGGGACCCAAGTTGATAGCAATCTCTCATTTGACAACCACGTGGCCAAAGTGGTTAGAAAAACATTTTAAATAGCCCACCTAATCATGAAGGGATTCACATCTAGATCAGGGGAGGTCATCATGCCTCCTTACTCATCCCTCATCAGGCCCATAATTGAGTACAATGCCCCTTTTGGGATGTACCTTACCAGACACCTGCAGCAACTGGAAAGACCCCAAAAGAACCTCACCAAGAGGATCAAAGGGCTCAAACAGATGCCATATGCTGCCCGGTTAAAGAAACTCCAGCTCTACTCAGTGGCATACCACCTGCTCAGAGGCAATCTGTGCCTGATGTATAAAGCCATGTCCAACCCAGAATTAATGGACATGCTGCACCTCAGAAAATCCAAATCCCATCGAGCCATGCACTCGAGAGACTTGAACCTCAGCACTGAAATAAATAGGACATGCTGGAGGGACAGATTCATAACCCAGAGGCTCCCTTCACTCTGGAATAAAATCCCAGTCCAGGTTAGGCAGAGTCCCTCATTGACTCTCTTCAAGAGGAATCTTGATGAGTGGATGGGAGATCGTAGGTTTACCCCGGGTATCACTTCTGTGTCACTGTTAGACAGAGGCACAGTATAATAACCTCGAAAAAGGGCATAGCAAAATTAATTTAAAATGGGTGGCGAAAGCCAAACACACTCTGGCTAGGCTTATAAATGCCCTAGGGCAGATAGCCTAGTATGAACCTATGAACAAATAATAAAAGAACATTTAAATATCCATTTACAACAAGCACCAGAGTTTCAATCACAGGACATAGTAAAAATAACATAGGTGGACAGGATCACACGGTTCCAGAAAAGCAATACTTAACTAATCTCACTGTATTTTCCTGATTGATCTAAAGAATCATTATTCCCTGGTTACTTACTATTGCAAGGCAAGGTGAAGTAGGTGAAAGGTCCTTCTTTGTCAGGTTACAAACAGAGACTGCTGTGAGACTTCAGTCTCACCTAGTATTAAACATTATTTTAGTGATGGATTACAGAAGGGCATCACATACATCTGGTCATCTGACTTCTGGCTAACATGCAACCCCCATTGCTAAAAACTGACAGAATTTAGCATGTGTCAATAATACAACCACACAGAGCTTGGTAAGATCTGATGCAGCTTCTGGAAGTCATAAAACAATTTCAAATTTCTACCCTTCCACAGTAGCAATTAATTCACTGCTACGGAGCATTGCTGCCTCACAACAAGAGGTTCTCCAGTTTGATTCTTGGCTGGTATGCCTTTTGTGTAGAATCTGCATGTCCTCCCTGCATTGGTGTGAGTTTCCTGCAGGTGTTCCGGGTTCCTCCCATGTTAGAACAACATGCATCGGGAGCATTTCTCCCCGGGTCTCCGCTGAAAACTGGCTTTGTTCCAAGTCAACCTTTCCCAGTAAAAAAATGTTAAACAAATATGGAAGGCTTCCTAATGCTTTTTTCCCCAGACATTTCATCTATGACTGCAATCAGAACTGTAAGATACAATCTTTATCATCTAAACAAGTGATTTCATTTCTTACTATTTTTCGAAGTTAGCTGGAGCTGAGCTTAACCTCTTCTCTTCCAGTATTCTCTGTTACAATATATACATAAATCAGTTACAATGCGGTACAGTCTGACATATATGTATATTTATTTTCTCTATAGCAGGACACACTTTCAACACGAACAACTTTACAAATACATTTTTCAACACAAGCATCTGTACAAATCAGTTTGTTATACAAATGACATATAATTCTTTACAAAATTCCAGCTAGCTGTGCTGCATGTTACACATTAAATGCCCTACTTCTCCTGGCATAGCTGGCAATACACCTCACATCATCATAGTTACTCCCTGAACAAAACAAACCTAACAGATTTTTGAAAGGTATTGCATTATTTTTGACTGACACATACAAAGTGAAGGATCAAACTGGATCCTATTAACGTTAAGAAAATTTTTCCGTAAGGCATTAGAACAATTAGTTCTCCACATTTCTTTACACTAGCTGTCCTAAAAATAAAATAAATAAATAAATGATCTTTAAAAATGTAAATATTCAATGTTCCTGAGTCACCTATTTTTACTTTGTAATCCAAACATCTGTTTGGGGCTACCTCTAGAGAAAATGTTACAAGACTAGTAATTATCCAAAATACAACTTTAAGGTACCAATGCAAAACATCTCTTAAGTGCTTCACTAAGTCACTAGCAGCTTCTTTATTTTGCTGATAAAAAGCTAGCAGTAAGATAGATGCATTTATTCTGAGATCTTCAGATCTTGATATGAAATCATCTTTAGCATCTTCATCCGTTAAAGTTCTAGGAGGGCACTACTTTAAGGACCTTGAAACCAGTACTAAATCACAGGTAACTTACATTTTTGCTAAATTTAGTTTATTATCAATGCATGGTTGGTTTCTAATGTATCCCTGCTAAACCGTATATACATCTTAAAAATTAAACTTTTTCACATTGTATGTTTTTTTCTTAGGAACTCATTGTTGCACATATTCCTGCTTAGCACAGACATTTAGTACATTGTGGACTAACTTACTTAGGATGGGAGAATCATCATGTCTCTCCAATACTTGATATATATATATATATATATATATATATATATATATATATATATATATAATATTGCTGTAGATATATGCAAATCAATACACTTAATCCTTGCAATCAAAGCACTTCAGTGTAGCTAACATATACTCACTGCATCCTTCTATTAAAGTATGAGGGAATAAAACATATCTGAACAGAGTATTAAGACTATATCTGTATTTCTAAGGGGAGTTACTAGTAGCTGAAAATCCAATGTTGCAAAGAACTATACATCATTAGGACTTGCAATGTAAAATCTATGAATCAAGATGAACTCAGTGATGAGAAGAGCAACAGTAAACACTGAAATCTTGGGAATTAGTGAAATAAAATGGCTAGGAATAGGTCATATTACATCACATAAATCATCAGATTTTCTGTGGACAAGAATTCTGTTGAAGTTGAGTAGCCCACAATGTTGACAATGGGGCATCAAAATCAGTGCTCGGTGACATGCCTAAAATGATGCGATAATCTCAGACTACAAGGCAAGCCATTCATCATTATAGTGATACAAGTTTATGATTCAGCTAAAGATGTCAAAGAGCAAGAATTCAGCCAGTTTATGAGAATCTACAGAACCTTTTGGTAATAACACCAAATAAGATACCACAACTATCATATCAGACTGGAGTTCTAAAACTGGTAGTCAAGTACAACTAGAAAAATGGGCAAGTTTGCCCCTGATGCATGAATTAATGAGAGGCAAAGAATACTAGAATTATCCTAAGATAATTCACTAGTCATAGCAAATGATCTCTTAGCCTGAGAGATGGCTTAACACACAGATGCCACCAGATGATCAATACCATGCATTTTGCAGTCAGAGATAGAACAGCTGTATACAGTTAGTAAAATCAAGACCTGGACTGACCATGTCAAACCATCAGCTGCATATTGCAAGTCTGGAACTAAATTAAGAAAAAAAAAAAAGAGAGAGAGAGAATAGCCTCCAGGCCAAATGGATACACGCTCAGCAATATTCCAGGTGAATATGCAGTTGAACTGAAGAAAAGACTCAAGAGCTTGTTGGACAGACTTTCTGAAGAACTGCAAACAAAAGTTTATGATATATGGTAAAACAATATTCCAGAGAGAAAGATTAAGGTAAAATGGCTGGCTGTGGAGATTTAGAAGTAATCAAGGAAAGTGGGAGAGCAAAAAGGCAATGGAGATAGGGAAAATACAGCACATTGAATGCAGTTTCACTAACAGCAAGAACAGATACAGAAGCATACTTAAATAAGCACCGCAAATACAAAGAAGACAAAAGAACAGAAAATACAACACATCTCTTCAAGATGACTGGCAATATTGAGGGAAACTTCCAGGTAAAACTGAGCATGATAACAGACATTAAAGTGACATGGCAGTAATATACAGAAGAACCATATAATAATTACCCTAATGTCACTGATCAATGTAATGGTATGTTTTCTGATCTAGAGACTCGCATCCTGGAACATGAATTTAAATGGGCTACAAGAAGCCTTGCTAACAATTAGCCTATAAGGAAGTGATGGAATTACTTAACATCCTGCAAAATGATGTTGCTATGATGGTGCATGCAATTTAGCAACACATATGGAAAAGACAGAAGTAGCCAGTGCACTGGAAAAGGTGAGCTTATATTTCAATCTAAAAAAAGGACAAACGCCAAACAGTGTTCATGTTGTCAAAACACTGCACTTGTTTCACATATTAGTAAGGAAATGCTCAAGACTCTAAGTTAGACTTCAACAATATATAGACTTGGAAACAATAGAATATAGGTGGCTTTAGAAGGGCAGAAGCACCAGAGATCAAACTGCTAACATCTGCTGGTTAACAGAAAAAGCAACGAAGTTCCAAGAACTGCCATACTGACTAATCTAAAGCCTTTGGCTGTGTTTACTATAAACTGTAGCAAGTTTTTAGATAAACTGGGATATCAGGTCACCTTACTTCTCAAGTGAAGGATCTAAATGCAGAACAAGAAGCAACATTAAGAACCAAATATGATATAACTGATGGGTTCAAGATTGTGAAAGGTTTGCAACAAGGATTTATATAGTCACCCTGTTTATTTAATTTATACACAAATTTCATATGAAATGAGGGGATACAAAAACACCGGCATCCAAATTATTGGGAGAAATACCTTTATCATAGATATGCAGATGGTACCACCCTGATGGCTGAAAGAATGGAAAAGCTGAAGATCTTGTTGATGAAGGTGAAAAAGTGAAAGTAAGCTTGCTGCTGGACATAAAATAAAATAAAGTTATGTAATCTAGCACTACAATTCTCAGCAAATAGGGAAGTAGTAGAAGAAATAACATTTTATTTTCTTGGTCTAAACTATCTTTGCAGATAGTCTCTGTAGACAATGTAGAAAGATGCTTGGTTCTGGGAAGGAAAGTTATGGCAAATCTGGGTAAGATTTTAAAAAGCACAGCTATTCCATTGTCAACAAAGTTCCATACAGTCAAAATTAAGGTTTTCCCAAGTGTGAGAGCTGGGCTACAAGTAAGGCTTTAGAACAGTAGCACTGGAGAAACTTTGACACATCGGCACGGAAGATCAACTTACCCAATATTTAAGGAAATAAGTCCATATTGTTTAATGGAAGGTCTGATACCAAAACTGAACCTTTGGTTGCATAACAAAAAACGGGGTTCACTAGAGAAGACTGAAGGCAAAAATGAAAAAAGCTGAAGTGGACTGCAGAGGCTAAGTTGGAATGGCAGCATTACTGAAATGATGACTATAAATTTGGAAGAAATTAAACATGCAGTTGTTTACAGACAGACGTGATAGGCCAGGTAGGCTAAATGTTTTTAATGTCACAACAATCTGGATTTTACTAAACAGCACCAACCACTTGTGTGCCACATGACTTCATGATTAGGCAGCTCAATAAATGTTCATGTTGAATGTACATCAGGTCTAACACCTCTTTTTTTTTATCATCTTGGCTATATGCATGCTTTGATGTGTACATACACTAGGCATACAATATTAAGCAAAACAGACTTCTGTTAAGGTATTTGTTGTTTGCATTTGACAAAACCCAGCACATATGCATTAAGTCAAATACTCTTTGAATATCCTAAATTCAACTTCATGCCACTGTCAGTAAATATATATATATATATATATATATATATATATATATATATATATATATATATATATATGTGTGTGTGTGTGTGTGTGTGTGTGTGTGTGCGCGTGTGTGTGTGTATATATATCTCAGCTAAAGCGTCTTATGTGGAGACATTATAAACTCAAGGCGACAATACTACTAAAAAAGAAAAACGGGTAGAAGCAGCAAACAGACGAATACCAAAACAAGTAATAGTTTACCGTTTATTAAAAGGTAATCTTTAAGCGCTTTTCGTCAGCGTAAAATAGCTGACTTCTTCAGAAGAAACAAACCATACTCTCAAAGTCGTGGAGTATTTAAAACCACATCAATTAACAATTAAACAATTAAAATAGTTGAACAATTAAAGTTGTTGAACAATTAAAATGAATGAAGTTACTGAACATCATTATCCGGTTTATTTAAAGAGACACTTTGCAAAGCAGAAAACTCACAAGCTGCAAAAATGTTTATGAAAAAGAGTAATAATAAAATTATGTGGAAACATGCGTGAATGGGCGTACCTTCGTTGAAGGTTGTGCATCAGGCCTGGCAAGCCGGTACGTAAAAATCAACTGCCTATCATTAGCGGACCAGAGTTCCGCTGTGGCGACCCCTAACCGGGAAAAAGCCGAAAGACACAAATATATATATATATATATATATATATATATATATATATATATATATATATGGGTTACCTTCAGAACATCAACAGCTCATTTCACTGACAAGCAAATCAGCAAGACCATTTCACTGAATGTTCATTTCACTGAATGGTCATTTCATCGACAGTGATAAATGACCTTTTCCCCATTGTAGTGTGACCCTGGAGTTAGAATATATAATGAGGGGGTGTGAGGGGGCACAGCCCCCCACATTGGGGGGTGTGGGGGGCAAAGTCCTCCACATACTTTGGTTGTATATTGTTTTCTGCAAAACAGTTATTCATTGCACTTGTAAGTATCCATCTCTATAGCTTAAACGTTTATAATATCCCCTCCACACCCGCCAATGTGGGGTATGTGCCCCCCACACCCCCCCTTACTATATATTCTAACTCCAGGATCACACTACAGTGGGGAAAAGTTCATGTATCACTGTCGATGAAATGAGTAGTCAGTGAAATGAACATTCAGTGAAATGGTCTGAACCAAAGCAGGTAAACCAGCAGAGCTAGGAACAAAATTCAAACCCTTATCCAACAAATCTTGTGTTGCTTCATTAATGTTAAAGCCAGTCAAGTTTATATAAAAATGTTCACTGCCTGCATCTTGGTTAGCATCTCCTGAAAGTTTGAAGTAATACCTCATTTATGGGGCTTGGACCTGGGAAATGTCTTTTTGAACTTTGGGTACACTTCCAGTTCAGTCGATATTAGACCATACTGATGATTTAGAAAAAGCATCAAACTGACACAAAATTGATCTAGGATTGGATCATTCTCCTTTATTTTTTGTGTGAACATTATTTACACATGTAAAACACACAGGTTTTCTAAATTTTACTTTTAGAAATGCCTGACCCAATTCATATTCTTTAAGGTCTCGCTTAAACTTTTTAATTTTGCAAGATGCTCGTGCTAAATGAAGTGACTGCATTTGACTGGCCAAAGTTGTATCAAAGATGAAAAAAAAATTACAGTCTTGAAAAATATTAACGAGCAAGATCTATGTTTACCAGTTCTTTTAGGCTGGCAATACTCCACTCATAAAAACTGATCAAACAATTAATGAACATATATGAGGCTAACTTTTGTATTGCTAGTCATCATTGCATAAATGCTCTTCCGTTCCAACCCCTGGCTGTAAAAATACTCCAAGACCCCTCGCAGCCATACCTTGATGTTGATGGGCTTTAACAAATGAAGATGCCAAACATGCTATCTTAACTTACTGCAAAAGGAAGTTAAAGTAGCAAATTCTTTCTAACATTACATTCTTCGGTATTTAGCGGAATCAGATTCCTTGTCTGGGGGAGGGGTTTGTCTGTTCTGGTGCGAGAACAACAAAACACAACTGTATCATCCTTATGTATCATCATCCCATCCAGAAAAAAGATAAATCTAATGAAATGGCCATAATACAAACTTCTTGAGATAAACTAATCAGCTAATCAAACAAAGGTTCAGGGTCAGTACAGACACAATGCATTCCAACAACTAGGTGTATGGCCAATGAAACATGAAACTGGGTGCAAATATTGTAGAGCCACAAATACCACTGTTCCCATATAGAAAATCAAAATAATATTTTAACATACAAATCATGCTCCAAAGAAGCATATAAAGAAACTGCGTTTCTCTTCTCAAAGAGGAGCTTCTTTAGTGTCAATCGCACTCTTATGTAGTTATCTTTATAATTTTTCTGGCAGGAAATGAAAAGTCACAGAAAACAGGTTTATACTATTGTTTTAAGCTTTCATTATTTAGGTTCGGTGACTGAATACTTTATTTTACATTACTCGCATCAATTAATTATAAGTGGATTTATAAACAGATTTTTTATTTTCTACCAGATGAGTTATAAAGGGGACTAAGTCGCACAGTACAATTAACATTGAAGAAGTTCCAATTTGGGGAGAGAAACATGGTTTAACTTCTGTTTGGGTGCTGTATTTGTGGCTCTACATAGTGAATAAGTGCACCCAGTTTCATGTTTCAGAAGTCTTGCACTGCATTGTTGGTGTATGTGTGCGCATATATAACTTTTTTTTTTGTTACCATGCAACCCCACACACACACACACACACACACACACACACACACACACACACACACACACACTTTCCAAAGAATATTACATAACATTTCTGCACTCCAGCATAAACCTGAAGGTTTTAACTTTCTGTCTCAATCTCAGTCTAAAACTAAACTTACAATAACAGTAGATGTTCAAATGACAGCCTTAGCTATATGAGTTATATGAGCCGACTAAGTTTGGGTAGCAAGCCCTTCAGAGCTTTCCTGCCAACAGAGAGGGGAAGGCTAAGCCCTGAAAGGACAATGCAAGGAGCAACAAAAAAATGTCCACACCATGGCATAAAAACACACCAAAAACAAACTGAGGGGTGGTGGGAGGGAGCAGTTACTGCAGCAGTGATCATGTGAACTCTGCTGTTATGGTACGTTTACTTTTACAACTGCTGCAGTAGCCTTAGCTATATGGGTAGATTACTGTAGCTTACTAAATTTGGGTTGTGGAGAAAATAAAGGAGCCCCTGGAGAATGCAATGCCGGATTTAGGCCTTGGTGCAGTGGCACGCGCCCTCCCCTTTGTTTTTTTTTTAAGCACCCTTACAGAGTGTTATAAAAAATTGCTTTTTAACTGTCTCAGTTGAAATCAGAAAATATACAACAAAAGTGGTACACAGTTAAGAACGCACCTCATTTGCTTGTACATTTTCCAATTTCAAACCACAGAAACTTTATTTTCCTTCAAGTAGTTATTTTTCCATCTTGCTTTACAAGTCATGATGGAACGCTCAATTAGAGTATCCAGTCAGGTGACTTGATAACCCTAAGATCCCGAGTGTCTCTTCTAACGCATCTCCCATCATGACTACAAATCTTTCAGACAGTGAGACCGAGAGAAGCTTGTCTGGGGAACAGCTGAAAAAAAAAAGAGCACAAGGTACTTGGAAGTACAGCTGCAGGCTACACAACATTCTGGACTATTTCTGAGGCATTAACTCTGTCACTTATGATGTTGTGTTAAAGTATGTTATGGCACCTTGAAATCCCACTTTCTGTAAATTTTTCGGTTGCCATACTTAAAAATGCGGTACTGCTATTCTCACGGTTATTTAGAAGTTTGGTCGCGCCTATTGCCATAGCTGTTTGTTATGGAAATACTCTGACATTTTATTTGTTCCACATTATGAAGGACAGTGTTCCTTATTTTGTAGCTGGAAGGTCGAGAGTTACGATTGCTACTTGTATTTGTCTGCCAATTCTTTCTCTTCCTAGTAAGATGAAAAGATGGCACAGTTTCTTAAGGAAAGTGTTAGCTTTTCCTTGACAATTTAAATGACTTTTCTACATGTTTCAGAGCTTACTGGCAACACATATGAGATTGCTGGTATTCAGTGTGGCTCACAATTCCCACATTCATTCATTTAAACAGCTGCAGCTGTGCGGCTGTATCAGTGATTTTAACACTGGAGTGGAAGAACTAGGAATGGAAAAACAAGGACCATTATAGCAAACTGAAAGATCTTTTTCTCTTCGAAGTGTAAGTAATGATGTGTACAGCTTGTGTAAGTTTTAAAGTGAGATATGGTGCAAGTGGAAAGTGAGCAAAAGTGTAATTTAGTTGTAAGGGACAACAGAAAAAAAAAACTTTGGTGGGAATACAAAAAATAAGAACAGAATATTTAATTCAAAAGTGAGAAACTGAGTTGACTGAAGGATTCTAGCATGTTGTAGCTAAATCTGGGGTAGCTGAGAAAATGAAACATAGGAAGTCGTAAGGAAAGTCATTAAAGTTAGCACAGAAGGCAGTAAATGTAACTCATAGACTGGAAAAATAATTTTAACAGTAGAAGTAACATGTCATTAACCATTTCAGTGTTCTGTAACTCATGTTTTAACTCTTTTAGCGCAGTATTGGCTTTAATAAAATTGAGGTTGTGAGTTGGCATAATGGTTAAGTTATTTACCTCAAAAACACAAGGTTCAGGATTTCATAGGATCATAGGAGGTTACTAGGGCCTTTTACAAACAAGCCTAGCCTAGCCATGGTTTACCCTTGCTCCTTCATAGACCGAGAGAAATAACCTGTATTAGCATATGAATTTATGATCAGCACCGACTGCCCCTATTCAAGAGGGACATATATGAAACCCCCCGGGATGAATTTATGGTTTCTTATCCAACTGTCCAAGTTACAGTTAAACAGAGTCATTGAGAAGCTCTGTTTAACTTGCATTGGGAGTTTGCTCCGGAGGAGTGATAGCCTGTGGGAGATGTATCTGTCTCTCCAGCAAGTCCTGTTTATGTTGCAGGCTAGGTTAAGGTCTCTAGAGTTAATAACTCTTGTCCCATAAGATTTGCGGATGTGTAGCATTTCCATTAAGGCAGGGTCCGAGACTACTCTGTAGGACAGGCACAAGTCACCTCTAAGCAGTCTATACAATACAGAGTATAGTGACAGAACCTTCAGTCTGTCCATATAGGTCATGTGATGAAGGCCTTGAATTTTCTTGGTGAGAAACCATTGAGGTCTCTCCAGCAGCAGCAGGTGTCTGATGAGGTACATGTAGAAGGGAGGAACGAGGAGTTATAAACCCTTCTTTTTGAATGCTGTTCCCTTGCTTAAGAGATGGGTAACATACGCTTCCTCACCACTGTGGATACATGATGACCGAAGTTAAGGCTGCTATTAACCTATGTTCCCAAATCTCTCACCACTGGGTTTGAACTTAAGGGGGTATTTTTAATGTTGTAATTTGCTGGGACTTCACGTTTACTGAAGGGGATGACAATACATTTTTATTGTTAAGTTTAACTCCGTGGCTTTGGCGCCAGTCATTTGCCTGCATAAGCCCTTTTTGTAGTATGGTGACCTTGTTTTGGGATTCAATGATTGCAAATGCAGTCATCAGCAAATCTAGTATGTCACAGGCCATCTATTTTCACCTGAACTTCTGAGAAATAGATTGCAAACAGAAGTGGACCCAGCACAGATCCTTGTGGAACACCACTAGTAACAGCTGTGCTGGTAGGGGTGGAATCCCCTACTTTGTATGTATGAGTTCTGTCAGTTGGATACCCATCTAATGATGTGGTTTATCCCCAGCTTCTGTCTTTTTTAATTTCTCTAAATCTTTTGGGTTTCTAATACCATGAAAGGAATGGACCCCATTCCTAAGTCAGCATACGATTAAAGTTCATGAAATTAGTATTGTTTTAATCTTTGATGTCAGCCAGAAGTGCTCTTCATAGTGCCTCCAATATGCCCAGTAATGACTCCATCAATTCATATGGAGTTACATGTATTGGTAACATATCTAAATACGACTGAAGATTCTTTTTTATAAGACACATTGCTCCTACTACTACTGGGACTGTCTGGGTAACTTTCTTCTACATTGCTATCATTTCTGCCTGCAAGTCTTGATATTTTATGACTTTGTGTCTCTTTACAGAAGGCACTGTAGTCACTGGGTGTGGTGATTTCAATGATGAATGTTACTTTTGTCTTCTTATGGACCAGTATATCCGGTTTTGTGTGTATTTGGGTAAACAACCTTGAATACAAACTGATATTACATTACTGCATTCTTGTTTTGCAAAAACTGTTAATTATTGTTATCCTAGAATGGCCAAACCAGATATTGTATATAGGCAGTGGGCATTGAGGCTGTATGTAGATGAAATGACTGACCCAACATTTATTTTTTGTAATTCTGGATTTGCAAAACTAATGTGTCTTTGGGTGAAGCAAGTTAGAAGAGAAGACGTGACTTATTCTTTGCAACAAAAATGTATTAATGAAACTATTATCTTTAATCATGTCAGGGTCAAAGTAGATACTTTAGGTAGAATATAGGTGTGGAATTGGTCTGTGGGTGAAATTATGGTCTCTTGTGTTTTGTTGCTTTGATTCCGGCTTTGAATTCTATCTTTGAAGGAGTAAAGTTTATTTGGATAAAGCAATCTGTCACTACTGTTTATGTGAAAATTACATTAATGTTAGCAGACACTACAGGTAGGCAATGGGTATGGTAACTGTCCATGGATTAAATGACTGGCCCCTGCTGTTTGATGTTATAATTCTAACTTTGAAGGACTGAGATGTATTTGAGTGAAACAACCTGGAAGACAAGTAGTGATTATTGTGTCTGTGAAACAAAATGCACATTAATACATTATTTTTATACTAGAAGGGTCAAACCAGATACTTCAAGTAGGCAATGGGTATGGTGGCTATTTGTCAATAATAATGATTGGCCCTGAACTGTTAGATGACATGTTTGTGTTCTGTGAGGAAAGCTTTTATCGAGTGACCTACATATGGCTGAAAATTGAAGTCTTGAGCCTCAGTTGCCCAAAGTTCAACACGCTGACAGTCTAAGTACCTCCATTGGAAATCACTGTCGCTCAGTTCTACCAGCAATGACCTTTTTGAGGGAATTTTACCCTTGTTTTTGTTACAGTGATCATGGAGTTGGTATATATACATTTTGGGGTATAGAGTTCTTGCCCTTCACCTCCACATCATGGGGTGCAGGGGGGGCTTTAACCTTGGAAAAACATTTAAAAAGTGTTTTCTTTGTTTTTTTTTTTTGGCAAATACAGTTTGGGGATTCCAGTCCTTGGAACATTCAGTTTTTTCCTGTCATAATGGAAGTGTTATTTTTTTTGCACAAATTAAATGGAATTTTTATTGATTCAGCGCCCAAAGCATGTGCTTTTGGGTTTATATTTGATACTGCATGACATTAAGGTTGATGTTGTTATATTTCTCTGTGATATTTTACAGTGATTTCATTTGTTTTCTTAACAGCATATAACTGAACTGAGGTATTCATAGATTGTTACTAGGCTAATGACTTGGGGGGGGGGGGGGCCTTTATAAGCCTAGCCAAGTTTTTCCGAAAGAATAATGATGTCCTGCATCCAAATAGGACATTGAGGATCAGGCATTTATAAGCTACCTCTGTCTATAAAGGACATGGATGACAGGCCCTGTGCAAATTTTCTGTTCCCCATCCACTTGTCTATGTTGTGCTTAAATTGGGTAATAGACAAACTCAGTTTCACATGGATGGGAGTCCTGTTCCATAGGAGGATCAGTCTCTGGGACACATATCTGTCTCTCCAACATGTACTGTTTAAATCACAGACAAAATTCAGGTTCCTAGACCTTGTATTTTCAGTACTCTTTGACTTACGTGTATGTAGGAGATTCATAAGTGTGGGGTTTGTGGATGCCTTGTAAGCTAGGCATAGATCATCTCTCAGCAATCTCTAGGAAACTGAGTAGAGGGAAAGGTCTTTAAAGTGCTCTGTCTGCTTTTTCAAATTTTTTTCACATAATATGTAGTTCCTTACATTTGTGTGTGTGTCTGCATAGTTATTCACTGGCTTTGCAGAAATTCTTTATTACTTACAAAGTTGTTTGCATTTGCTATGCTACTTGCTGAGGTGGTATCGCCTTTACTGGGACTCTTTGCTAGGCCATCATAATACATATGCAAACTGTGTCATTATGGGAGAGCTCTGTGACCTGCCATGAGTAACCAATAGGTAGTACTGGCTGTAAATTTGCTGTATGCTAGGCAGGAGTCACCTACCTCCACTACCACAGCCAGAACACAATGATGTGCAAAAGAATATATATATTGCTGACTTTTCATATGTGCTGTCAGAGCATCTTAAGGATCTTTCCACAGCCCTTCCACAGCCAGTGTTCCACCCACCTCCACCTCACACTGGTGTACTTTCCAGACTGTACCCTCCCTTCAGGAAATTTCTGGATCCACCAACCACTAGTCAACTGACCAGACTGCGCCCCCCCCCCTTTTGCAGATTCCTAGTTCCGCCACTGGAATGGTCCTGTCAACGACTGGCATAGAGCTAGAGAAGGAAACAAGCTTATAGTACTTTGGAAAAGTAAGTACAGAGGACCAAGTAGCAGCTTCTTGGAATACTTCTACAATCCAACCTTTTCCAAAAAAGCCATAGATGAAGCCAAGGCCTTTGGTAGTGTGTGCACTGACCCTACCTGGAATAGATTTCTTACGGTGAGTATAACAAAAGGTAATAGCCTTAGACAAGCATTTGGAAATGCTTGTTTTTACACAGGTTGACTCTTCTTACCTTCACAAGAAATAAACAATTGATCCAAAGACTTGAAAAATGCACTTCTGTCAAGATAATACTTTATCTGTGGACATCCAAGGTACAGAGTATCCTTTTGCCCTCATCTGTATGTTCAGGAAAGAAAAATGGGGAGATGAATATTTTACCCTAAAGTAAACTCTGATACTGCTTCAGACTTAAAAGGATTATTTCTCAAAAAAAAAAAAAAAAAAAAAACTGCTCCTGTGTAAAATGAGATAGGGTTAGCTCCCTGTAAGAGCTTACAACTACAACTCAGATACTTTTCTTGCAGATGTCGGAGCAATCAGTAAAACTGTTTTCCATGTAAAGAACCTCAAAAGTCAGACAGATTTTCTGCTTCAAATGGAGCAATTGTTAGCTTCTCCGATACAAAATTAAGATCCCAAGTAGGGCCCACCGGTTTTCTTAGATGCCTCTTGTGCAAAACCCCTTTCAAAAACATTTTGACAGAATCATGAATCCCTTCAGGATCCGCGGTGGTGGTGCTGTGGTAGCGTTGTCGCCTCACAGTAAGACGCTGACTTGGTTTGACTCTCAGATAGAGCATCTTCTGCGTGGAGACATGCGTGAATGGGCGTACCTTCGTTGAAGGTTGTGCGCTAGGGCTGGCAACTCAGCACGTAAAAATCAACTGCCAATCATTAGCGGACTGGAGTTCCGCTGTGGTGACCCCTAACCAGGAAAAGCCGAAAGACACAACAACAACAACAACAACATAAATCCCTTCAGGAAAAAAAGGTATTCCTCTTTTTTTTTTTTTTTAACGAGAAACTACTTTACAAAGAAGGACCAATAGCTTGAATTAAATCCTGAACTTGACTCAGTAAACTACTCCTATCTAAAGAAATTTGAGAAGGAGTGCATACATGCCTAGTTTTCTGTTTCTTTTTCACAGGAAAAATGGGGCCAGCTGTGTTACTAATGGTAGCAACAGCTTCCCCAGGGGCTGCCACAGCATTCTGACACAAGAAAGTCTTCCCTGTTTCCACTCCCAGGACCTACAAGTGTAGCTTTCTCTTGCCCTCTGAGGGGACTCCAACAGCTACAGTGGACATGGCTAAACTGCAGCTAAGGCAAATGCTAGCCTACTGTGCTGGCAAAGTTTTGTTTGCTTAACTTGTTCTTTTTGTGGCTGGATGGACAGACCATGTGACCAGAAGTTTGTTCTATGGTCAAACCAAAAATGGTGTTTCATTCCCAGGGAAGACAAATGACAACTACATTTTTCTCCAGAGGAAAAATAAGAAGTTATGTACTTACCATAACATTTCATGTTTGTTGTCCATCTCACCTTCATTCTTACTGGTTGGGTTTGGACCCGATTCTCGGTTCCGACTCGGTCACATACTAAAGCTCAAGGACTTCCACTGGCTCATGGCTGTATCCTTATCCCATCATGCTCTAGTGAAGCTCCTCAGATCTTGTTTGCTGATAACATTAGGAACCTAAGGTACCATCAATACCTATTATGAAGACAATGAAGAAGGTCAGGGACACACTTGCCAGAGAAAGAACCTCTTTGCCCTCTTTTGTCCTCCAGAAGCCATAGGTAGGGGGAAAAAGGGTGGGATGTTAAAAAAGAAGGTGAGATGGACAACAAACATGGAACGTTATGGTGACTACATAACTTATTTATGTTATGTTGTCCTATCTCGCCTTCATTCTTACTGATTGGGACAGCATTCCTAGCAACATATTTCCTGGGTGGCTCACAGGAGTATATTCTTCAGGACAGTGGACCCAAAGGAGGCCCTGTCTCTGGAGGCCAACTCTACTTTGTAATGAGTGATAAAGGTATGAGGCATTGCCCAAGTCACAGCAGCACAAATGCTATCAAGTGGTAGTCTCGCTCTAAAAGCAGAAGAGATTGCCATGGCTCTTGCAGAATGGGCTTTTACTTTAAAGGGAAGAATCTTGTTAATGGATTCATATGTAAAAGTGATACAATCTAAGAGCCATTTTGAAAGAGTGACCTTAGATATAGGGGCACCTTTCTTTGCTTCTGAAAATGACACAAATAACTGATCAGATTTCATGAAGTTCTTTGTAAGTAGAAGTGTAATTGCCTATGAGCATCCAATTGAAGTTTATATTCTGCCCTGTTGCCATGATTTGGAAAGAAAACTGGTAACTCTATGGATTGATTTAGGTTAGATTCTGAACATACTTTTGGTAGGAACGATGGGTTTGTTCGAAGGGATACTCTGTCTTTATGAAAAAGCTATATGGTGGCTTGATCGATAAAGCTTGCAGCTCTGGTTTATATGGTGGCTTGATCGATAAAGCTTGTAGCTCTGGTTGAAGTGATGGCAATCAACATACTTGTCTTTAACATTAAAAATTTTAGATCACATGATAACGCAGGTTCAAAGGGAGGGAGGATCAAGCAGGACAGAAAAAAGTTTAGGTCCTATGGTGGTAGGGGTGTTTTTATGGGTGGTCTTAAGTTAGTACCCTTCAGGAAGGCTTTGCATATTTTGTGGGACATCAAGTTAGGGGCGAAATTGCTTATATGGAAATTCAATATTGCTGCTAATTCTACATGAATGGTAGCTGCAGCTGCGCCTTCATTAAATAGTTTTGCCAGAAATTTGAGGACAGAACTTATAGGAACAGAGAAGGGACCAATGTGTCTTGTCAGAGCCCAGGAAGAAAACCTCTTCCATTTACTGATGCATAATTTTCTTGTTGAAGCTTTATGCGACGAGATCAAGATATGCTTGACCGAATGAGGGAGGTTAGGAAGCCTGGCTATATTTGGAATCGGAGCAGCCAAGCTGTCAATTTGAGGATTCAAAGACAAGGGTGAAGCATTCCAGACGAATGAGTCAAAAGGTCTGGAACTGGGTCCAGAACCCACAGCTTCTCCTGAAGATGAGGCCAAAGGAAGGGGAACCAAATCTGATGAGGCCAATATGGGGCAATGAGAATCATCCTGCTTCCCAACAAGTTGGCTTTCTGGAGAACCTTGGGTATTAGTGGAAAAGGAGGCAAGGCATAAAGAAGTCCTGGGGGCCAATCGTGTACAAGTGTATCCCTTGGTGACTCCCCCAGAGGGGGAATTAGGGCAAAATAGCTGCTGCATTTGGCATTCATGGAAGTGGCAAAAATGTCGCAGCAAGGCTAGCCCCATTTGCAGAAGATTCTCTCCGCTACTTCTTGTTTTAGGGACCACTCGTGGGGCATGAGAATCACTTTTCTGAGTTTGTCTGCTATCAGGTTGGACCTCCACGGGATGTGCATTGCTATTAGAAAGCGTTGGGAGAGGATCGCCCATTACCATAATCAGAGGGCCTCTCGACACAGAGGTAAGACCTGGTCCCTCCTGGTTTGTTTATGTACCACACAACTGACATGTTGTCTGCCTGAAATGCAACTGTTCCCAGTGGAAGAGAGTCCTGGAGTGCCTGCAGCGTCATAAGCATCGCCCTCATCTCTAGGATATTGATGTGCACTTGGGCCTCCTGATCTAGCCAAGTGCCTTGAACTGTTCTGCCCAGATAATGCCCCCTACCCTATCTGGGAGGTGTCCATGGTCACTGTGGCCACCGACTGAGGGGGGAAGAAATGGCTGATCTAATGTTACATGACGGAGTGAAGCCACCAGTGAAGGTCCTTCTTGCAGGTCTCTGTTAACAGAATGTGGTGAGATATATGTAGCTCTTGTAATGACCACTGGGTGAATAGAAGCCACTGCAAAATTCTCATGTGCATGCGTGCAAGTGGAACTAAACTTACCGCAGATGCCACAGTGCCAAAGACTTTCAAGACTGTTTTTGCCTGAACTTTTGTTTTGGACAGAAGGTTGGAGACTTGCTGCCTCAGAACTAGGACTCTTTCTGTAGGAAGTTTTGCCTTCATGTTTACTGTATCTAGATCTGCTCCTATAAACATGATATGTTGCAATGGCAACAAGGCAGATTTTTTTTCTAATTTACTGTGATTCCCAGGTGAGAGCAGAGAGACAGAGAGGAGTCTCTTGATTCCAGTAGTAAATGCTTGGTGGTGGTGGCAGTTAGGAGCCAATTGTCTAGATACGGAAACACTCGGAATCCTAAATGTCTCAAGTGAGCTGTGACTACTGCCATGCATTTGGTGAACACTCTGGAGGCTGTAGTGATACCAATGGGCAGAGCTTGAAACTGGTAAAGATGGATACGCCATCCAGGAGTCATTATGTGGTAGTACACATCCTGGAGGTCTATAGAGTACATCCAATTGTCTTTTCCCAAAAAAAGGAAGACTCGATTGTAGTATCACCATCCAGAACTTGGTCGTTTTTACTGATTCGTTTAATCTGACGAGATCCAAAATTGGTCTCCAGTCCCCTGTTCTTTTTGGCACTAAAAAGCATCTTGAGTAAGTTCCAGATCCTATTTGGTCTGCGGGGGGCTCTTTGGATGACTCTTTTGTCTGGCAACTCTTGAATTTCTAGAGTTGCTTGATGCCTCTGACTGGCTGGAATGTCCGGGATTTTCTTTAAGTTTGGGACGGGAAGAGAAAATGGTATGTAGTATTCTCTGGATATGATACCTTGTACTCACTTGTCTTTTGTTACTTCCAGCCACGCTTGTAGGTATAAAGATAAGTGACCCCAGACTGCCTCCAGAGTTGGGACATACAGGCTTCCCTTCAGGAGCGCTGAAAGGGCCGACCATAGAAATAATCTCTGTCACCCTGATTTTGCAGACCCCCTCTGCCATGTGGACAGTGTCTTTTGTACTTCCCTCCTCTGTCCCTAGGGGGACAGTCACCACATGTGTCCTGAAAAACACTCTGGGATTTACGGAACCACATCTTCCCCTCCTTCTGGCCTTTTGGATGAGGCCTAGAAGGTACAAAAAAACAGACTCCTACTGCAGAGAAAGAGTCTTTCCTTGTTCACACTTGGGTAGAATCTCCTTAACATTTGGCCCAAAAAGGACGAGACATCGAATGGGGCATTAGTAAAGGAAGATTTGGAAGGTACTGCAAAGTTGCATAAGTGCATCCAGGAATGTCTCCTTCGGGAAATTCCTGAACCCACTGCTCTGCTCACTCCATCTGCTGCATAAGAAATGGAGATGACCACAGAATTTAAGGTGGAGAGCTGAGAGGAAACCTTGTCTGCTGCCCCTGTAGCTACTGTACCTTTGAGAGCATCTCCTAGCTCCTTTAGGAGATCTCTTTGTAGCTTTGTAAAATGCGTCAGATAGTTCAGCAGTCGGACTGCAAAAGTCGCTGAAGCAAAAGTGCATTTCCCATATCTGTCCATCATATGAGACTCCTTGTTCAATGGATGGACAGACGAGGATGTTTAAGAAAGCTCCTTTTTGGTGGCTGCTGCCACCACCATAGCATCTATAGGGACACCCCTGATCAGGAAACATTTATCTAAAGGGGCTTTAATGAACTTATTTGGCCTCCTAGGGACAGGCTCCGCTGCATCTGGAGACTCGCACACCTTTCGACTAACTAGTTCCATAAGTTTGTCAAAAGGCGGTGACACCCAAGTGGCTGAAGGGTGAGAGCCAAAGGCCTTCAGACTCCTTATCAGATGGGTTGATGGGCTTCCAGCCGCCTCTCTGCTTAAGGATTTCTTGGATGTCTGAGAAAGACATCCTCAGAGGGTGACCATGGGGACCCTTCTGACTCATTGAGGTCCATGTCCGAGGTGACGGACTCATCTGGGGAGTCCAAATGCTTCCTCTTGCAGAATCTCTTATGAGGGACCTCTTCAGAAGGGTATTCTGGAGAGGTTGCTGAAGAGAGGAGTTCACCTGATAGGCTACCCTGAGGCCTAGGGTCTCTACTGCTCTCTGGATGGTGTGGTACTGAGACAGACGCCAGCACCTTAGGGGGAGGAATGTCAGAACCCCTGAGTGGAAGCTGTCTGAGAGACAGTACCCACCTCATCAGCTCAAAAGTCCCCCTCCCCTGATCCAAAGACACCTCTGGCTCCAAAGAGCCAGAAGAAATCCCTGGAACCAAGGAGGTGGGCTCTGAAACAGATGTAGGAGCCGATCTCATCCGAGCCGAAGCCCCGAGAGGCAGGGTCAGATCAGACAACTGTCAGATATGGCTCCCCTCCTCAGACCCAACCAGAGACCGTCAGCTCCTAGACTTCTCAGAGAGAACAGAGGATGTCGGAGCAGATGTCGATTCCGAAGATACCAGGATGGTTCTCGGCACCAATGGTTCCACAACAGTCAGTTCCAAGCATTCCAGCTCCGAGGATCCGGGGTGGCTCAGAGGAGGAATCGATGTTGGTGAGATGGTCTTGGCTGGCTCCGAATCCCTGTGGGTTGGAGCCAAGAGGAGTTTAGCCGGTGTCTTTAGAAGCCTATGTACCCACCCTATCCACATCATCATCCAAAAGACTCCTGGAGGACTTAGAGGAGAGGGTAAGAGACCTTACTGACTGTAAGAGAGGTAATCTCAAAACAGGAGTAACTGGCTCCAATTCTGGGGACCGGCTCCTGAGTTCAAATGCCATCTGCACCGATAAAGTTGGAGCCGATGAAGTAGATTTTGTCAGTTCCGAAGTAGATGAAGCTGGAGATTAAATTTTGCTTAACTTTTTTGACTGCTTCAATTGTCCTGAA
The DNA here is from genome assembly GCF_019279795.1 of Protopterus annectens. NCBI lineage: Eukaryota > Metazoa > Chordata > Ceratodontiformes > Protopteridae > Protopterus > Protopterus annectens. The sequence goes on along the minus strand of NC_056745.1, from coordinate 704,144,716 downwards.
GAGGGAGAAGATTTTTTTTGTTGATTTGTCTAATCTTGATGAAGTAGATTTGACTGATGCTGAAGTGCCTAGACCTTCTTCTATAGCTTCTTGGAATGGGGACTTCAAAAGACCTCTCACAATCAACTTATTTTTATGCTCTAACAGCACTCTAGAGCTAAATGAGTGACATACTGAGCATGTCTCCTGAAGATGTACTGCTCCCAAGCAGTAGACACATACAATATGGGAGTGAGTAACTGACATCATCTGGCTGCATCTGATACACTTTTTGAAGTCCGAAGGCTTAGATTCTTTATGCACCTTGGACATGTTTCAAACTTGGTGCACACACACAAAACAGCAGACAAAAAAAACTGCAACAACAATGTAACACCCTAAACTACTAAGGAATAATTATATATATATATATATATATATATATATATATATATATATATACACATATATGACAAACTTTTTTTTAAACTAGCAAAAAAAGGGAAGGAAGTTACAGTTATGTACTTACCATAACTTGGCATCTGTGTTATGTGTAGTCACCATTCATCACACATTAGGCTCTTTGATCTGATTATCGGATCCAAGCTGACAAACACAGACAAAAAGCTTAGCTCAAGCTTCTCCTCTCCCATAATCCTCTGCTGCCCTCTAATCCCTCAGATCAAGTTTGCATAAGGAAAGAAGATGGACCAAAACACGAACAGCGAAACAGAACAACCATAATCCAACCAGTTTTCCAGGACGGGGACTGGTGGGTGAGACTGTGATGAATGGTGACTACAGATAACACAGATGCCAAGTTATGGTAAGTACATAACTATAAATCTGATGTTATCTAGTCACCATTCCTCACGTTAGGGTCAGAGTCCCCGGCTACCTAAATCCTGGGAGGCCTCAAGGAAGGACATGCCGAAGAACTGTAGAGCCAAAGGAAGCTCTTCCTCTAGAAACCAAATCCAACTTCTACAGGGAAATGAATGGTGAGGAGAAGACCATGTTGCTGCTGCACAAATGTCATCTAAAGATTGACGATCTGCAAACACAGATGAGGAAGAAACCGCTCTGGTGGAATGAGCCCTTACTAGTGCAGATAAAGGAGCACCTTCTGAAGAGTAAATGAAAGAAATACATTGCAAAATCCAGTGGGAGACAATGACTTCAAAATTCCTCTGCCTTTCAATTCATAGAAAAGGCTACAAACAACTGGTCTGAACGTCTAAACTCTTGAGTTCTATGTAGATAAAAATGAAGTTGACGATGAACATTCAAGGTGTGCAGGATATATTCCCCTTTATTAGTATAGTTAGGAAAAAATACTGGAAGATGAATGCATTGATTAAGAGTAGTAGTTGAAGCCACTTTAGGCATAAAGGATGGATCTAGTTTCAGAGGCACTCTGTCCTTATAAAAAATTAAGTAGAGTGGCTTAATTGTAAGAGCTTGCAGCTCCAAAACTCTCTTCGCCGAAGTTACTGCCACTAAGAAGGCAGTCTTCCAAGAAAGAAATTTGATATCGCAAGATGGCACCAGTTCGAAGGGTGGTTTCGTCAATGCCTGCAGCACCAAAGTCAAATCCTATGGAGGAGATGGATGTTTCACAGGAGGTCGTAAGAGAAAAACACCTTTTAAAAAGGCCTTGCAGAGGCAAGAAGAAAACATAGAATCACCACTAAGATGAAAATTTGAAATTGCTGCCAATTGAACCTTGATCATGGAGAAACTGCCTCCTTCCTTAAAAAGAGAAGTCAAAAAAAGAAGAATCTCAGGAATGGAAGCTGAAAAGGGGTCCATATTCTTATACTTTGCCCAAATCGAAAACCTCTTCCATTTACTGGTATAAACCTTTCTAGTGGAAGACCTCTGGGAAGCAAGGAGAATATCCTTTATGGTTGAGGTTAGCCTGGACTTAGCCAAAATCACTGGAAGTGGACATACAACACTGTCAGACACAAGGTCTGAAGGTTCGGGAGCGGAAGTAGAGACGGATGAGACAAAAGACCCAGAACTGGATCGAGCACTCAGGGTGGATGCCTCAAGTGAGACCGTAGAAGGGGGGAACCACACCTGCCGAGACCAGAAAGGGGCAATGAGGATCAATTGACTCTTGAGGCATCTGGCTTTCTGAAGTACTCTGGGAATTAAAGGCAAAGGAGGAAAGGCATACAGGAGACCCGGAGGGCAATCGTGGGTGAGTGTGTCCCTTGGGGGATTACCCCTCTGGGGGGAAATCAATGCAAAGAAGTTGCTGCATTTGTGGTTGAAAGGAGATGCAAACAGATTGCAGCTTGGAACTCCCCACTGATGGAAGATCTGCTGAGTCACCACTGGATTCAGAACCACTCATCAGGGGTCAAGATAGCCCTGCTCAATTTGTTCACCAACACGTTGGATGCTCTGGAAATGTGTGTTGCAATGAGAAAGTGCACCATGGACATCTCCCATTCTTAGACCATCATGGCCTTATGACACAGCAGATAAGAACGTGTGCCCACCTGCTTGTTGATATACCAAACAATTGCCATGTTGTCTGATAGAACTGCAATCGTTCCCTCAGGGAGGCAATCCTCAAAGGCTTGCAATGACAGAAGGACTGCCCTCATCTCCAGAATGCTGATGTGCAATTTGGTCTCTGGAAATGTTCCCCCCACCCTAGTAGGGAAGCGTCCGAGGTGACCGTCCCCGTCAGAATCGGTAGCGCGAACGACCTGCCCACTAGGAGGTCAGGTGAGCGAATCCACCACAAAATATGTTTTCGACACACTGGGGTACGATGAATGGCGAAGAACAGGGGATGCAGCAATGCTGACCACTGAACTGCAAAGGTCCCCTGAAGAACTCTCATGTGGTACCAAGCCATCGGTACCAAGTAAATGGCAGCTGCCATGGACCCTAGCGCCCTGAGAATGTGTGAAGCCGGAGGAGATGTTTGCTCCAGCAGAACCTGAACCTGGACACTAATAAGAGATGCCCCGTGAGAAGGAAGGGCTGCGATCTGCGTGGTGGTATCCAACAGAGTGCCTATGAACTCCAGATGCTGGGTTGGGATCAAAGAGGATTTGGTCACGTTCACTGTAATTCCCAACTGATGAAACAGAGAGAGTAAGGTGTGAATGTTGTCCAATAGTTGATGCTTTGTAGGGGCTGTTAGGAGCCAATCGTCCAAAGAGGGAAAAACCCTAGGGGATTCCCTGCAGCCGGAGATGAGCTGCCACCACTGCCATGCATTTGGTGAACACCCAGGGGGGGCTGAGGTGAGGTCAAAGGGCAGGGCCCTGAAATGAAAATGATCAGCTCCCAAGCAAAAGCGGAGAAACCTCCTGGACCGTCTAGCCATCTTTATATGGTGGTACGTGTCCTGGAGGTCTACTGAGCACATCCCCCCTCATTGCTGTGCAAAAGGGGCACAATTGACTGCACAGTGACCATCCGAATCCTTGACTTCTGCATGAACAGGTTCATGCGACTGAGGTCCAGAATAGGATGTAGGTCCCCTGATGTTCCTCGTGTTTCACTGCTGCAGTTATCACATTTGGGTTATCTGCTTGCATTAGCCCTCAGTCAGCCTGATTATCAAAGTCTTGAGTCCTGCGTCAGTTGCTGTTTCATCTTCCATGACATCAGCTAGTCAGGGGTATAAAACATGCAGCCGACACCATTTTATCAGTCTTTCTTGCTGTGCGGTGCCCAAAGCAGAAGCAGATCACAAGTGCCGTTCGGCCCACCCCTGAAATTTTCGTTTTCGAGTTTCAGAAACGAAGGCTTCAACTAAGCTAAGTATCCCATTGGGGAAAACTTTTCTTGCTCTAAACCGATGTCAGTACAAGTTAATAATTGTATTTCTTGTGCAAAGCAAATACCTCAAAGATTTCCATTCGTACTGCCTTCCTTGCCTAGGCCCAGACCACGACGTACCTCGCTGTCGGTTTTGTGCCCTATTTAATCAACGAACTATTCGTCTGTTCATTTACGCTTTTAAATATTTTGGTACTTGGTTCAATTATCCAGAAATGGCTTCAGTAAGCCACCCGACTACCGATATTCCGAAAAAATGCAAAGATAAAGTCAGAGACAGACCGCTTAGGTCCAGAGCTGCTGACGACGCTTCTCCTAAGCTAGTCACCAGTTTGTCTGTATTCAGTGAGGTGCTTTCGCAGCCCCTATTACCCACTACTTCAGATTCGCAGGCTTCTTCTGAAACCCATTCGGAATCCGGTATGCCGAGTGTTGCTTCTTCTACTGTGGAACCTGCAGATGTCTCTACCTTGGATGGGTCCGGAGCCTTTGTGCAGGCACCGTCTTCTGAAGGTATATTCAGGCCTACTGACTTGCATATTAAAAAGACGCCATCTTCTTCTTCTAGGCCTAAAACTCGATCTATGCCTAAAAAGACGACGCCCAGACCACATGGTCAGGCCCCTATGCCTAAAAAACAAACGATAAGTATGGCTGAGGACCTTATTACTCTAATCAGGGGAAGCCACCCTTCCCCCCTCTAAGAGACCTAGGACTGACTTTCCTTCTGATTCTTCTGATCAGGATTCTGAAATTTCTGTTTTCTCTGATGACCAGGATTTGCCCTGATCTCCCTATCAGGATTCTGATGCAGAGGTCTCCATTCCCTCTGCTTCTCCTCCACAGGATTTCTCCTTTGGTGAAACCTTGCATACTCTTTAGGGAGCATTTCCACTGGGAAAGCCAGGAGTACTCTGACTACAAAAACAGGCTTAGGGAATTCTTACTAATGCCTCAACACAGGCCTTTAGCAGTCCCTCCTGTACTGGACATTGTAGATGATGCCTTCTCGGAATCTTGCCTGGCCCCTGACACTTTACCTCCTGCTCCAAAAAAACCTGATGGGTATTACAGGTTACCGGACTCTCACAAGTTCTTCTTTAAAAATCCTACTGTGGATCCTGAGACCATTTCACAGAGACCCAAGGGCATTAAGACTACTACTGCAAAAATCCTACCCCCCCCTGATAGAGATTCCAGGGCACTGGATAGATGGGGAAAGAAGGTATAAACTTCTGCTACTTTAGCCATTAGGGCTTTAAACTGCCAGTTTCATATGTTAAAATACCAGCAGCATATTAGTGGATTACTTAAACAGAAAATGGTGCTGATTCCTGATTGTGCTGAAAATAAAGAATTACAGGATTTAATACATTCTGCTGAACAAGTTGGAAAACATACTTTGCAATGTGGTTTTGATTCATTAGAGGCATCTTGCAGGGCTACTGTCACTGGGTCTGTACTTAGAAGGCATGCTTGGCTTTAAGGAGCAATCTCTGCCAGATAATGTTAAAGCTAAATTGCTGGATGCTCCCTTAAACCAAGACCGCCTGTTTGGCAACAAAGCAGAAGAAGTACTTAAAAAGACAGAGGAAAAAATCTACGCAAACTGTTAAAGATTTCCTGCAAGTACAACCTCCCAAATTTAGTAGGCACTGGCCCTCTAAGAATTGGTCCTTTCCTGCCTCTTCCAGGCCTTCTCAGTCCAAACCCATAACCAGCAGAGCACCCAGGTTTCAGTTCCAAGGTACTCACTGGCCTAAACAGTGTGGGGCTCCCACTTCCAAAGCAGGGAGTAGTAAGACCCCCCCCCCATGGTAAACTGTCTCAATGACTTAACTTAAAACCTTCCTAGCCCTGCTCAACTGACTGTTCCTTTAGGGGGAAAGATTGCCCGGCTTGCAAAAAATTGGGAACTCATTACCCAGAACAAATGGGTTTTAAATATAGTTTCCCAAGGATACAGATTCCACTTTCACTCCTTACCAACCTCAAACGGCTGGCCAGACCTACCCCCAAATCAGTGGGCAGAGGCTCAAAAGCAAGTTCTCTCTCTTTTAAGCATCAGAGCTATTCAACCTGTCCCAGAAGAAGAATGGGGGCAAGGTTTCTACTCAAGACTTTTTCTGGTGCCCAGAAAAGGCAAATCCTGGCGGCCTATTCTGGATCTGTCTATCCTAAACACATTTTTGGTAATCCCAAGATTCAAGATGCTAACTCTTCATCAGCTGCTTCCCATGCTAGGCAAAGATGCCTGGTTGGCAACACTGGATTTAAAGGAAGCCTACCTGCACATCCCAATAAGGGAATCTTGCAGAAGATACCTTTGCTCCCGAATAAGCTATATGCACTACCAAGTTCTCAGCACTGCCCTTTGGCTCATCTACTGCACCCAGGGTATTTCCCCATGTGCCTAGCTCCAGTCATTGCATTTTGCAGGCAAAGAAATATTCAAATATACCCATACTTGGACAATTGTCTAATCCAAGCAGAAAGCCAGGACATACTATTAAATCATCTGGCTTTTGTAAAGAAACTACTAACTTCTCTGTGGTACACCATAAATGAAAAGAAATCACATCTTGTACCCTGCTAACAAATGGTATTCCTGGGAGCAAGCTTGAATACAACTTCCCAGATGGCCTACCTCACACAAGAGAAAAAAGTTCATTTGATAGCCTACTTCAAACTACTGGCCACGAAGACCCAGCTATCTGCAAGGAAAATTCTACAAACCCTGGGGTTCATGGCCTCCCGCATTCTACTAATTCCATATGCAAGACTGCATATGAGGAAACTACAGTGGTATCTAAAAAGCCTATGGTGTCAGCATTCTCAAGATCTAGAATCAATGATTCCTATCATAACTTGTCTACAGATAGATTTCCTTTGGTGGGTAGAGGCCTGCCACCAGAACAACGGACTGCGATTCACTATAACCCCTAACAACAGATGCATCACACTATGCATGGGGGGCTCACTTCACAGGGCAGTGAATTCAGGGCAAATGGAACCCAAGTCAAATGTACCTGCATAACAATCAAAAAGAAATGTTAGCTGTACAGTATGCTGTGACAGCCTTCAAGGACCACATTCTTCCAGGACAATTATTGGCAAAGACGGACAACACCACTGTTATCGTATACATAAAATAGCAGGGGGGGAACCCACTCATACCCTCTCTGCAGGCTAGCTATGGCTCTGTGGAACACAGCCTTGAGTTACCAAGTGCACCTACAGGCTCAGTTCCTGCCAGGAAAGCTAAATACACTGGCAAACCTAAGCAGAAATCTCATGGACCCACACGAGTGGAAACTGGAACCAAAGATATTCAATACGTTGAGAAACAAATCCCATAACTACCAATTGGAAAAATTCTACACAAGGACTCCCCTCAAACAATCTGGGAAAGTGGATACCCTGTCCTTCACCTCAGTTTATGCCTTTCCACCTCTGCCTCTCCTCTCCAAGGTACTACACTAAAGATCAAACAGGACAAACTAAGGACAATACTGATTGCAGCAGACTGGCCACGTCAACACTGGTACCCCCTCTTGTGCAATGTGTCACTGCTGACACCATGGCACCTGCTTCAGACCCCTGCTCTTCTGTCTCAGCAGGAGGGCCAGATTCTGCACCCACAGCTTCAAAACCTGAACTTGGCAGTCTGGCTAGTTACCTGATCTCACCATTCCCATCCCTCAGTAAGCAAGTGATGGATGTCATTCTGGAGGTGAGGAGGCCTAGTGCTAAAAAATCCTATGCTGTTAAATGGAAAAGATTCTGTTCCTGGAGACAAACTCATGGGATGGGCACAGCAGTGCCCAATTTACCTCAGATTCTTCAATACTTAACTGAGATGCTTCACAAGGGCCTTTCCTTTTCCTTCATCAAAATTCATGCCTCAGCCATTTCAGCTCATTACAATACAGAACCACCCCTCTTCTCTCATCCACTGCTGAAGCAATTCCTCAGAGGGGCCAAAAACTTTAGACCACTCAGGAGAGCCTCTACTCCAGCCTGGGACCTTAACGTTGTATTGGAAAAGCTCACTCTACCTCCCTTCGAGCCAGCTGCAAGTGCAGACTTGAAATTCCATTCTTGGAAAACAGCCTTCCTTCTAGCCATCACTTCAACAAGAAGGGTGTCTGAATTACAGGCCCTCATGGCTGTGGAGCCTTTCATCATCTTTCATGCGGACAGGGTGTCCCTCTGGACCAATCCCTCCTTCATGCCCAACGTGGTATCCAGTGTGGCCCTTAATCAGTCCATTCATTTGCCAACCTTCTTTTCTAATCCACAGAACAAAGGGGAACGAATACTGCACTCCTTGGATGTGCACAGACAATTTCGATTTTACTTGGACAGGACTAAACCTCTCAGGAAATCTGTACAGCTGTTGGTTGCATTTGGTGCAGGGGCAGAGGGGAAGGCTATTTCAAAACAAACCATTTCTAAGTGGATTGGCCATTGCATTCATTTCTGCTATAAGCACCATGGAAATCCTACCCCACAGGGGATAAGAGCACATTCAACCAGGGCTGCATCTACCTCTACAGCCTTTCTCAGAGGTGTCCCTACTAGGGACATCCTAGAAGCTGCTAACTGGAGTTCTGCACATACCTTCACTAAGCATTACCACTTGCCATTTTTTTCTAAATCCAGAGCTGGCTTTGCCACTACAGTCTTACAGGGCCATATAGCTGGTCCTAATGCTATCTAATTACCTCCTCCTATCCTCAGCTTTGGGAATCTACCCAAATGTGATGACTGCAACAGTGAAACACGAAGAACATAATACAGTTGTGCACACTTACCATAAATGTAGATGTTCGAGTGCATTCACTGTTACAGTCCTGGTTACCCTCCCCCCAGGCCCCTGACTTCTATTGTCTATACCTCTATTCTTGTTTACTATGCTTACAGCTTTCTGGTGTATTTGCTTTTTGTTGGAGGTGTAACCTTGTATATAATTGATTCCCATTATGGGGGTACCTGACATCTGGGGCAAGAAAAACTGATAAAATGACGTCGGCTGCATGCTTAATACCCCTGACTAGCTGACGTCATGGAAGATGAGACAGCAACCGATGCAGGACCCAAGACTTTGATAATCAGGCCGACTGAGGGCTACTGCAAGCAGATAACCCAAATATGACTGCAACAGTGAATACACTCTAACATCTACATTTATGGTAAGTGTACATAACTGTACATTCTCTCTGGAACTAAAAAGAAGCGGAAATAAGTTCTGGATCCTCTCTGCCCTGCAGGGACCTCTTGGATGGCTCTCTTCTGAAGAAGGTTCACAACTCTTCCTGACTGGATGGTATGTCGGAAAGGGTTTGGGATTTCAGGGGAACTTCCGAAAAGGGAATGCAATAGCCTCTGAATAGAACAGCTAGAATCCACTGATCATTTGTAATGCTTGCTCAGGCTAGAGGGTGCAAAGATAACCGACCCCTGACTGCCTCCAGGGAAGGACATTTGGACAATGTCTCAGGGACGCTGAAAAGGTTTCTCAGAGAAAGGTTCCCTGGAATCTTGATTTTGCGGGCCTCCTCTGCCCCTAGGGCAACATCTACCATTGAAACATCTTCCCTGTCCCCTGGAAGAGGAATCCTCCTGAACATCCTGGAAGAAGGACTGCACCTTCTGAAACCACATTTTCTTACTTCCCTTCTGGGTCTTACAAAAGGACCTCTGAAAGGAAGAAAATCTGATCCCAACGGCCGACAAGGTCTTCCCTTCCTGTTCACTGTGGGTCAACGTCTTTTTCACAGTGGGACCAAAGAGAGTGGAACCATCAAAGGAGGCGTTAATAAAAGATGTAATGAAGGCCTCTGTTAACCTGCTCAGGCACAGCCAGGCATGATGCCTAATGGCGATGCATGAGCCCGCCACCAGTGAGGACCCTTCCGTAGCAGTGGAAATTAGCCTCATGGACAAATTTGCAACTGAATGAAGGGTTGACAGCTTAGGAAAAATCACCTTGAATTCCTCCTCAGAAATGGACCCAGAGAGGGAAGTAGACAGTTCTTTTATCATATCCTTCTGGAGACTGGTGAAATGAACAAGATAATTTAATGCTCGCAGGCTAAAAGAAGCCAAGGCAAACACCCGCTTTCCAAATCTGTCGCGATTGAGAGGGTGGACAGAAGAACTCTGCTCTGCCAATTCCTTTTTGGTGGCAGTAGCCACCACAATACCATCAACCAGGACCGCTTTGAACCAAAAGGCTTTATCTGCTGGAGAACTGAGAAATTTGTTTGCTTTCTTTGGCACTGGTTCCATGGTATCTGGCTCCTTCCAAGCCCTGCTGGCCATGAGATTAATAACAGGATCAGCAGGGGGGGGGGGTCACCCAAGAGGTAGATGGACCCGTACCAAAAGCCTCCAGAAATACAGTTTCCTCAGAGGACAGGGACTGAGCAGACCAACCACCTTTGGCCTTGAGGATCTCGAGCATATCTCTAAAGGAGACTTCCTGTAACGGAGATCCCGGGGACCCATCCCCTTCATCAGCATCTGTATCTTCGGTTAAGGACTCCATAGGGGAGTCTAGATGTCTCCTCTTACATGTCCTCTTCCTGGGAACTTCCTCTGCCAGTGGCTGCGGGGAAGACTCAGAAGAGGAGGGGACCCCTGAGGGAGAGGCATCCCCCAGGAGGCTAGGCCGGACGGGCTGACCCGGCCTGCTCAGATACTGAGACTGGGTATGATGACCGTGTGCAGGGAAAGCAGCTCTGATTGCAGAGAAGGATCTTTTCACCACCCAGAAAGAAGAAGGACTGGAGGAGGGCCCATCCCACTCTCCTGCCGACAATACCTTAGCAGAATAAATGTAGGCCCCCGCTCTGCCGGACAGCACCGGGCCAGAGCTGTCGAAAGGCAAAGCACCCAGGGGAAGAGACCAGTCTGAAAACCCCGGTCCTGAATCCAATCCCATGGACCCGGGGTCAACAGCTCTGACTAGAGGGATGGTCTTTCTGGGGGGGGGGGGCAGGAACAGCACCAACCACCGATCCTGCTAGGAAAGGGCCCAAACAGGACCCGGACTCTCCCCTGGCCTCTGCCCCCCTCATCAGTCCCTGAGAATCCAAGCCACTAGTCAGATGAGGATCAGTTAAATGGGAAGTGGGAAGTGGGAGACTGGATTCCCAACCTGTGGGCTGGGGAAGCCCCAACTCCATCTGAGCTTTCAGAAAGGCCCACATCATCCTGTCGATATCCATAGGAAAGGCAGTCCTGGAAGATCGGGAGGATATGGAGGACCTGGTGGGAGAGCCATGCCTGGAACCTGAATGTCTTCTCCTGTGCTCCCTAGAGTGAGACCTACTAGGAGAGGAAAAGGCCTGGACTGAAATCAAGGGATCCAAGAGAAGGTCCTCCACTACAATTGGCTCTGGCACAACTCTCAGATCCGATCTACTTGGCCGACGTCAATGAAGGATCTGAGATAACAGCCTTTGAATCTCTCGGATCTGAGAGGGTCAGATCCATGGGCACAGCTTCTACCTTTGGATCCGAAGGTCTTGAATCCAGAGCCCTGGATCTGGTAGAGGGAGCTGAAAGAGTCAGATCTGAAGGTTTTGGATCCGAACCTTTGGATCCAGGAGAAGACTCCCTGGACGTTCTGGGACCCAAGGATCTCGAATCCGAAATTGGCCTGGTTGGAGCCGCATCCGAGGACTTAGGATCAGACAGCCTGGGACGTTTAGATGGGGCCTCCTCCACAGGAATCCTCTTCATCGCCCCTGAGCAGCATGCTTTGACCGGGGAACCAGTGACCAAGGGGCCTCCCTTAACCAAACCTTTGATGAGTAACTTATTCCAGTGGTCGACCAGGGCTCTAGGGTTGAAGGCAGCACAAATGCACTCCACCTCGAGGTGGTCACCGCCGAGACAATGCAGACACTCCTCGTGTGAGTCAGAAATAGGCATTTTTTGACCGCACGAGGAGCATCTCTTCAACCCCAAGGGTTTATCCGACATCACCAAACCTAGGGGAAAACCCTTGTTTCAAAGTCCAAAACAAGCCAAAGATCAGAAACACACAAAGAAACCTTCTGAAACACTCACTAACTACTTAGATTAAACAACTCTACCTAGGCCAAACACAGTACACTATAACACAAACAAGCCCGTGAAAAGGGTGCCAAAAGAAAGACTAAATAACCAAGCCGGGAGGGGATATAAAGGGCAAGATAACTATCATGAACGATAGAAAATAAAGAAAATAACCCAACAAAAATCCCAAAGATAACACTTATGACTAATGAGGATCTGAGCAATCTGCATCTGTCTTACTGAAGCAGCAAATGAGATCTGAGGGATTAGAGGGCAGTAGAGCATTATGGGAGGGAGGAGCTTGGGCTAAGCTGTTTGTCTGCGTCTGCCAGCTTGGAGCCAATATCAGATCCAAGACCCTAATGTGAGGAATGGTGACTAGATAACATTAGATGACAAGGTTAGAAAGCCCTCTAACTAAAACCAACAGCGGAAGCCCTCTAATCTAAATGGGCTAATGCTCCTTTCCTTTAAGCAGTGGAAAAAACAACAACTAATAATAAAATAGATGCTCTCTAACTAAACCAGGCATCGACAGCCCTCCAACTTAAACAGGCAGACGCTTTCTATTTTTCTTTAACAACAATAAGAAATTTAACATGGATAAGGGAAAACAAAGCCTTAATGGAAAATGACAGCCTAAAGCAACAACACAACAGCTAACTTTTTACGTAACTAGAAAAAAAAACACAAAAAAATGCTAACTCTATTCTAAAGTAGAACCAGAAAAATTATGATAATAAAGGTAAAAAAGTTGTTCACTTAGTCAGAGCCAAGATGGAAGCCTCCGATCTGTTTAGCGACAAATGAAATCTGGGGAGCTTCACTAGAGCATGATGGGATAGGGATACAGCCATGAGCCAGTGGAACTCCTTGAGCTTTAATAGGTGGCTGAGTCAGAACTGAGAATCGGTTCCGAACCCAACCAGTAAGAATGTGAGATAGGACAACATAACACCATGACTTTCAGTTACTTTACACAACTTTTAAACTTGAAAGGAAAAAAACAGCTCTTCCATTTAAAAATATGATTCAGTCTCACAATAGTTAAAACACAAAACTCCTAGCTTTAAAGTTTTCTGAAGAAGAAAGTGACACAATACAAAGAATATTTAGAAAATGGAAGTTAACTTATCTGTCTAAGGAACAGCACCAACCCAACCGTCGATCCTCAAAAGCCCCACAGCAGCAGTAGAGCTCTGAAGGGCTTGACAACCAAACTTGTCTTTTAGTCAGCTCAGCTCAAGCTGCCTGATAATTTGGGCATAAAGATGGTGCCCTGAAGTTTTATAAGCTGGCCAGCTCTTATACCCTTGGCGGGATATAACCTATATAGCTAAAGCTGCTGCAGCAGTGATCAATGTGATGAATATCAACAGCTCTCTGCAAACATTTTTTTAAAGAAATGTACACATTAAACAAGTACCCCTACAATGGGGCAAATATTGAAAAGACATTTTGCTAAACATTAACTTGATGGAAAAAATCAGATATAAACTTGTGTTATTTATCAGAAGCTATATTATGGATGTCTTACCTTTAGGCTTAGCATGGTTGGGGTTATTAATCAAATAACTGTTATGATACAATGACAGCAGATTAGGTATTGAGCTGTGTTCAAATCCCTGGTTCTCCAGCTTGATACATGCATTCTTTTCAAAATCGTGGGACCTCTTACACTTATCACCAAATCTACAGTTTCCATTTAGAAATTGCTGACAGATGTGCAGCCTTTGGCATTTTTCAAAAGTACAAGCTTCATCATTTCCATTGCTTTTGTTGTAAAGATGACACGCCTAGAATTGAAGGTAAACTATTTTTTAGTTAAAACAAACACACATCATCTCTTACAAAAGAATACTGTTATCACCATTACATAAAAAATGCAAAACTGTTCTCACAAGAAATCATTAATCCTGAACACAATCTTACTACAACAGAAGTAGAAATCCTGTGCATTCTCAACCATGCACATTGTAGGGGTCATTCTCTACACCAGTGACTGGTAATTCATTTTACTTATTACTGAGAAAGCAAAGAGGTGTGCCACGTCTGGACAGGAAGAAACAAAAAAATGTTTCAGCTACCTCAAGAGTTGACCACAGATGATGTATGGAACACAATTTAGTAGTTCTGGAAACAGAACATGGGAAAAAACAATATGGAATATCAGCAAACTGCCAAAAACGGCTCAAGATCACATGCTTCTCAACCTCTTAGCACAAGAATTATAAAAGTCAAAAATAATGGGGGGGGGGGCACAATAGCCTAAAATTAGGTACAGGTTTTAAATATTGCTCTTATAAACTTGGAAACTTAGAAAGAAGCAAAAACAACATTTTCCTTTAGAATGCATCTTCTGAAGGATATGAAGTCTCAGACTTAAATGTCTTCCATTAGTTAATTACTGCAATCAAATTTTATGAGCAACAGTCCAAAAGTATGAAGCAAACATCTGGACATTGTGCACAATTTTGGGCAGCTGAAAACTGCTTAGGGACAATAAAGGTTATATCTGTTTTTGAGAGTGAGAATGCGAGACAATGTCATTAGCACCTGTTTTATAGAGGAATGTTAATGTTAGAAACAGTGACAGAATCTAGTAGTGCACTGAAGACAGCTACACTGCTGGGCAGAAGAATATATATGATCATAACTGATGTAGGATTTACCCAGGACTTGATACCGTCTGCCTCCATACTGAATTCTGAACAAGTAAATTTTACTGGACTACACTCACGGTCAAGCAGTGATTACTAGTATTATACACTGGAATTAATAAAACAGATCTACTTTTTTTTTTAAAATAACTGCATGCATAGCAAGGTGCTTTCACAGACAGTGGAAAGCAAAGGCATGCTTCACATTCCCTGCATGTGCCTACATTTTCCCTGCCTGTACAGTAGCAAGTAGTCTCTCAATAGCAGGTAGGCTGCATCACTGATGCTGTAACATTACAGTTTTTGTTCCAGGAAGTTTTAAACTTTTTTTTTTTAATCTTAAAATAATCACTCACTCAAGGTTTGTAAGCAAACAGAAAAAAATAGCGTAAATAAAAAGTAGTGGACTAGCTGCATACTGCTCTTCACTATACTTCTTTCATTAGTCAAGCTCGTTCGTTAACAGAAGAAACGCCAAACAAGGCACTTAGATTATTATTCCACTTTATGCTTCAGTTATTAGAAATAATCTTGAATGTGTGTGTGTTGATTTCTAGTCTCTACAAACATGAACAAAACTGGAAGATTTTTAGCTGAAAGTAACTTGAATCACAGAAAAACATTGCACAAATAAAAGTATTGCACCTAATATTTCTGTATTCTACCTCCTCACCTTCCCAGGCAGTGTGGCTCACCACAAGAAGCTTTTATTCTGTTCTCAAGTTGCAAACTCAAATAGGCAAAACTAAACGCATTTTTTCCTTTTAATTTATTTAGCTCACAGAAAAGCTTAGGGGTACAGCAAAAAAAACGTAAAGTGAGAGGAGTAACTTACACATAAGAGAGTGATATAACCAGTTCCACTTATCACTTTCTAGTACATCTATGCAGGGTGCAAAAGTAATGTAGGAATCACACCTGCACTCTAATTCTCAAAGCAGGGAGTCTTTTGGTTTGGACACGATTCCACTTACTCTGTGTATTTCTGCTTAATGAGATGCAACAAATAGACATTGCCATTTACTGCAATGTCCCAAGAAGAAAAGTGTAAATAGTCTGAACATTGGCTATGCGAATTATGCGTCTGGCTAACTGGCATTAATATGACAGTTTTTCAGAAGAATTTTAAACAACGTATACATTTCCATATTATATAATACATAAACAATTACATATTTTCCATATTATATAATACATAAACAATTACATATTATATATATATATATATATATATATATATATATATATTATATACACACATCTATATATATATATATATATATATATATGGACAAGCGACCGACAACGACGAGTTGACCGATTGAATCCCGACAGCCGGAAGACCGACAAGGGGAATGTGTATGCGACCTGGTAAGTATGCGATAGTGAGGGATTTAGGAGTAGGGAGCGGACAGGTAAGTGTGCAATAGTGAGGGATGTAGGGTTAGGGTGTGTGATAGGTGAGTGTGCGGTAGTGTCGGAGCTTGGGGTTAGGGTGAGTAAGTGAGTTAGGGTTAGGGTGCAGGTAGGGAGAGTGGTGCAGTGTCGGAGCTTGGGGTTAGGGGTGGGTAAGTGAGTTAGGGTTAGGGTGCAGGTAGGGAGAGAGTGTCTTGATAGTGTGAGCTTGGGGTTAGGGGTAAGTGAGTTAGGGTTAGGTGCAGGTAGGGAGAGTGTGCGGTAGTGTCGGAGCTTGGGGTTAGGGTGGGTAAGTGAGTTAGGTTAGGGTGCAGGTAGGGAGAGTGTGCGGTAGTGTCGGACCTTAGGTTAGGGTTTGGGTTAGGGCTAGTGGATATGTCCTGTAGTGTACTGTGTTGTTTACGGTAGTGTGTCGGTGTTCTGGTTTCGTGTTTTGCGTTGTCGGTACTTTGTGTTGTCGGTCGCTTGGTGTCGGTGATTTCTTTGTCGGCTAATCAAGCTGTAAATAGTAGGGGACCCATATATATATATATATATATATATATATATATATATATATATATTATACACATATATATATATATCTATATATATATATATATATATATATATATATATATATATATATATATATATATACATATATATATATATATATATATATACACATATATATATATATATATATATATATATATATATATATATATATATATATATATATACACACATATATATATATATATATATATACACACATATATATATATATATATATATATATATATATCTATATATATACACATATATACACACACACACAATAAAGCATATCCATCACATGCATTTAAAACATGTATATTAACAGTGTAGAAAGAGCATCACATGTATGACAGCAACATTTATTACAAAATTCTAGCTAAAATGAATTGCTGTTAATATGCAGTGTAGAGCAACATAAAATATACGAGCACAGACATTTATTACAAAATGCTAGCTAAAGTCAGATTTATAAGATAGCTGCACATTAATCAACAGCTTAATTTCAGCCCTCCCAGAATGAAAACAGCAAGAAAAAAATCAACAGTGAAATTTATGCTTGGGTAAAATGCAGTTACTGACTAGTAAGTACACTGCATGGATGCCAGCAAAGAAGACATTTGGAAAACCTGGAAGAAAATCATGCTGGGCAGGTGCGAGATTCAAGCTGCTGCATCCAGCTTCTTCAGAGTATATTTTCCTGGTGGATAAAAGACATTTGTTGATACAGAACAAGTTAAGGAAGAAATAATTTTTCCAACAAAAATGAGCCAACAAGCAGAGAAGGACACTGCCTTTCATTCTTCTGACAATAAAGCTCATAAAGAGACTTTGCCAGTGAAATATTTTCCAACTGTCCAAAGGAAAATGCTTGAGACACAGAAAAAAGCACAGGTGTTGACTAAAAAAAACCAGGACCTAGGACTTGAATCAATGTCTGATGCCAGGAGATGTCAATGATCAGGAAGACCACCATCACCACTGAAATTAGTAAAGAACTACGGACTATAAAACATCAAATCAGACTTGTGAAATATGGCTTTGCAAAAAAAAAAAAAAATGGCTGAGAAAACACTGGACTTTTGTTGACTTTGTTAAACTTATGGGTGGACTGTACTCCACATTATGTCATTAATGTTTAGAAGGACACTACAAGGAAAAAAAAGGAAGCAACTTCAAGTACAACAATTTGTTTTGTTATTTATATTTGTATAAAACATTTCATAATACAAACTGTACGTTATAGGGTTATGCAGTTTTGTGGAGTGTGCAGTCTGGAGTATTTTAAATATGGGGGGATTCTAATCAGTGACTGTTGAGCATAGGTTCATAAAAGGTTACTAGGCTTACAGTCATAGGGTCTTTGCAAGCGTAGCCATGTTATAACCAGAGTACACTTACTAACCATAGCGAGTTGGTGGCTGTTAGAGCAATTCTGTGATCAGCATCAACTGCATCTGTTGAGAGGCATGGGTGCCACCCCCAGAGTACATTTATGGTCAACCATCCAGCTGTCCACGTTGTGCATGAATAGGGCTATTGTAGAGCTCTGCTTCACATGGAGTGGGAGCTTATTCCAGAGGAGTGGCAATCACTAGGACATATATCTGTCTTTCCAGCATGTTCTGTTAATATCACAGGCTAGGTTGAGATCCCTGGAGTGACTTATTCTTGTCTCTTTTGAGTTGCGGATGTGCAGCATTTCCATTAGAGAGGGTCCGAGACTGCTTTGTATGCCAGGCAAAAGTCACCTCTCAGCAGTCTGTATGATACAGAGGACAGTGACAGAGCTTTCAGTCTTTCCATGTATGCCATGCATTGGAGGCCATGGATTCTCTTGGTTAGAAATTTCTGTGGTCTCCAGTTGCTGCAGGTGTCTGATGAGGTACATACAGAAGGGAGCATTATATTCAAATAGTGGTCTGATAAGGGTCAAGTACAGCAAAGTTCTAACCTCCCTGGTCTTCACTGCTATGCCCTTATTTCTGAGATGCACAATGCAGAATGCTTTTCTTACTATTACGGACACATGGTGATTGATGTTTAGATTGCTATCAACCTGTGTTCCCACGTCTCGCACCATTGAGTTTGAGTTTAGAGGGTGCTACCTATATCATAATTAGCAGGGGGCTATTACTTTGCTAAAGGGGATAAGGAGACATTTTTATGCATTATGTTTTAGTCTGTGAGGTTGGCACCAATCATTTGTCTATATCAGCTCTTTCTGTAAAATGTTAACATCGTTGGTGGGACTCTATGACTGGGCCCAGTTCAAGTCCTCTGCAAACCTGGTAAGCCACAGGCCATCTACCTTCACGTGGACATCCAAGAAATAGATTCCAAAAAGTAGAGGGCCCAGCACAGATCCTCGTGATACCTCAGTGGTGAACTGGTCTACTGGTAGAAGTGGACTCCCCATTTTTGACAGTGTGCGTTCTGTTGGTGAGCCAGTTTGCTACCATCTAATAATGTATGGGTTAATCCCCAGCTGGGAAACTTTCTCTAGGATACCTGAATAGGGGATTGTGTCAAAGGCCTTGGTTAAAATCAAGATAGGTGGTATGTACTGTTCTGCCCTCATCCAGGACTTTGGTGAAATTCTCAAAGAAGACCACTAGGTTTAATATGCAAGATCTACCCCTGACAAAATCAAACTGGGTCAGGTCAAGGGTTTGAAGGTCACCTATGTCCTTGTGGATAAGGGCATGATGAATCTTTCCATGGTCTTGCAGATAAGGCTGGTTAGCCCTATAGGTCGATACTTTCCAGGGACAGTTGAAATCCCCTCTTTCTGCAAGGGGATTACTGTTTCTATTCTCCACTCTGCCAAGACAAAGACAGTTTTCAAGCTATGTTAAAGACAGTGCCAACTGGCTCCACTAGGTCTTGTTTTTGATTGTTTAGTAAGCAGCCTAGGATGTTACCTGGTCCTACAGAGGCCATGTTTGTGGCCTTGGAGAGTGCTTGCATGACTTATTCTTTGGAGATGCTCTGTAGAGGATAGATGTTAGGAATGCTTTGGGGCATGTCTGTTGGGGATGGGAGGGTGAAGTTATTGCCAAATCTGTCAGATAACAGGTTGGCAATTTCCTCAGGTTCAGTGTGAGTAGTACTGTCCACTCTAAGTTCAGCATACAGCTGAGCATTCCTGTTTAGGCTTCAGATGTAGCTAACGAATGCCTTATGATTGTCTTTAGCTAGGGCTGCTAATTTAGACTCGTAGCTAGCCTTAGACGACTTAAGATATCTGATTTGCTTGTTCAAGTTGTGGAGGTATTCTTCCTCTGTTGAGTAAGTTCCATTCTGTTCTTAGATATCAGTTTCTTTCTTTTGTTGTACAGCTTTTCCTGGCCATCTGAATTAAAGTCCAGGAACCTCATAGTGATCATGTTTGTGCTCATGTAAGTCACCCAATCAATAGAAGGACAGCTGAAATTTCCCATGACCAACATGTTTGGCTGTATACTGAGCGACTCTAGCAAGTCCAGATACGCGGTGTGCTTTTCCTGGTTCATGGTAGGGGACCTGTAGCTAGCGAAGATGTGGAGGCGTATTTTATCTATAGGTACTTAGACCTGGAGTAGCTCAAGAAAGTCATACGGTTTTACCAGTCTTGTGGTGAACTGGGATTTAATGAAGATGGATATACCCCTAATTCTGGTTCTTTCAAGCTTGTTTTGGGGTCTGAACATGTTGGCATTGTAGCATTGTACGACCGAGGTGCTCTCAGCAGCCTTGAACCAATTCTCAGTGACTGAACAAGCATCAGCATCTTCCAAGGTGAGGAGTGTTTCCAGGAAGTGCAGTTTACTGTTCAAACTCCTAGCATTAAGCAGCATGACCTTGAGTTTGTCTTCAGTGGATTTGTTTAAGCAGGAAACTTTGTTTGTACATTGCCTAAAAAAGGCACTATGGGGAGGCAAGCATATTTGCCGGTATCCAAAAGCCTCTCTGACAAAGCAGTGTGGACTGTCAACCATGTCTTCCCAAGCAGACAGATATATACTGGATCCCCCTGGAGTAACACCAGAAGCTAATCCAATTAACAATTACATTTTACTGAATTGTAAGAAACATTGGCTTTACAGTATAACAAGTGAAGAAAGGCTGAACAGAAGCAAGTTTAAGTTAATAAAATGCTGTGATCTTGGGCTGTTTCCACATACACTTGGGCAAGGGAGGAGGATTACACTGGTGGTGAGGTGTAAAAGTGCACTGATTATATTATATGTAGAATTAGGGTGATGATTTCCCTTGTTTTAACAAGGGTGGAGGCCTAGATTAATGTCCTTGGATTAAGCTATAAGGAAGTTTTTCTCTAAGCAAATAGACTTGAAAAAATAAGACAAATTGATGAAAGCCATGAAAAGTTACATGCTTTTTGTAAAGACATTAGCTTTTCCCCCTGTTAGCAAATATACTAAGTGACAGACAAGTCTGCAGCTGAGGGCAGTTAACCAGGGGAATTCTGTATGTTCTACTTTGACAGAAATTTTAAGGATTCCTTCAAGCATCTGCAAAGTTGTTTGTTTTCTCACTGCTGACTCCTTTTTCATGGAGACCAGCTGACTGCAGACACAAGCAATTTAATCTTGAGAGTTTTCAGCATTCTGCAAAGCTTAAACATACAATGTTAAGTAGTTCAGTAAAAAATAAAATCTGAAATTATGGGAAGTGAATAAGAGGTATCAGCCACTCCAGCAGCCTTAAAATTTTTATGCATTTAACAGAACAGTATATTTTTGTGTCTTTCGGCTTTTTCTTAGTTAGGGGTCGCCACAGCGGAACTCCGGTCCGCTAATGACTGGCAGTAGATTTTTACATACTGGCTTGCCGGGCCTAACGCACAACCTTCAACGAAGGAACGCCCATTCACGCATGTCGCTACACAGAAGACGCTCTAACTGAGAATCGAACGGGCAGCGTCTAACTGTGAGGCGACAACGCTACCGCAGCACCACAGAACAGTATATAATTTAGTTTTATTTAAAGAGAGCCAGTGTCCTTTTATTAGGGCTAAAAGGTAAAGCTTTCTAAAAGTATACAACTTGTTTTTCACATTTGGATGGAGAAAGAAAGAAAGAAAGAAAGAAAGAAAGAAAGAAAGAAAGAAAGAAAGAAAGAAAGAGACTATTTTCAGTAAGTGGGAACAAAGGTTGTAACTTTCAATTTAGCAAGGGTAAAGCAAATTTTATATTAGGCTATGCTGGTGGGTGCAGCTGTCAAATTTATGTGGTTGTTCCTATCTAGAGGTTAAACTTTATTTCCTGAAAATGAAAGTGTCTGTTCTAAGTTAAAAGTGGATAGAGCAGTTCTTAAAATGTATTTAGTTTTTTTGTCTGAGAGTTTCATTAAAGCAAAAAGACTTGAAAATGTGACATAGGTTTAAATGGAGAAAATAAATAATGGCATAAAAGATTGGCCAGCGAAACATTAATGTATGCATGTAAGACAAAAGTAGGAAATACACATTGAAAAAACTGTCATGTATAATAAGTGGGAAAAATAGCCTTTTATCATAATGGCTACTCTGTCCATAGTACACTAGAATATAAATTACATTACAGCTACAGACAAAAAAGAAAGTGTGTTGAGTTATGTTAATAAATGTAGAGTGTGAATAGCAATGCTACAGGACACATGTTTGGAGAGAAATAAGCATGTGAATTTGTCAAATAAAGGTTTCAGGATAGATAATCAGCAGGATACTCGGGGCAAAGAAAAAGGGAAGTGATGATACTGATTGCCACAGTGACGCCAATAGTGACAGAAGAGGGGGAAAAAAGACAATAACAATAGATTTGTGTAAGCAAGGGGCTAATGGCAAAGGAGGAGGATTACACTGGCATGTATTTATCACCAAAAACTGGTATTACAGAGCTTAAGAACATTTTGGGAGGAATAATCAACTTTCAGCAGGAAATATTACTCACAGATGGGCAACTGAACTTGACTTGCAATAGTGAGGATGTATACGGGGAACCTAGAAAGGAAAAATATAACAAAGAAGGTTAGATTTCTGACGAAATTAATGAAAATATGTGGCATAGAAGTTATACGTTCAGTAGTAGGAACTCAGACACAACTTGCATATTATTCCCAAAAGTACAATAACTGGACTAGACTGGCTAGAAATACTATTCATCAGGAACATGTGCATTTAATTGAAAGCTTCAACAAACATCCAGTAACTATTTTAAAAAAAAATTCAGGATAAGGAAGTAAAAATGAGAAACTAGCACTTTCCAACAAACCTGTTAAAATAAGAGGAATTTAAGAAATAGGTAGTGGATATTATTTGAGTTACTAGAGAAGGTAGAATTTTCTTCGAAAGGGATAGCTAGTGAGTGGGATAAAATGAAAGGAGTTTAAAAACAGAGTAAATATAAAAGTAATGGGAAACGTTTAGACTGGGTGACAAAAAAATTACAGTACTGCAGAATAAGGGGAATCTCATGGAAGAAGGGGAGCAACTACAGTGCATTAAAGAGAAATAATATGCAGGAGTTCAGAAAGTCTGCTGTTATGCAACTATTTCTGATAACTACAGAGCAAAAAAACATTTAGCAGAACAACTTAGGCAACAGAAAGTGTCACCAAACTTAGGGAGCTTATGACAAGAAAAATAACCACAGATCATTTACAGGTTCATAGGTTAGTACTAAGCTAACTGCTCTTACGAGCCATTTTAAGCCTAGCCAATTATCCCTTGTGAGACTCAAAGCCTGCACCTTGTGTTTGTAAGGCAAACACCTTAACCATTAGGCCACCCTCCCAACCCATATTAAAGTTATTTTGGAAATGTTATAAAAATTTGTATAAAGCAGAGCAATGTGGAAACCAATAAAAAGCACAACTGGAAATATATGTGAAGACTTGATGTGAAGTTTAGAGGAAGATTTGGCTCCAACAACTAATAGCCAAGATAGGAGCAGATGAGATAAAAACGGTAACGTATAACCAATCTGCAGAAAAATCTCCAGGAATAGATGATATTCCTATGGAGGTTTGGAAGTTAAAGAAGAAAGTGATAAAGATCTGGAAGATTTTGTTTAATAGTAGCTAAAAAGGAGGGTAAGCACAAGCATCTTGGAAGAAAGCTGTGTTGTTGTATTACCCAAAGACTCATCAGACCCAGCCACATAAAGACTCATTTCAATTTTAAATCTTGATTATAAAGGCTTAGTCTCTGTATTAGCTAAACAAATTTCAAAGCCGTTGCCAAAATTAATACATATGGATGTATGTGGTTTTGTGGAGGGAGGCAAACATTTGATAACATTGACATTTCAATGATGATCTAAAGGAAAGCAGAATGTAAAAAATAACACTGTTGTTGGTGGGTGCTGATGCAAAGAAAGCATTCAACACAGTAAACTGGGATTTTATAAGTAGGGCAATAAAAGCAATTCTCTTCCCTGATAAAAAAAAAAAGGTTAATTAAGAGAATATATAAAGTATTGGAGGCAAGAATTAATGTGGGAGGATTCATCTCCAATAAGTTGTGTTGAAATGGAGGAACCAGCAGAAGTGTACTTTTTACCCTTTGCTATCCGCTTTATATTTACAGACATTGGCAAAGAAAATAAGGGACTCCAAAACTTGAGGATATTATTGTTATGGTAACCAGGAAAAAGTTGTCTTTATTTGCAGATGATGATATTTTGTACTTAATAAATTCAGGAAAAAAAAAACACACAAGTAATCTCCGTGGTACCCCAGAAGTCTCAAAAACAACCCACTACACAAGTGTAGTGGGTCCAGAAACAAAACGGTGTAAGAAACTTCTCTGTGTGGAAGATTTTCAATCCATATATCTCTAGTTAATTAATGTATATTAATCAGATCAGACAAAAGTAGTAGAAGTAGCGAACCTAAACTCATCTTAAGTAAAAAAATAAATAAATAATAACAAAAATATATAATTGTACAGAATTACTAAGTATTTGAAAGTAATCCAAGCAAGGCAGGCAGTCTGTTTCCAGTCCAAAATCCTATCCTTTATTAAGTACACAGACAAGCGATCCAAGTAAAACAAAAATAGAGTAATAATTTGCTTACAAGCTTTCTAAACATATATATATATATATATATATATATATATATATATATATATATATATATATATATATATATATACTTTCAGGCAAGGGAGTGGTTTATTGTGCTGTAAAACAAATTGGTACACATGTTAAATTCACATCCCTTCCCCCATCAGTGTGACATCTGAGCTGGTCCTGCCCTACTTAGTACCTGTCATAATAATATAACCCTTATGTACTTTAAATAAAATTTATAATGATGTGGTACCTCTCATTTAACCAGATTATTAAGTCTGGGATTTTATCCAAGACAATATACTACATGACTGGAAATATATCAACCTTAGTCCGTTTGGCAATCAAAAATGTGTATATATAAATATATACATATACACTCTGCATGCAATAAAATCAATTGTAAAAATCATATTCTATTTTTATCACCTATTGTTAACAAAGACACTTTCGTCCTTCTAGACTTCTTCAGGTCTGTGTACAAGAACCCTAAAAACTATCTATAAAAATATATATAATTGTATAATTAGTTAGTACTGTTATTACACATAATTTTGAATAAAGTGGAACAAAAGAGAACCAGAAAAAGAAAAAAATAAGAAAAAATGTATGATGATGGAAACAAAATATACACTTAAATTACAACTGATTTAAAATGGTATTTAAAACCAACTGATAGAATAAAATAAAATAAAATAAAACATTAGTTGTGTAAACAATGTGGCAATTCAGAAAAGAACATCTCAGTTTTGTGGAACATTTTGAGACAAGTCTTTTTGTCATATAAAATTAATGAACATAAAAAGGTTATGGCTGTAAACTATGTAAACACTAATGACTTGGTTCAGCAATAACCATATTTATGGAGACAAAATAAAGTATTTAGAGTATACATTAAAAGGGTTTTGGTTATGGCAGCTAAGGATATGTGGGAAAAAGCTAAATAAAAGAAAACAAAAACTGAGAAAGTTAAGTGCCTGTTTTTGGCTACAGTTAGTAATATACAAGCAGTTGTTTTTAGTCCTTTTAGTTTTATATACAGATCACACATATTTCTATCAACCATAGGAGAAGTTGTGGACAATAATGAAATTAATACTGAAAGAGAATTGAAGGAATTTAACTAGGAAGGAAAGAGGGCAAGAGTTAACAGGGATCAGTAGAACTGAAAAAGGTGGTTTAGGATTACCTGATTTGAAGTGATATTTTAGAGCTACACATAACGCAAGTAAAAGGTTATAATTCAAAGTGGAAAAGGATTATGACAAAGCAGGGTAATGTAATAAAAGCAAAGTAATATGGAGTATGTGGAATTTTGGATGCAGATCCTTAAGGGGAATAACCACCACCATACATAATATATTCAGTGGGCTGCGGTGGTGCAGCGGTTAGTGTTGTCACCTCACAGCAAGAGGTTCTCCAATTCGATTCTCGGCTGGAGTACCTTCTGTGCGGAGTCTGCATGTCCTCCCCATGGTCACGTGAATTTAAAGACATGCAGGTAGGTGTGAGCATGTGTGGGTGTGCCTTCTTTGAAGGTTGGGCGCCATGCTGGCAACTAGACACCATACAAATTCACTGCCAATCATTAGCGGACCGGAGTTCCGCTGTGGCGACCCCTAACTGGGAAAAGCCGAAAGACAGTTTTTATACATATTATATTCAGAAAGTTGCAAAAAGTATTCTAAAGACTAAGCGAACAAGGGAATGGAGAAAGGAGATTTTGCCAATAGGGATTACTGCAAGAAGGTATAAAGAAAATAGGCAAGAGGAGGCCGGATGAGAGAAAACTGGCAAAGGGAGCAAATAACGAGAAAGAAAAAGGTAACTGAGTCAGGCGAGAACAGGAAGAAGTTTGGACTGCAGTTTGGAGACTGTCTTTCCTATCACGGATTGATAGCAGAGAATAGGCAAACAGAAAGGGATGGGGGTCCCCAAGTGAAATTCCTGCTCTAATTTGTTAGTTAAATCTAGAAAAGGGGATAATTAGCAGGGTGTATAACATACTGCATGATAACTATAAGAGTCAATTAGAGGAAGTTAGAAAAGAAAATGGGAAGACAGATTGGAAAACCAACTTACAAGGAAACAATGGGGAGGACATTTGTATGTCTCCCAAGTACACAACAAAGTCCAGAAGGCTTAGGATATTTTCTTGAACTGTACATGAAGTACTCAATATTGTAAGAGAGACAAAAGACCAGTAAGAGGAATCTTTAGAAAAGAGAAGGAGCAAATTACATAGTAATAAATGCAGAGTAATGTTCAGGAGTAGGAGTGAGGTTTAAAGGAAGGTGGGAATTGAGTGATTTAAATAATGCTGGACTGAAAAACAGCTGAAAACATGTAATGTATAATGTGTGTAAATGGACAAATGCTAATACGGTTTGTTTTCTATTAATGTGTGTGTGCCTATGTCTTAAGTGATAATTTAATAACCATGTTTAAAACAAATTCTAGCGAAGGTCAATCCTAGTAATAATCAGGCATACAAACAATGCTAGGGAAGAGCAACCCAAGAATACGACAAAAGTGCTGCTGTTGAGGCCCAAGTTGCAACCCAAAGGAATACGGTACAGAGCTCAGGGTTTGTATGAATACATGAGGTGTATAGTAGAAGGAAGGCTAGAATAAAGATACTGTCAAGAACCTGGAGATGGGGGATAAAGTACAGAGACAAAGACATATTTAGACAGAACACTATAGTGAGAAGGAAACTGGAAAAGTAGATAAAACAACTAACAGCCACATCAAAATCACATTGCAGTTGCTGATGTTGTGTCCTCTCACAACTTTCTTAATTTTATGGGTTATATTCCACAAGTTCTCCATGCAGTTTGTTTAAGGACTTGTAAAAAAACACAGTTGAAAATAAAAAGGTATGAAATTAGTTTTGTGACCTGATCATGCATATGGCAGATGTATTAGGATCTAAAACTCCAAATTTGGGTATACCACTGTTTAATGTGATGTATGGCCAGACGTCTGCTGAGCACAAAAACTACTGGGCCATACTGAGCTGGACTGATGCATTACAGTGATTAAGTTCCTGTCACCAAGAAAATAATGTAAGACAATGGTGAGATATACATGATATGGTAGAAGCAAGCTTGGCTACTCTCCTGTTGGCCTGGTCAGATTTTCCCAGCAGAGTGGCACTGAGACTGGTAAAGATTGTGCAGGTAGACAGAAATCTGGTCAGAAGAAATTTGTGCATATAGGTAAATCTGGCATTTTCTATTAGGAAAGCCTGGATTCTGTGTAGCTATCAAAGTTGCTGGTGTGCTTTTGGGATTTTTTTTTTCATTGATAGTGGACAGTTTATAATCTTACATAACCATTATTAGCTTTAATGCAGAAGTTATGGAATAGAGTGGAGTCAGGGATGGTACTTATAAACAAGGCTTTCATCTTGATGCAATTGAAAGGATGCCCGGAATAGACCAAGACTGTTTACCACATTGCTATGACAGAGTGAAAGATGGTGTCATGCATTTTTGAAAGGTCCAAAAACAGAAAGCCAGCTTAATTTAGTACAGATGTAATCCAGAGAGAAAAAAACAGCAGCTTCTGTGCTACATCCTGGCCAGAAAACATATGCCAATAGAAATAAGATTGTCATGGTTGCAAAGAGCTGTTTATGGGTAAGTTATTCTTTCTTAGTGATGCGACAGAAAGGTTATAGGCCTCCCTTGTTTTGTGATATTTCCACTGCTTAGGGAAATAGGCTTTATTAACAAAACAATTTATGAGTACAGTGAAAAGACAGACTATTGTTTCTGCTGTGAATTCAAGACATGCATTCAGAAGTTTGTCAACAGGTGAAGCACATTTAAGATAAGGTAAAAGTTTCTAAATGGAACAGGTTGGGTCAGCTGGGACTGGGAGAGAAGAATTAACTGAACTTGAGGGAGGTGCCAAAGCACTACACAAGGAACAGCAAAGTGGAATTCTACATTTACAGATTAGTTTGAGGTGCTCACTAAATTTAGTGACTATATTTGAAGACAACAGACTGGGTAAATGGTTGGTTGGGATTTCTTCACTTGTCTGAGTAGCTAACAAAGGTTTTGTCAGGGTAAAAAAAGTGTGTTGGCTTTGTCTTCCATTTGACTCCACCCTGGTACAGAATCAATGTTTTCTGCCCTCAGTTTGTCCAAGTACTAGACACTTAATCTTTTAAGGCTAAATATCAATTCCTGTCAGAGTTTGGATTGACTAAGAAAGGGTACATCTGTGTCTGTGGAAAAGGGCAGGTCTACACTGGAAACTGTAGGCAGCAGTCTTTGAGAGTGTACCTGCATGCACAAACTTTGATAGCGTTACCTAGTGTTTGCTGTCATTGATCATACCTAAATAATAATAAGAAAGTTGTCCCTATTAGGATGACCATGCGGCCCATATGTGACCCATTCATTCACTCCATACTAGCTGGGTAGCCATATCACCCTTAGAGAGACACCTTATCAATAACCACATCTTATTTTTCAAGTAATGGGAGTTAGAGCTGATTGCCAGATGAACTCAGGTATGACTAGAGCTTTGGAATAGATCCCAGGATGGCATGATCCTGATGACTGGCTGTGACTTCATGGGTGTTTTTTTTTTTTTTGTTACTGTTGGGCCCAATAAGTTTTGATTCCAGTTCTTTGATACAATTCATCTAGCTCCCCAGAGAAAATGAATGAAACATATTCAAGGAAATCCTACAGCCTGAAAAAAGTTTGTCACCAGTATTGACAAATGCGATTGGAATTATAAACTCCACTGACTTGCACTTTCAGCAAAGCATTATTTAGTAAAATGCCGTTTGGTGAACTGTGATATATAGTCCATACTAACACTAAATAAGATGTATGTGCACAGTGGTGACTAAATAATTCCATAGAACATCAAGTATGGAAACTTCCAAGCAGCAGAGAGTTTCTTATTATGTTTCACTGTAAGCTACACAATATAGATAAAACAATTCAAACATATAATGTAATAAAAGCAAAGGAACTATAGCAGTTGTAGTTTATGCATGTCATCATCTCAGCTATTCCTCATTGTTTAATATAACAAGAACACAACTCCTTAAAAATAGATCAGCTGCCAGTCTTAAATATAACTTCTTTGGGTCCCATCTACATTTTTGGGTTTGACAAGTCACATAAGCAATGAAACAGTATTAGAAAGGGTAATCCTTATGAAATTTTATTCTTAGATGTATAAAATAGTATCATGAAAAAAATCAGTAAAGTTACAGTAAAAATAAATGGATAGACAACACATTCTCACTAATGGATATTGCAACTTTGTTAAAATTTGCTGTAGATGGAAAAAAATAAGCACTTTTGTCTTTACTCAGAAAACTTCATCAGAGGGGCGTGGCCAAGGATGAACACAGGATAGCAGCAGATTTCTTCAGCTCCACCAATTTCATTACACTGACAGGAATTAATTACTTAAAAAAATAATTTTTGAAGTAATTTTCTTTCTAAATATGTTTGTTTTATATAGTTCTTGAACTATATCTAAAAAAGAAAGGAAATTTTAACAATATTCCTGTCAGAAATCACATTGGAAATTTTCCTGTCAGTCTATCAGTCTGAAATGAGTTCCAGTAAGACAAATTCTCAAGACTCCAGCATCAAGAAAGAACTTCAGTCTCTGATAACTATAATCCAGCAACTTACTGCTAAGATGGATAAAATGGATACTAAAATTGATACCTTCATAGAAAAACTACAAAACAAATAGACTTGTTACATATAGACCTGCAACAACAGAAGATCCAGATGACAGGCATAGAAGAAGCTGTGAATGACATGGAAAATAGAATCCAAGAAGAGGAAATCAACATTGAGTTTCTGCTGAAACAAAATACACATTTACAAACAAAGCTGGATGACTTGGAAAATAGATCTAGGCGCAATAACATTAGGATTTTTGGACTGCCAGAAAATATTGAAGGTAACAATATTACTTCTTTTTTAACAACATGGTTCCCTAAAACTTTAGACTTACCAGAAGCATTCTCTTTTGGTATCGAAAGAGCACATAGATCTATAGCTAATACTAACTCTAACAAAAACTATCCTAGATCAGTTATAGTTAAGATTTCTATCATCTTTTGATAAAGAGATGGTTCTTAAATCTGCTTGGGCTAAAGCTCCTGTTAAGTTTAATGAGGCAACTGTGCGTTTTGACAATGACTATTCTCCCTTGGTAATAGCTAAAATAAAAGTTTTTCTGCCACTAATAAGGGAGCTTAAAAAAGCACAGTTTAAAACATACCTTCTGTTTCCTGCCAAGCTAAAAATCTTCCTTCCTGATGGTCCTAAAATTTTTGATGACTTAGACTCTGCTTTACTGTTTATCAAAAAAAATAAGATTTTGGATAAAATAGAGGAAATGGAATGGGCTAGTCCTTCATTAAAGAGACTGGCAACTGAAACTTCGTGGAAGACTTCTGAGAGGAAGAAGAGACTAAAGAACAAATGATTTGTTCTGTTTTTTTCTTTTTTTCTCTCATCATTTTACTTCATTATTAATCTTTTTAAATATAGTTCCTGCATTTCCAGAAAGCCACAAATGTTCTGAAAAAGATTTAATCAAAGTTATTCTCTGTGTGCAAAGAAATGTTTTGTTTTATAACCAGTCAAAATATCTGAGGAACTAATAACAAGCTATTATTCAATTTGTTTCTCTTTCTGAAAAAGAGAAGTAAGGTCAGTAATTTGATACATTTTTTTTTTTTTTTTTCTCCTTTCCTTCTTTTCTTTGTTTAAACAATGACATTCTATTTAGATTATGTAGTGGGTAAAGGGTGGGGGAGGGCAGGGAGAGAAGAGTAATGAAAATATGATAAATAGAATAATAACATATTTATTCCTTGTAAAAAGTTTATATGTTCTTCAAATGCTATTCCTAATTATACTTTCTTGATTATACTGCTTATGCTTGTTTGTAAATAATATGTCATGATTTAACTAATAATAATTAGAACTAAATAATAGTAAATAATATGTTTTATTTTTAACTCTATTAATATAAACAGTAAGTAATATTCCATTGTATATACTTCTTATAGCTTTCTCTTACATTTTTTTATTTCTGCCTTACACTCTTTTATTTTCTACTCTCTTTTTCTTTATTCTTTCTCTTTATTTTTTTTTCTCATATTAATATATAGAAATGCTTTTGATCATATAGACACAGTAAATAAGATTTGCATAAAATTGAGTTGGGACAATAATATTGAGTTTTATTACCTATTAATAACTTTGGGCTTAATTTCACTTACATAGAGGCTGTAATAACCTGCAAAATACATCGCGAAGGTTTTGTCATGTTTAGATGCATTTACACTGCTAAATGAATGTTTGTCACTAGTTTTTAACAAGTTTCCCGCCAAAATGTTAAGGGAGACAATCTGGGATGTGAGCTACTTCATGAACAGTGTCCTCATGCTGTTTCAAAAGCTTCAACTCTCAGAATTTTCACAGAGAAGCTGAAAGCAGTCAATCTGACCTTTGACCCAGATATCACACTGACACATCACAGATTCAGGAAGAACACTCTACCAGGAAGTAGAACTGATGCAAATGCGACTATGTGAAGGAAAATGAACTCTTTGACATTTAAATGTGAGTTATTTTATATAATTACTTAAATATCTATGTTATAATTCATAAAATATGTCAGTTATAATGATTTTAAATGATGCAGTTTCTTGTAGTAAGTAAATGTCTTATTTTAGAAGGCATAGAAAATGAAACATTTATTCAAGTGTTTTTGAAAATCTACTTGACTGCACCTTACTAATCTGTGTTCAAAACTTATGTTCCAAACATATACATTACTATAACTCATTTAATTCATCTGATTGACAAGCATAAATAACTTTATAACTCTATTCTGCAAGAAATTGTCTTGTGATATATTTTAAAGCAGTAGTATAGACATACAAAATACAGATTTTTTTTTACAATAATGCAAGTGTTTCTGAGAATTTGCATAACTATGCAGTATGATTTATAACAACTTCTATAAATATAATATTTTATTCTATTGACAATAATGAGTATGAGTAAAATGCTCATATACAAGCAATTCAAGGTTTTTTTTCTGGAAGCTGTTGACTGCATTTACATGACAGAAAATAGATGCATCTTAATATATGTAATGTCTGAACCATATTAGCCAAAGTTTTTGATTTAAATGAATGTTAGAACTTATTTTTACATACTTTGAATAAATTAATATGTAAATATGCCTTTTTTTTTTTTTTCTTTCTTTCTTTCACTCTCTCTCCCTCTTTCACGTCTTTTATTTCTCTCTCCTCTTGGTTCCTAATATCAAGTTTATTTGAATGCTATTTGAATACAAGTATATTATATTAAATAGATGTATATAGTAGTATGAATAGTTTTTAAAAAAAGTTTATTTTAGTTTATATGATGCTGTTTTATCAAATGTGTAGTCTTGTCTTGCTAGATAATTGAATTGAAAGCTGTTAATTTAAGTTAAATATAACCAGTATTAAATTGATAAGGTGGTAGCTGAGGTACTGCTGCTTAGGGTAGGGGTTAACTTGAGTGGTAAATACTACTCTAAGTTGGAGTTTTTAACTCCAGGCTGGATGCAAGGTTTAATCCTTACATTATTTTCACTTGTTCATTGTTACATGTATATAGTTTTGACATCCACAATATATTTTGTACACTCATTGTCACTACAAACAAAATTGAATCCTATACAAAATCCCATAAGAGATTCAATAAATACAGCTATATTTAAAGGCACACCTAAAGGAGGAGATGTAACATTACTTATGTTGTTATTTGTTATTTTGATCATAAGATTCTTAAGTTTTAAAAATGCCAAATGACATCTTTAAAAGGAATTTCTTTAAACATTAATGGATTGAATAATCCGTGTAAAAGGGCAAGCCTAATAAGATACATTAATTTACATAAGGCCAACTTAGTCTTCCTGCAAGAAACCCATCTCTTGAAAAAGATATTGATAAACTAGCCACAAACAAATATACAGTATTGGTTAGTTCAGAGCACACTCAGAAAAAAGAGGAGTGGCTATTTTATGGAATAAAAGTATGCCCATTCCTAAAACCATTAAGTCTTATCAGGATGACAAAGGAATGTTTTGTATGGTTACAATACAAATTAATGGGAAGAATTACACTTTAATTAATGTATATTGGATACCTGGAATTGGTATTAATACAGTGAAACATCATCTTGATAAGATCATATCATTCTCTATAGGAGATATTATTTTAGCTGGTGACTTTAATTGTATACTACATTAAAGTGATACTACCACTATAGGAAAAGAAGAATTACATCTAATGCAAAACATTTAAATGATTTTGCTAATTCTTATCATTTGAATGATATTAATAATCAGATAGATTCAAAATCATTACCATACACCTTTTTTCTAACAGATACAAAACTTATTCAAAAATAGATAGGGTCTTTATTTCTAACCAGATGGTAACAGATTTAATTAATTCCAAAATCATTTCATGTCCTATATCTGATCATAATTCAATTGTTTTTGAATTCATGATAAAAATACTCATAATGTTCAGATCAAAAGGATACCAGCATACTTAACTCAACTAAAAGACTATAAAGAATATATACTTTCAGAAGTACAACATTTTCTAGACATAAATAATACTCCTGAAGTCTCCATTGTCTATGTTTGGGATGCCTTAAAATCATATCTATATGGACAAAGTATAAGATGGTATAATAATAAAAGGAAATCTTGGGATAAGGAATTGTTAGATATTCAAAGTAAATTAGACTCTTATAAACATAATAATAAAGAAAATATTATGGATAAGAAAGTCATTGAAGAAATAAACAAACTAAATGACAAATACAAAGAAATTTTAACTCAAAGTTAAAATAACTCTAGAGAAATACAAGTTTTGTCTTACTCAATAAGCCCCAAATACTTACATAGACTTAAAAATAAAACAAAAGGTTGAATAAACAAAACCATATCAAAGAAATCTTTTCTCTAAGGAAAAGAAGAATGTTTCTAGTCTACCAGAAATACTAGATGAATTTAGAAATCACTTTCACAATATTAACAATAATAACATTAACATGGAACCTAAAGATAAAATAAAGGAGTTTATAACCACAAACATGAATAAAAAGCTTAATAAACAACAGATTAAACTATTGGACAAAAGTATTTCATATACAGAGGTTATTACACAAATAAATAAGCTTAAATCAAACAAAGCACCGGGTAATGATGGTATTATACCAGAGATATATAAAATCCTTTCTAAAAGTCTTCACTTATCAGACCAATGATCGAGTACAATGCCCCATTCGGGATGTATCTCGCCCAACATCTGCATCAATTGGAGAGACCCCAAAAGTTTCTCACCAAAAGGATAAAGGGACTCCAAAATCTGTCATATGCTGCCAGATTGAAGAAACTCCAGCTCTATTCAGTCGCATACCGTCTGCTCAGAGGTGACATGTGCCTGACATACAAGGCCATGTCCAACCCGGAATTAATGGACATGCTCCACCTCAAAAAATCCAAATCCACCAAAACCACTAGAGCAAGTGACTTAAACCTTAGCACGGATATAAATAGGACGTGCTGGAGGGATAGATTTATCACTCAGAGACTCCCTATGCTGTGGAATAGAGTCCCGGTCCCTGTGAGGCAGAGCACCTCGCTGGCTCTGTTCAAGAGAAATCTTGACCTGTGGATGGGAGATCGTGGGTTTACCCTGAATCATCTCTGTGTCACTGCTGGACAGAGGCACAACAAACTAATGGGTACAGTATTTTTTCATATAAGGGGTGGCGTAAGCCACAAAATTCGGGCTAGGCTTATAAATGCCTTGGGGCAGATAGCCTAGTATAAACCTATAAACCTATGAACATATTCATTAATACATAAGGTTTATATTTTGGCCCAAACTGAGTTAATAACCCCCCCATCTTGGCAATATACATTTATTTCGCCAATTTTAAAACCTAATAAAGATCCAACTAGATGTACTTCATATCGGCCCATCTCATTACTTAATGTTGATTATAAAATGTTTATGAGTATTTTTGCTGATAGATTGAAGACAATCATTCCCGGCATTATAGATATAGATCAGACAGGCTTCATTGTAAATAGAAATACTTTTGATAATATAAGAAGAACTTTAACATTAATTGATTTTGCAAATAGGAAAAAGAAAGATTTAACACTTATTAATCTTGATATAAGTTCAGCATTTGATTCAGTAAGTTGGGACTATCTGTTTACCTTACTGAAGTGCACAAACTTCTCAGATGCATTTGTAAATCTAATTGAGCATTTATACAAAGGAATTGGCTTATATTAAGGTAGGAACATATGTTTCACAAAAATACCCATTCTTAAAGGTACAAAACAAGGATGTCCACTTTCTCCACTATTATTCACTTTAGTAATGGAGCCTTGGGCTAATTTGATCAGAAACAGTACTGACATAGAGGGTTTTGAAATAGATGAAAATACAACATCAAAATGCAACATTTTGCAGATGATGTTCTAATTACATCAGCAGGATCTAATTCTTCTATGCAGTCTCTATTTGATAAAATGATGAATTTTAAAAGTATTTCTGGTTTAATATTCAATGAAGAAAAACTAAAATACTACCTATATATACAAAAAAATATTCTCATTAGTGATTTTACTAAATATGTACCCAATTCAGGTCAGATAACTTATTTAGGTATAATACTATCTAAAGATATTAAATCTATTACATATAATAATTATAATACCTGCTTTCTTAATATACAAAATCTTTTTAATACCTGGAATAGTATGTTTTTACTATGGAGGAGAGACTTACAATTATTAAAATGATAATATTCCCAAGATTTTATACTTAATACAATCAATAATACTTCCACCTACAAAAATAATTATCAAGAAACTGAATACACTAATGTTAAATTTCCTATGGGCACCTAATAGACATAGGATTGCATTAAAGAAACATACTAATAGCTGGTCTCAAGGGGGTATTTCTTTTCCAGACTTTAATTTATATACTATCTCTTCTATTGTAAAGTTATTACTTTATTAATAGATCAGTCATATGTCACAAAATGGAAAGATTATTGGGAGCTAATTAGTATGTACTTCATGAAAATCTCCTTAACACATAAAAATATGATTGTAAATAACTCCATGTTATGGTTACTAAAGGAATTTTGTACTTCACCTATTACACCTAAACATATGGTTTGTTACCCATTAAATATTATTATTAGCTATCGTAACTTTATATTCATGCACCCTAAGTATAGGGAATGGAATTTTATTATATTCCCTATAATGTATACTCAGGGTATGCTTTTGTCATCTACTTCTGAAGGAACTCATTTAGCTATAGATAATGATCTAAAGTACTGGTATCAGTTGATATCTGATAATAAAGTTAAAAATCTAGATTTCTTAAAACAAGAATTTGATCTAAGAGAAACTTGCTGGTTAGAGGTTCAGACCTTTAGACAACATCTCATTGATAGAATAGATCTAATGTCTATAACAGTTAAAGAATCTATTCCAACACTGATTGATTACTTGATATTAAATTTACAACATAAAGTTTCTGATAAAGGTAAACTTTCATACATACATAAAATTATCAGACAAGAAACTTTTTACAGTGTAGATACATACTGGAATTATTTCACTTCTATTAATGGGGACCCACCAAATCAACAAGATAAACAATATATATTGGAATCTGCCTATAGAACTACGTCTTCCATTGTCTGGAGACTTTATACATGGACATTTTACATAGATCTTTTATACACCTTTGATGATGAATAAAATAAATAATAAAGATAATCTATGTAAGAGATGTAATGTAGAAATTAATGCTGACTGGGCTCATATGTTTTATGACTGTATAAAATTGAAAGAATACTGGAAGTCAGTTAATGAATTTTTGCAGGCTCTTTTTACAGATAATTTCATTATTTCTAAATCTCTTATATTATTCAACACACCTGTACCTCAAAGTGTTAAAAAGGTTAAGCTTACCTTGTTATGGTCTATTCTAGCAGTGGCTAGGAAAATAATAACCAGAAATTGGATTTCAGATACACCTCCTTCGTTCAATGAATTTAAAAATGTTATGAATATAGTGTGCCATATGGAAATAAACACAATTAGGTCAAGAACAACTAGAAAAACATCTTATTATATTGTATGGGATAACTTACAAAATTTGTTAAAAAAATCCAAATTTCAATAGCATGGTATTTTAGTTTAATTAATTGATCTGATTGTAGTGGATGTCTTTGTAAATACTTTAGTTGTTTTGTTGAATGTTATAATCATATCTATTTTTAATTACTTGTATAAAATTGTTATGATATTTCTCTTGTATGTTAAAACAATAAACCTGTTTAAAAAAAAAAAGAACTGCAAAAAAAAAAAAAAGAAAACTTCATCAGACAAATTTTAAACCATAAATTAACCTTTTTATACCACAAACTATCCTTTTTATACCACACTTTATCATGTGGGTAAATGAATGAGACAGTCATGGTCAGCTAACACCATACTAATTGTGTTATCATTTAAAATGAAATTAACTTTCTTAGGGGTGGCCACGGTGGTGCAGCTCACAGCAAAAGGTTCTCCTGTTCGATCCTCAGCTGGGGTGCCTTCTGTGTGGAGTCTGCATTTCCTCCCTGTGGTCACGGGGGTTTCCTCCAGGTGCTCCAGTTTCCTCCCACATCCGAAAGACATGTTGTAGGTGGATTGGACACTCAAAATTGGCCCTAGGCATGACTGTTGTGTGTCTTCCATGGAAGGTTGGGCACCAGGCTTGCAACTCGACACCGTAAAACTCTACTGCCAATCATGAGCAGACAGGTGATCCGCTGTGGAGCCCCCTAACCGGGAAAAGCCAAAAGAAGAAGAAGAAATCAAAATTTGGAAAAAAGAGAATGCAGTTTTATTTGGGGTCCACCTTTAGTTATAAAAATTTGGATAGTAACACACTGTTGCATTGTAGTAGTATGCACCCTTCTTATGTTAAGAAGAATGCAGTTAAAAATGAAATGGTTAGGATAAAAGAGCTGATTTCAGAGACTTGGTACTTATTTCCTTACAAGATATATACAGTAAAAGGGGTTGCCCTGATTTGGTTCAAAGGGTATAGGGAAGGAACTAGGCAAAGAGGTATCACGATAGAAGAAACTTGGTATTGTCATCCAGTCATGCCATTAGTATTTTCAGTTGACAGAAAACAGATAAAGCTATTATTCCAAAAATATTAGGGAGTCTTAACAGCTAATGAAAAGATGTACCATATTTCAGGAAGTAAAACCACAAATCTGAAACAGCATTTTGAGATTAAAGACATACAAACTACTGAGTGTCAGGGAAAGTGGGCAACTTCAGATGTATGGGTTGCCCTTGTTGTTGTTGTATTTCTAATTCTAGTTTTTTTTGTTTGTTTGTTTTTTTAAATCTACTACTGAGTTACAGCAGACCTGGATTTTTTACATGCAACAGTGAAAATATTGTGTACAGTGCCATGTGCTCCTGTGACAATTTTTATGCAGGCAAGATGAACAAAAAATTGAGAGAAGACATACAAGTACAACTAACTGATAAAAACTGAAAACACGGGGAATGCATTATACAGGCACGCTGTCATCCGTACTAATTTTAAGATATTTTTATTTGCCATTTTAGATTCTCTAATCACCAGTGTTTTTACAGGAAACAAAGATGATAAACTATAACAGAAGGAGCTTTTGTGGCAAATCAAACTCAATGCTAATGAGCTTCCTGGATTAAATTATTTTTATGAATTACAAAGCAGCTCTTAAATAGCTATTTGTTAAATAAAGATCATTAGCTTACATATTAAATGCACTTATTTCATGTGCAAGAAGTGTAAACTGTTACATTACATAAATGGCAACGCAACCAATATGATGGTAGTTGATCACGATCAGTTCATTTACTCAGTCATACGATGAAGTGAATAACAAAGTTAATCTGTGAATTGGATTTACAAATTATCTGATAAAGTCTTCTAATCAAAGATGAAAGAGTTAGCGGATAGAAAGGAAAAATGAAAATTAAACATTTCAGACTAGAGGAAAAAAGATTACAAAGAACATTCTCTGTACAGTTATGTGAAACAGAAGTCTTGCTTACCCCTCGCAACAATGACACATCATTCTGAAGTAGCAGCACTCGTAGATGACTGTCATCCAGGTCTAAAAGGTCACCGTCACATAGAATCCTGGCATTATGCATAGAGTGGAAATCATGTGAATACCTGCATCTTTTTTTATAAGAAAAGAAGAGCACAGTAGAGGTTTAATATGCTTGAATAATGAAACGGTGTTATAAAATCCTATTGTACTAATGTAATCACAGAGAAGTATAATAAATCCCGTTTTACATCCACACTAGTAATGTTCTGGATCAGGCTTAGTACAGACTCTAAAGGTTTTTTACTTGGTTTCTCCCTCGGATGATTTGTTTTTCCTTGTTCCATGAAGGCTACTCAGTAAATATAACAAATCAGCAAGGGCACCCCAAAAAATACACACTGGAATAAATCTGCCTTAAACTTCAAGATTATAAGCTACTATTTTACTACAAAATGTTAATGGGCATTAACTTGAGAAGCTTAGACTTAAAATCAGTGCATTACTCTAAAAAAAAAAAAATGGCTAAAACAGATCATATTGCTCTACCAGTAAGCTTAGGACTTTCTGTGTTGGCTTTTGTGCTTGCACAAGCTCAATAAATTAATTCAGTGGAAATGAATAAAGCATTTCCATGATCTACCATGAGACAAGGGCAACAGAAAAGGCTTTGAAATGTGCATCAGAACAGTGTCACTCTGACAGAACTACAAGCAGCATAACAAGTTTATCACCTTTTGTTAGTGCAATCAGTAGAAAAGCTATCATGCTGACTATTCTTGGGTTGCTTCAGCTAAGAACACTTCAAAAGTGCTGCCCTGTACTGGTGGCACAGACAGGTAAAGTCTTGTCTATGATCCAGGAGACCAGAGACTGATTAGCAGTTCAGGCGCTTGGTGGTGGAGGAACAGGGAAAGGCCATGTTTATTCAAGGTTGGAGACATACTGGACAGAGCAATCCATGAGCCCTGTTAATAGGCCAGAGCTCAGATGAAGGACATTAATGTGTCGAGCATGTGGAAGGACTGAGGAGCCAGGATGCTCAAAGAACCTGGGGGCACATTCTCAGGCCACTCCTCACTGTCTGCCCAAACTAGTGCAG
Organism: Protopterus annectens; assembly: GCF_019279795.1. Lineage (NCBI taxonomy): Eukaryota > Metazoa > Chordata > Ceratodontiformes > Protopteridae > Protopterus > Protopterus annectens. Next base: position 704,103,849 of record NC_056745.1, on the reverse strand, counting down.
GATGTCAGCATGTTAGAGTGGTTAGGGGACACAAAATGCCTCACCACAGAGCCATACTTGACAGTTCTCAGCTGTCCCACTCTTCAGTGCCTTGTGGTTCACCCACTACAGCCTGCCATAGAGTAGGGTTCTCTAGGTGCTAATGTCCTTCAGCAAGGGAACCCTCCCAATGTCAGTCACACCAGGGAGTGACCAAAGCACTGAGAGCAGGCACTGGGGCACCTAATATCAGCAACAGTTGTGGAGAACCACAAATAACTAAAAAAAAAAAAAAACTATTCCTCGCCTGGTGGAACTACTAATATAGCGATACTTACTACTTCCCAGATGAAGGAAAAATAAGGCAGGTTGGGGGATACACAAATCAATACAAGCAAGAGGCAAAGTAGAACATCTTGGACAGTATAAAAAAGCCTTAAGAGAACAAAGTGCAATTAAAGAAATATAATAAAAACATACCATCACAATGCTGGCATGTACAACACCTTCAATTTTTGATTAAATGTTCATTAGTTTAGAAAATGTTACTGCACTTCTTTTTTATCACAGTATATGTTATCCAGCAAGGAGTACAAGTGTCGAAAACCTGTTTGAGGGAGGCACTGAATCTGCAGAGGTGATGGTTTCAAGATGCCTGAAGGTGGACTCATCCAACTGACTTAATAATCTGATATGAGCAACAACATGTGGCATACTTGGAAAAGCAGTACTAATTACTGAAACTTTTGAGCTTTCTTTCTATCTTGAATGCGCGTTTTTATTATTTTGACAGTTCCAAAAGTATAATGCAGGATTTAGTGTATAGTAAAGCATTAAAATTCATACATAATCACACATCACTTTTTGTAAGCATTTAATGAGTCCATTGCCAACAGATAAAACACGTAAACTATTAACAGGCCTCTGACCTTGTTTTCTTTCTGTCTGTGGATAAGCAGGACTATATGATATATGATGAGAAGTGAACTAAACACAAAGTTAAACTCTGAGCAGTAGTGAACTGATTTGTCTGTAATAAATACATTCAACACCATAGATAAAAGACACAGTGTACATTTCTAAAACATCTTTTGAACACAACCAAAAAGGCATTTTATTAATAAAAGACATTTAATTGAAATGCAATCAATGAAAAATACATTTTTCATTTATAAGGCCCTTCTGTAACGATGCTAAATTCCTTGTCTGCATTTTTCATGTTTACATGGATCCTGCAGCGCATGAAAGTGCATTTTGTAAGTGTTAAATGTGATAAGGCAACACTAGCATACCATCTTGCATACTGCATTTCACTGTAATATGTACCCTTATACACACCTTCATAGTTATGTAAGGTAAACACTCAATGTGTAATTTAAAGCTAGGGCATAAAAGTTTTATTTATTCCATCACAAATGGAGTAATTCTGAAATTTTAAACACTCAGAAAATGTACTGTACATTGCAATACATTGCAATACTCACTGGGACTTTTACCAGAAATTATGACATTTTATCTACACTGACTAATAATAAAAAAAAAAAAAGTCCATCTTTACATTGTACCACAACAACCAGAAAAAAAATTGTTTCAGAACCATCTAATCAGAACTTACAGACAATTTCAAGATTTCATATAGGTCCTTATCTAGTTATTAGTTGACGTACAGATAAAATACAAACATACTTTCAAGTCCTTACAAAGGTGATCTATTTTGGAATTTCAGTGGTGTCCATCCCAGAGTTAGATGGAATCTAGGTCTTTCCATCTGGCAATTGGTATTCACTTTTAAAAGGCAGTAAATGTATGTGTTTTTTCTGCACTGATAATTATTTTCTGAATTTTCTTTCAACAGCTACTTGTGGGAGAGTACCGAGACAAATAATGAAACCGTCCTTATAGTTATGGCATTCCACATGGTACCAAGAGAAGGAGGAAAGAGGGCCATGGATACTGCTACTAACGGAGAAGCAGGTTCACATTTTTATTCACAGGAGTGTCTGCTAAAATGTCCTTGTGGTATAGAAGATAAACAAAACTGATAATATATCAATCTAGGAAAAAAAATCCTGAGCCCATATGTGTGACGGACAAAAGATTATTAGCCCATATCATGCTGGGGCGTGTATACTAGTAACGGCAAAAAGAAGATGCACAAGCTCAAAGCACGTTAAGACATAGTACAAAAAGTATACAAAACATTTACAAGCCTACAGCTTGCTGGGACACAGGTATGAATGTAAGAATTTGTACGATGCAAAGGCTGTTGAGTAATCAAGGTTCAACAGAAACAAATGCATACACAACATATACAGGGTCTAGCCCTGCTTCAATAATGTGACACAGAAATCTCTTACATTCAAGGTCTGGACTGATGCTTATTAGAAAGGTAAATCCCTGAGAGAAAAATATGGCTTTGGGCTTACTAACACCCTTTAAACCTGGTCAGATCTTGAACATTAGCATGCATGGTATGAAAGATTTACCTTCAATCCTTCTACAATGAAGAGTGCATACATGCCTCAGTGCAGACTTTGTATGGACAAGGCTGGGAAGGTTCAGCATGATACTGTTCACTACTACAGTCAGGTAAGAGATATCAGCTGAGCATGTACCTTATGTAGCCCTGTTCAAAATGTCCTTACCTTTTCTCTCCTTAGTGTGATTTTAATGACATGTATGGTTGGAGTTAAATCAAAAAGTACATCTTCCAGGGGAACACCAACTTGTTACATATATACATACTAGAGATGTAGATAAAGGAACATTTGAGCTAGATAGACTTAACTATCTTAGAGAAATACTACAGTCTAGAGGGGAGCAAGGTACCTGCACTTGTAGACTGACATCAAGAAGCATTAAGATAAAGGCAATAATCTGTGATTAGATGGCTGCAAAATATAAATGATACATTAAAAGAAAAAAGTACCAAGAAATAGCATGGGAGCTAAAGCAAACTAAAAAGAAAATTCGGTACTTGCATATTATCACAACCAGATTTGGAGCAGGAGAAGCGGCTCTTTCCCAACCTCTTCTTCTGCCGTAATATGTTGTCCAAGTTACTTGGGAAGTGTGGGTCACTAAAGTGTATTTCATTACACTGAGTTTTAATGGAAAATATTTAGGGAGTTATAACTTTATGCTGTCCAACTGACAAACGAGACAGCAGCACACAAGCACTTTCCCTACAACTCAACTTTATGCTGTGCGACTGGCAAACAAGACAGCAGCTCAGAATCACTTTCCCCACAAAAAGTTAACATCTTTATTTTCTAAAATGTCCAGCTTAAGTCAGCTGCAAGAGCTTAACAGCACAGATCAGAATAATCTGTACAAGTAAAATTCACACGGGCGACACAACTGTTGCCAAATACATAGGCTACAAGGCAACATGGATATGAAAGAAAACCGGCTTCAACATGGATATGAAAGAAAACCAGCTTTATGTATTAGCATAAAATTCTTCTAACCAAGAAAGTTTGACAACTGCCATTTTTCTGAGCTATACGTTTATGCTATCCAACTGACAAACGAGAAAGCAGCACACAAGCAACTTCCCCACAAAGTTAACATCTTCAATAGCTTACATGTCCAGTTTAAGTTGACCTCAGGAGTTTACCACCACAGACCTGAATAATCTGGTTAAGTATAATCCATGCCAGCGGCCCAACTGCTGCAGAACGGGGTCTATATCACCATATCAAAAAGTAAAATGTCGAACACTCACAACAGCGAAAGTGCCGAAATGTCGAGGGTCCATTTTTGAGATCGCTGTACAGTGAAGATTGGGATATATGCCCTTTCCTCACTGTAGTGCGATCTTGGAGTTGGAATATATATTTAGCAGGGTTTGTGGAGGGCGCAGCTAGATTTTCAGCATTTTCGCTCTGGTGAGTGTTCGACATTTTGAGTCTTCAATACGGTGATATAGACATGCAGAATACATAGGCTTCAAGTTAACATCCATATGAAAAAAACAATAAACGGTACTTACGTATTATTCTATACTCTTTCAAACGAAGAGCAGTTCGCTTTATAAATAAATGAACCAAAGATCCATACCATGACGAATGCTGACAGCTTTGGAATCTGGTTGTGATAATATGTAAGTACTGAAAATTCTATTAAAAACTAAAGAATTCCCATCCCATTGTTATTCTCAAAATGAAGTTTCAAAACATAAAGCACAGATGAAAAAAAAATGCAAAAGGAAGAACAGTAAAAAACTTCTGAGGACAATGATTTCTATTCACTAGACAAGACCCAACACCTACTAATCCTGCAACAGCAGCACACAGGGATCACCCGAAAACCAACCACATCCCATAGTTACTACACAACTGGAATCCTTAACTGCATGGCCAGTACAGAACTACATCTACACCACAGGAGGTGAGAAGTGTCACATGTTGTTGTGTCTTTCGTTTTTTCTCGGTTAGGGGTCCACTAATGATTGGCAGTTGATTTTTACGTGCCGAGTTGGTGAGAAGTGTCACATCTTCTGCAGAAACAAGTATAATAAAAGAATTAAAACAATTCATAAAGATGGAAAATACAATCTCTGCTTCCGTGCAGCAGATGGCACAACTAAGAAAATGCTACCAGCTATTAAAAACACAAAACAAATTAAATGTTAAGTCAGATGCTGAAGACTCTGACAGTTAAAATGACATAAAAACTGACAAAAGAACAGCGAGTATGAAGGGGCTGTTAGATACAGCAGAGAACAAATGATGAAAGCAGGAGAGGAGGAAGAGTCATACCTCTCAACTGTCCAGACTTTCACAGAATGCCCTTATTTTTGCCTCATATTTTTGGTCTGTTTATCATAAAATTATGCTTTTTTCTAGCAAATCATTGAGGAGTGAAATCAGAAAATAATGGCAGTCATTTGAGGTCCAGACTTTACATCCTTCAAAAAATTCATGGTAATGCAAAACATGTTACTCTATCAACTTTCTAAGTTTATAAGCCTTTGTCCTCCCACTATTTGTGGCTGTCTTCACATTTCTTGCTCTAAGAGGTTGAAAGGTATGGAGAAGAGTTAAAGAGAGCTAATAATTCCTTTCACTAAAACAGCATCATGGATGACACCCAGAAATGAGTACACTATTCCTGGTCACCTACAGATCTTAGGAATTTAATAGAAGAAATTCCTAAAAGAAGAGAGGAACCTGTAAACTTTAAAGAAGAGGTTGAGACTGTAACAACATTATATGACCCCCATTTGGGGATACATGAATTGGGTACTTTTTATTACACCTTTATTAACTTTACACATTACACATTGACATGGATATAGATAGTTACATAAGACAAAAAAAATCATTACAAAGAATTAATTTTCTTGTCACACATTATACATACATGGTTTCTTTCTTAATTAATTTTATATTACATAGATTGCTAACGTCCTTCCTTCCTTGAAATTTCACTCCTCCTCCTGAACATTATTCTGCGTGTATTATTCCCACAGATTCCATTTACATCTATGCAGTTTGCACCTTGACATTTTTAAAGATCCCACATACAATTCTTTATCTCTTTCACAGCAATCAATTTTAAAAATGTTGATTTAGATTTTGATCTCCATTTCCTAGCAAGTGCTTTTTTGGTAGCCAGCAGTATTAAACTTATGGGCCTACTAGTTACAGTAATTTGCTCACCCAAATATTTCTTCCAACACACCCTGTAGGAATTTTTTAAAATATACCAACTTGTGTATTCCTCAAAAACATGTTCAAATTCCCCTTTCTTTCCCAACACACCTCCAACAACTGCTATCTACCAGTGTTAAAATTCTTTGAAGTCTACTTGGGGTATAAAAATACCAATGCAAATATTTCCAAGCAAAAATACTAAATCCTCCAGATTTTGTTGCATGCTTGGGAGGTATAAAAATATCCTCCCGTTGTTCTTTTTTATACTGCCTTGCTATTCTCATTTCCAAGTCTCTTCCAACCCTCTTGTGACTGATTCTTAAAGTAATCATGCATTATTTTTTGTTCTAGACTCAACTATCAACTCACCCCTATCCTTTTCAAGGCGTGGAAGGAAAGGCAGTCTCCATCCCACAGTCCAAATTTCTGTTTGGTTTCATCCCAATCTAAGAATTTTCCCTCACTAGTTAATTTCTCCCAATACACTGATTCCTTTGTTATTTTTCTCCAATAAATTCTATATTCCTCCTGCCTATTTTCTATTCCCCCTACTTGCTGTCATCCCTATTGATAAAATCTTCTTTCTCAAAATACTTTCTGCTACTTTTGTAAATATAATACACTGCATGGATGTTATTCTTGTCCTTATGGGCCTGTATTGTTCCCTACCCTAATTTGATTTGCACTCTCCTGCCTATGCTATGTATAGGAGCCTCATCTGTGTAACTGTAACGTACCCCTTCAAATGTTGTAATCCTAAACAACCTCTCTCTGTAGGGGGGAACAATTTATCCAACTTAAATCTTGCCCTCTCTCCCTCAAATAAATTCCTTCAATTCTTTATTAATTATACTTCAGATTTTCTCCACTGGTTAATAAAAACATGCCTGCCTTGTAAATAATATTAAAGGCACTAGAAATGTTTTCACTGCGTGTACATTACTATCTATATCCACAGTCAACAGCTTCCACCTTTTGCTTTTGTATTACCTTATATTTTTAGTCTGTTCTCACATATCCTTAGCTGCCATAACAGAATCATTTTTAATCCATACATCTAAATATTTCACCCTATCGTGCTCTCCTAAATATGTGTGGCAAAGTACTCAACCTTAATCATGACAGAAGTTTTAATAAAGCACTGCTGCAGTAGTCTAAGCTACATTGTTCCTACTCCACTTCATCTATGCAGTATTCAAAAAACAATAGTGCCCACCACACAATCCAATGGTCATGGGTTCAAGTAAGACTTCACAAAAAAAATCAGCTGGAGCACTTTTTGCCCAAGAAGGAGGCATGAGTCTTGAAGAATAATGCTAAGAAACAAACCAAACAATAACTATATACACATCACAAGGTAGACACATCCACACCCTGGCAAGACCAATACATACAAGCAACTAAAAGGGGTTGTAGGGTGTGGAGATTTCTGCAATAGTGATCTATTAGACCATCTAATGTTACAGCAAGTTTCAGTTCCATTATGTTCAAACACATATCACAGGTACAGTAGCCCAAGTTTTATGGGTAGATTACCATAGCTTACGGAAGAAATGAATAAAAAGGGAGACGGCCAATCAACAAACTCCAGGAGTTCCAGGAAAATGGTCCTAGAGAAGCCAGTCCTGGACCTGGAGAAGGAATCAAAGTAGTAGTGCTTTGTAAAACTATAAAGGACTATGTTGTTGCCACTAGAATACTTCTACCATCCACCCCTTTTCCAGAAAGCTGCCAAAGCCCTTCTGGAATGGTCTTATAAATAATGCCTGGAAGTAGCTTATTATGGGGAGTATAACAAAAGGCAATAGCATGAGATAGCTACTTGGAGATTGCCTGTTTTTAAACTGTTTGACCTTTTCTCTTACTTTCAAAAGAGACAAATGGCTGTTCAGTTTTCCTGAACTTCTAGCTTGTGATGGATTCCTACTCCCTTGTTAATTGGTTCAGGTAAGAAAACTGGGAAATAAATAGCCTGGCTTAAAGTAACCTCAGAAACCACTTAAGGCATATAGGTAGGATTTCTTCTCAAAGAAACCCTGTCTCTGTGGATTCACCATAACAGCTTGCAATTCAGATACTTTCATAGAAGATCTAAGAGCCATGAGAAGAATCATCTTCCAAGTTAAGAATGTCAATTCAGCCTCATGAACTATTCGAAGGAAGACACAGTAAGCTTCTCAAGCACAAAGTTCAGATCCCAAGAAGAAGCCACTCATTTTGTAGGTGGTCACGCACAAAATACCCCTTTCAAAAATTTTAATTTTGAGCATTTTTAGAAGGGGAGAAATCCAAGAGCAGACTGGCAGAAATGGTTAAGAAATGTTCCTTAAAAGAGGAATAAGAAAAGTAACTAGACAGTAACTTGGAATTAATCATGAGCCAGAGGCAACCAGGCCTGAAAAGGATCTTTGTTCTTTGGCTGACACCATCTAGAAACTTTTTTCTACTTGCACTTCTTCAAAAAATGGTGCCAAAAAAGTATCAAACCTCTATCATCCAGGGGAAATTCAAGAATTAAGGAGAGATTGTGAATATGGATGCATATTGTTAAGGAGAACAGCTGCCACACTGCATATAATACTCAGCAGAAAGTATTCTAAGAACTAAGTCAACACGAGAATAGAGACAGGAGATTTTGACAATAGGGATGACTGCAATTAGTGGTACAGAGAACAGGACAGAGGGGGCTGGAATTTCCTGGAGAAAAATGACAAAGGAACACAGTTATTAGGACCAAATATCAAGAGACTGAAAAGTAACAGAATGGGAAGAAACCAAGAAGACATTTCAAATGCAGGCTAGAGGCTGCCTCCTCTATCAGGGATTAATATCCAACTGAAGGTACTGAACATAGAAAAGAGGCTGCTGTTAAAAGGATATTTAGACGGGCTTATGATACTGCATGATAACTATAGGAATCAATCAGAGGAGGTTAGAAAAGATTGGGAAGAGAGACTGGATAGGCAATTCACAAGGAAACAATGGGAGGACATATGTATACCTCCAAGATATGCAACCAGGTTTAGAATATTTAGTATTTTTCTTTAGAAGTATTTGCACAAGTATTTTATACCCCAAGCAGACTCCAAATAATTTTTCCTCAGGTAGGTTGCAAATATTGGAGGTGCAATGGAGAAAGATAAAGGCAACCGGGAACATTCATGTATAATGAGCTGGCAGACTTAAAAAAAAATCCCTACAGAATACTCGGTAAGAAATATTGGGTGTGCAAAAGGGTGTAACTAAGGAAGTTTTTTGAGCTGGGATAAGGGATCTGAATTGCCTAGACATGGAAAGGACTTCTATTGTTTAATTCTTGTGGCTGCCAAAAAAGCAATTACTATAACAACAATGAATTACATTTTTGACATTTGTTAACTGGGAAAATGAGAATGGGCCAAAAAGTGTCCCTTTGCAGTCGAGGCCCAGGGAGGAAAGCTCCAAAATTATATAGTTTTCAACAAAATAGTAATTAAAGCTCCAACTGTCATAATAATTATGTAAAATAGATGCATATGATGTTACAATACCAAATGTTACAAGCATTAGAGTATGATAATATGCTGTTGAATATCACTGAACACATTACATAGTTTGAGCATAATATGACTTGCAAGCAAAAATACTGTGATAAAACACAGACAAAATTCTGAAACTGGATATTAGAAGAGATAGAAAGGGGGTGTAATGGCAAGATGAAGAGATTAAGTGAGACAATAAAAGTGAAGGATAAAAGAGGGCAGGAATTAAAGAGTAGCAGAAGACAAAGCAAGATTGAAAGACTACAAGATTAGAAGTATGAGCTGAATATGAGATTACTTCTAGAAGGGAGAAGGACTTTAAGAATATGTCTATCTCAATAGAGTATATGTTGAAAAGTGAAAAAGAGAAACTGGGTAAAGAATAGTGCAGAAGTACAGTAGAAAGAATCAGAGAGGGGGATGGAGAAATTAGAGAAAAAGTGAGTTCAGCCAGGAATTCAGCATGAGCATATTCATGATCTGTTTAGGTGTTGTTTCAGAGGGTACTTAAAGGAAGGCAATTTAAGGACTGTTCTAGTAAATCAAAGGAAGGGAGTTCCAAATTTTGGCAATTGAGTACGAATATAGACTTTTGCCAGAAGATTTGGAGGGTTTAGTAATTGAGTTTACCTTGGTTCTATTTGGGATGCATAGGTAGAGTATTTGATCAAGTATTGGGCATACTAAAGGTATGTACAATAATTTGTGTGGGTAGTTATGAGCTATAGATGGGAAAGATAAATCAAGCCATTGAAATGACTGAAGGGTTTTGCAGTGGTGAGTTAAGGAACGTTTGCCAGTAGTAAATTTGGCAAATCTGTTGTAGCAGCTTTCTACTTTAGTTTTTGGGGAAGACTGTAGGTTGATAAGAATTGAGGATCTGAAGAGATGGCAGAAGGAATGTTTTGGCAACTGTAATTTTGGTGGTTGTGTTAAAGAATTCTTTGTTTCAATACAGCATACTTAGTTTCTGGTGCTTTCTGGGAGGGGGGGTTCCGACATTAATTTTGGATGTAGTGGTCAAACTTCGGCTTATCACCAACTATGACTACTAGTAATCTGGGTACTAATTCAATTTCACTGTTGTCAATGGGGTGAATTTTAGACTTGTTTTTGTCAAGGAAGCAAAGTTTTGGAGCAAAATGGAGACTTTAAGGGGGGGGGGGTTTGAGTAGTTGAGCATTGGTAAGCCAAGTTTCAATAGCAGTAAATGCTTGTTAGGTAATCTGATGTAGGTGTGATAGCACTGTAGATGAGCAGATGACAGTGGAGTTGTCAGCATAAGTGTTCCTAGACTGGTGGAAGTGTGTAAAATTATTGAAGATGGTAAAGAGTAAAATCCTATGGCCCACAGTGTCAGTTGAAGCGTGGACAGGTGGGGATGGATGAGAGATCCCTTGTCTTGTCTAGATGCAGAAGTACAGGGAACCAGTGCTGTCACAACCAAAAGAGTCACCAACAAGATTATGGGATCATTGTGTTGAATTTTGAACAGGACTTTCAGAATGAGAGGAAGGGGAAGAATGCATAAACAAACATCCCCTTCCAAGAAAATGACAGGGCATCTACCTTCCCACACAACAGGACTTTGGACTCTGGTACAAAACAGAGGAAGTTTTCTGTACAGTGGGGAGGCAAAAATATCCACTTGACGAGTACTCCACTGATGGATAATGTACAGAAACACATCCCTATGAAGCATCCATTCCTGGGTCTGAGTTAAGGACCTGCTCAGAGTGTCTGACACAATGTTCTAACCAGAAGGGATATAAAATGTCTGAAGAGTCACTTGATACTTGACAGCAAGATCCCATACCAGAAGTGCCAACCAGCAAAGATAAGATAAGATCTCACTCTTCCCTGTTTGTTGATATACCACATCACTGTGGTATTGTCTGTGAACACCTTGACATGCCCTGGAGGGAAAAGAGGATAAAAGGCCAGAAGAGCCAACAGAACAGCTCTCATCTATTTGACACTGATGTGATCCTTCTGCTGACGAGGCAACCACACTCCCTTTACTTTTAGGGAGCCAAATGTCACCCCTCAATCCATGTCTGAAGCATCTGTAAAAAATTCCTGAGAGGGAAGAGGGGGACGAAGAGACAGAGACAACTGCTGAATCCACCAATGAAGTTCCTGTCTGAGAAAAGGAAGAAGAACAACTACAAAGTCTAGAGGATGTGCATGTTGGAGCCAGAACTGACTTCAGAAACTACTGAAACTTTCTCATGTGAGGTTTGGCCAGAGGGAGCATCAGAATGGTGGATGTCATGAAACCCACAGCTCTCAGACACTTCCTGGTGGTAATGGAAGTCAGAGGAAGAAGAGTTTGAAAGAAAGAAATGAGAGTTAATGCCTTTGGAGGGGCAAGGATGCAAACATTGGCACCATTTGAATCCTGCAACCCAGAAAAACATGATCCTGAGAAGGAGTTCAGAGAAGACCTTTTGAAATTTATAGTGAACTCCCAACTCAGAAGAAGGGAAACATCAAAATGAAGATTGTGCAAAAGCACGTCTGTAGAGGAGGACAATCTACAGGTCATCTAAGTAAGGAAATATCTGAATCCCTTGAAGCCTGCAAAAAAGCAATTGCAGGAGCAAGGCATTTTGGTGAACACCTGAGGGGCAGTGGAAAGGCCAAAGGGCAAAGCAGAGAACTGAAAATGCCAGAAAACAACAGAGAAAAGCAAAAATTTCATGAAAAGAGGATGGAGCGGAATATGGAGATAAACATCCTTGAGATCTACAGACAACATATAGGCCTGAGGATAGAATCTGAAGGGACAACACGTGAAAGGAAGGCACTTTTAGAAAATAATTTAGATGAGACAGTTCTACAATTGGTCTCCAAGTGCCCTCGTTTCTGGGTGCTAGAAAGTCTGGAGTAGAACCTTTTCCCCCTTTGAGACATGGGCACCTCTTGAATAGTACCCCCAGTCAAGAGATTTTGAAGAACCTCTGGGGAAAAAGGGAAGTTGTTCCCTGAGGAGGCAGAGGAATGCCCATAAGAGGAGGACAGGATTTCTACACCATGAAGTACCCCTGGCAAATAATCGACAAAAGTCAAGAATCCTGAGTGGTCTGAAGCTAAACAGGATGAGAACTAGAAAGGTGAAGAGAAAGAGGAATGTGGCTGGGAGGAGACTGAGAGTCATACAGAACCTGTCCAGAAAGGAAAGCTTTGGAGTCTCTTAAAGCCGAGTAACCTTAGCAGGAGGAGCCTGTTTGCCACTCTTCCTACCTTTAGTAGAAGAGCGGGATTGCCTACAAACAAAGGCAGGCTTAGTGGAGTCATTTCTCTGAAATTTAGGCACAGGAGAAACAAACACATGTTTAAGCTCTTGTAAGGCCTTGCCCTATCCTGAGGGGACTTAAACCTGCAGCAGCTTCCCCAAACAAAAGTTTAGAATCCAGAGGAACATCCATCAACTTCGCTTTAATGTCATCAGGTAGAGGATGAAGACTAAGCCAAGAATACCTAATCAACACTGAACCAAAAACAGCATCCCTAGAAGGGGCATCTGCTGCATCATAATTACATTTAATAGAATGACAAATGACTTGAGAGGAAGTCCCTAGCAAGGAAATAACAGAAGTTTTACCCTCGGAGTCTGGACAATCAGAAACAAGTTGCAGGCCTGAGAAAGAAGGGTCAACACATGCCCAAATATATGGGTCTGATAATTAATCGCCCTAAAAGCTAGGGTAGCAAAAGTGTAAACCCTTCTTACCCAAACTTTCCACAGTTCTGCTATCCTTGTCAGAAGGCAATAACTTGGGCAAAAGGAAGCAACTGAGATGGCTTATCAGAGGCTACAGACATGAAAGAGGGTCAGCAGCAAACATTTATATAGGAAATAACAGTCCTCAGGCACCCTATAAAACCGGTCGGGCTTCTTGGGTGCAGGGGGCAGACAATCAGGCACATGGAGGCACTGGAAAAAGCATCCAGCAAAGAAGTCAAAACAGGAGGAACAGCCACAGATTCAAGTGATTCCAACTGCAGCAACTCATAGTACCTCTTATAAGATCATTGTTAGTTACTAGACTATTGGTTTGGAGGCCCTTATAAGCCTGGCCAAGAATTTAGCCCATGTTCGAACAGGTCGGCACCCAATGTCCCTGTCCAGTAGGGACACAGGTAGAATCCCAGGGGTGTATTTTCTGTTCCCTATCCAGTTATCCAAGTTGCACTTAAAAAGGGTTAATGAGGTACTCTGCTTGATGTAGAGAGGGAGTCTATTTCACAGAAGGGGGAGACTGTGGGACATAAATCTGTGTCATCAACAAGTCCTATTAATGTCACAAGCCAAGTTGAGGTCGCGCATGTCGGTTACTCGAGTGGAGCCGAACTTGCAGATATGCAGCAGTCCCATCAAGGCAGGGTCTGAGATTGCTCTGTATGCCAGACAGAGGTCACCTCTGAGGAGTGTGTAAGAGACTGAGTACAGGGACGGGGCCTTTAGCCTTTCTGTGTAAGGTAGATGGTTGATGCCCTGGATTCTCCTGGTGAGGAAACTCTGTGGTCTCTCCAGCTGCTGCATGTGCTTTGTGAGGTACATGCCGAAAGGAGCACTGTACTCAATAATGGGTCTTATAAGGGAAGAATACAGGGATGTTATGACTACCTTGTCCCTGGATGAGATACCTTACTAATAAGGTGTGCCATGTGGAAAGCTTTCCATAAAATGGAGACAATATGGTGGTCAAAAGTCAGTTTGCTATCAACCTGGGTGCCAAAGTCCCTCACACCTGATAGGGTGCTTAGGACCTTATTATTAATGTGATAATTTGTGGGGACGTCACTCTCCCCAAAGGGGATGATGATGCATTGTTTGGCATTCAGTTTAAGGCCATGTTTCTGGCACCACTCATATGTTTGGGCGAGACCCTCTTGGAGGATGTCCACATCAGTAGGGGAACTGATGACGGCTCCCAGTTTGCAGTCATCTGCAAACTTGGCCAGCCATAGCCCACTGGTTTTGGCCTGCACCTCAGGAAAAGTATATCTCACACAACAAAGGTCCCAAGACCGAACCCTGGGGTACACCACTTATTACGGGTCAAGTGCTTTAGGTGGCTTCCCCTATTTTGACTAGGTGGGTTCTATCAATGAGCCAGTTTGCTACCCATGGGCATATGGATATCAGAGACCTGAGCACAATCCCACTTAAAAAAATCAATCCTCCTAGGAAGAAGTGTGTTCTCAAAGGAAATTTCTCAAAAAAAAACATTTGGACTAACAGATTCCTCCTTCTCTGACTCATAGTCTAAAGGAGAAGGAATGTGAGTAGAATAAGTCAAGGATTCATTATCTGAATCCAACTCATCTGCAGAAGAATCCTATTTTCTACACCTTTTAAGGGAAGTAGAGGACCAAGGAGGAGCAGAAACCAAAACCCATGAGGAGGCTTTAAGGACATTAAAGTAATAAATAGCCCCCAAGTGAAGGCTTGACAGTCACTTTGTGGATCCCTAGGAGCAGAAGAAACATGTTTAATTTTTTTTTCTTCTTTTGTAAGGGAATGTCCCCTCCAAAAAACTGTGGAGGGTCAGACCCAGGGCAGCAGTTGAAAACCATAATCAGGACGTCTTCCTCAACCAAAAACTGAGGAACTCCCCTAGGCGCCCCCCGGAATAATCAGTAGTGGTTCCTCCTGAGCCTCTGAGATGGATGCCAGCAAAGCCTCTTCGGGCATGATGACAGCTGGACCCTCACCAGTCTCTGATATGGTCGTGGCAGAGAAATTCAACAACACAACCAGGCGAGCTCCAGGACTGTAACAACCTTGGGAGAAAAACCTGGCAGAGGCTGGATTGCGGAAGATTCCAGTTGTACCCATTTCACCTTCTTCCCTAACAGCTGACCCTCAGGGCAGGAGACTCCTTCCATTACATCTTTACAGAGAAGCTAAAGACACTGGTTCTCAAGATACAAAGACAGGGAAGAAAGTCTACTGCAAAGGGTTTTCGGAATCGGAACAAATGCCTGACAAACAGAACAAGACGTATGGTCAAGAGTAGCTCCTAGACAAAAAAAGACACTTATCGTGGCAGTCTTTATGGGGAATCTGTCTCCCACACTGGCATTTACCCTTCCTGGATAACATTAACCCCAAGGTGCACAAAAAAGTAAAAAAAATAAACAGGGCACTTATCTACAACTGCAACAGAAGTCAGCAAACAGGCACAGGTAGTCACTGGAGAATGAAAATGCATTCAACTGACAGAAGACAGACGCAGGTAAACAAACCAATGGCAAAAAGATATGTACAGAAGATTTGATTATGGTAGGCTTGAACATCACCTTCATGCCCTACGCTACGCAAGGAGAGTTTGTTGATGTTTGGCATGCCTTTTAAAAGCAACAAGTAGCCTTTGGTAGACTGGCTGGACATTCGGGCTTCCACGGTAGGGAATCCTATTTAAGAATACTGCAGCAGTGAATGTAAGGACATCAGTTTATGAGAGAGCCAACAGCTTCTTTACAATTGTGTTTTAGTCTGTTTTTCGGTTCCAAAGACCCTGCAGTTTTATCCCCATAGACACTGCACCTCAAGCAAAGTTTGAGGTATCTGTTTTTCCAGACTGTACAGACAGGAACAGAAAATAGCTGACCTGGATTCTGATAAAATTGGTCTCTCTCTACCAAAATATCTCCTTTTTTAATCCTCAAAATTGGAATCTGGAATATCTGGGGTTGTGGATGTTGGGACCATACAGACTACGTACCATTGAATTTTTCTCATGGGGAGTCTTGCATGAGGAAGTATGAGAATTACAGAAGCCATGAGACCTAGAAACCTGAGAAATTTCCTTAATGAGACAGTAGCACGAATGGAAAAACACAGGAATAGCTCTAGATACAGATCTACATTTTCCTGTGAAAGAAAAGCTGTTTGAATTGGAGTATCTAGGGGGGCAACTCAGGAAAATAATCCTGTGAGGAGTAGTCAGGGAGTCAGACAGGACATTTATATGTTCTCCTAGAATGTCACTCTGTGTAGATCCCTCACCCAAGTGACACATTCCTGACACTTTGAAAACGTCTCAGCAAATATAAGCAAGTCTTCTAAATAAGGCAGCATCTGACTATCTTGCAGTTTGCAGTAGACTCAGACATCAAACACTTTGTGAATAGACCAAAGGGTAATGTACAGAACTTGCATTGTGGTCCAGAAACAGAAAACCTCAAGAAATATCTGAAATCTGGACCAACAGGAATGTGATGAAACACATCTTAAATCTACAATCACCTGAAAACTTAAATGGGGAATAATAGTAACAAGTTGTGAAGGTATAACATTTTGAATTTAGGCACTATCACAAACAGGTTTATAAAAGAAAGATCCAGAACTGGTCTCCATGACTAATTTTCTCTGGCACTAGAAATATTCTTGAATGAAATAGTTCTCCTAACTGAGGAGGAGGGACAGTCCTATCACTCATTCAGCATCTCCAGAACATCAGGAGGGAAAATAGGGGTTTGATCTAGTGGATGAAGGGAATCCCTCGAAAGGAAAGAGAATCCTACTACTATCTGTAACCTTCATGGATCACTTTCAGAAACAATCCGTCTCTTGCCAAACAGAGAAATGCAGATTCATATTTCCTGGAAGGATTAAAGGTCTGTTAGAGTAGGAAGGGAAGAGGGGAGAAGAGTATTGCATATGGTCAGACTTATTAGACTATTCTTTGTTCTGGGGAGTTCCCTGCTTCTTTTTCAATCCTTCCTGCCATTGTTTTTTAAACGTTTGCTTGCTGGCAGCTTGCTGTGATTGCTTATGTTGCGCTTTTGCTTTTTCAAAAAAGGTTGTACAGATAGCATTAAACCCTTAGCAAACTTAAGAGAAGGAAGGCTGAAAAATCTAAAATTCCTACTTCCCTCTCATCACACTCTGCAGCAGCTGGCCCCAAAACTAACTCCCTATCCAAGGGAGACTTCAAAAATTTAACTGTGACATCTTCTGGAAAAGGTTTTGAGACTGCAACCAATAAATCCTTCTCATAACAGTTCCAGTGGCAGCAGACCTTAAGTGGCATCAGTGGAAACACAAGCACATTTTAAAGTGGGTCTCCACTGGAGACACAGGAGCAATTACATTACACAAAGAAGTATTTTTCCTCAGAAGAAGCAATTGTCACAATACTCCTAATGCTCTCAAAAGAGGAAAGCATAAACTTTAATATACAAGCTTGACAGCTGAAAATTTTAAAAATAAGTGCTGCAGAAGAATACACTTCGCTCCCAAATCTATCAAAAACTTTCCCCTCCTTTTCAGGAGGGAAGGGATTGGTATTAACCAGATGTTTAGCAGAAGCTGGGTTTACTAGCGCAAAATAGCTGCTGGGTCTGATCTGGGATGAGTGTATAAGACTGTGGAACTTTCTACAATACATCAGCTTTCTTTGGGGCAGCAGGCTGGCTTGTCAGGCAAGTTACAGGCTGCAACAAAAGCATCCTCAATTGGTAAAGGAACAGGAGACATTTGAGTAGGCTCTGGAAAATCCACTTGCAACAAATAATCATATTTCTTCATAGACAGTGAGATGTCATTATGTTCCCAATGAAACAACCAATTCTTTCTGAAAATAGTTTGAGAGAAAGAATCCTTCAAAGGGACTGGCAGTGGCCACATTCTCCTCAAAATCTGAATCAGAAACCTGAGGAGACAACAGAATCGGTCCTTTAACAACCATTTTGTGGTTCAAAATCATAAATCTCTTCAGCAAATGAAGAATGCCTTTTTCTTTTACAAGAAACAGCTGAAGTGAAGGATCAAGAGCATGAACTAAACCCAATAATCCTGTACAAAGTGAGTGAGACAGAAGAAGATAAAAATCTAAGTTTCTTGTTTCTTTTTGACAGGAATTTCTGAAGAGAGAGAGTCACTTGTGCCAAGAAAAACATCACTAGGGATAAGCAAAGCAGTCTGGCTAGGGAGTGGTGGATTCCTCCTCCTTCTCCCAGGACCAATAGCTTTCTTCGATTTGTAACTTTAAGAACTACTAAGGAACCAGTAGGTTGTTCCATGGTTAAGCCAAAAAAGATACTCAAATTCCTGGGGCAGCCTAACAGCAGCAATCTGTAAAACAGGTATAGTAAAAATGGAACTTTTCTACCAAAAAAAAAAAAGAAAGAAAAATACATTAAAACGTCCTTTAAACACTTGCCAAGGCCCCCAAAAGTAAAATAACAATTTTATCTCAGAAAAGTTTGTTTTAAATTAAACAACTTTTTTCCACAAAAGTAAAAATTAACACTCCTTTTTAAAAGTTAAAGTATGTGACTTTTCATATAAAAAGTTCAGTTTTAGAAATAAAACGTAAATGTGGAAGGGAACTTACCTGCCCAGAAATGTAAAGTGTTAGCCAACTGTTGATCCTTAAAAGCCCAGAAGAGCTGCAGTGTTCAGCAGCAGAAAAGCTTTGATGGACTTGGCACCTAAACCATTCTTTTTAGTTAACTCAGCTGGAGCTTACCAATGATTTTGTTGCATGGAAAGTGACCTTGAACCTTTGGAAGCTTGTTAGATAGTTGCTTCCCACGCGAGATACAACCCATATAGTTAATGCTACTGCAGCAGTGATCTTAATGATGAAAATCTGTCAAAATTTCAGAGAACAGCAAACGTACCAAGAAAATCATTTGTAAGAAAAGGGTGACACAGGACTTCTATAAGTTTATTTGAAAACCCAGATCGAGTAGAAGTAACAGTTGATAGAGACTTTTTACAGCTGAAAAATAGACTGCAAAGGTAAGACAACTGTCCAAATATGGAAACATGTGAATACCTTGAAATCTGAAGTAAACAGTGACTGGAGTAAGGCATTTTGTAAGTGTCCATTGTGCTCTAGACAGTTCAAAGAGTAAAACGTAGAACTGAAAATATAAGCCATATACAGGAAATCTAATGGGGATGAGATGACAGGTGTCCTTTAAATCCAACTCTACCATGAAGTACAAGAGACTGAAGGAATGGCAAGAGATGGCACCTTGAACTTTGGAATCCTGACAAAAAGATTTAGAAAAAAAAATATCCATAGCAGATCTTCAGAATCCTTCTGTTTATTCCTGAATAAAAACCTTTGCCTAGGAGTTTGGGGAGCACAGGTTGCTACGAGACTACCTGAGACATCATGTGTTGCAGTATGGGAGGAATTGGAGAGAAATCCACCTCCCTGGACAAGATGGAATCCCTTGGAATAGAGGGCGGGAAAGTATTTCAATTGTCAAATGTACCCCCTCCCCTGGATTATCTTCAGAACCCAGCTGTTTGAGACACTCATGTCACAAGGGGATGTGAAGTTTCAGAGACATGAAAGGTTTCTGGTGGGCGGGGGGGGGTGGTTGAACAGGCAGACAGTCATGTTGAGAGGACTGTCCTTGATCATTAGAGCTTTAGAGTTTCCTTTTTGTCATTGTTTTAAAATTCTGTTTGTGTGCTCCTTACTGCTTAAATTACTGGAGAAGAGAATTTTATTTGTTCTGAAAAAGGTGGGCTGAAAAATCTGAGACACTCTTTCAACCACTTTTCCCCTCTCATCACACCTTTTAAGCACCTCAGCTGCAAAACCACAGTTGCTTCATCTAGTACCCAGAGATGGCCGATGAAATACCGGCCCACCCCCTTTAGCAAACTGTAGAAAAGTAGCAATTGGCCTCCAACAGATTCTATACCACACTTCTCTCAGCTCTTCAACTAAAAAGCAAAAAAGAACTGCTTTTCTCTTCCAGCATTTTAGCACACAGAAAAGCACTGCTTCTGCAGGAACTCTCAATCACACCCTCTAATACTATGCACCCAGTCCCCTTAGACCCTCACTTAGTACACTACGCTACTTCTCAAATGCACAAAGGTCAAACAGCACACATTTATCCAAAGGAGAATTTAAAATCTCAGATTTAGCATCCTCAGGAAGATTTTGAGAGCAAAGCCAAGCAAATCTCATAACTGATCCAGAAGCTGCAGCTCTGGAGGAAGAATCAGCAGCAGCAGCATACATCCACTTTAAAACAAACTTAGTCACATAAGGAACAGCTGCCACAGAAGCATTTAATCAATTCTTTATCTCAGTGGAAAGGTTAGTCATTAATTACTGCATGTTCTCAAAAGATAATAAAAACTTTTAACTTTCAGAATTTTAAACTGTCAAGCTAGTATGTTAAAGTACCAGAGGAATACATTTCCTCCCCAATTTATTCATTGCTTTCCCATTCTTAATGGGGGGGGGTAGAGAGAGCAGCAGTAACCTATTTAGCAGAAGTAGGTTTGGGTAGAGAAAACTGCTGGATCCGCTTTAGGATTACAAAACAGGTACATGGATGTTTGGTGTACCTTTTATAACTATTCAGACTTCCTGGGGCACGGCCGGCCTTAGGCATAGGTGAACTAGGCAACCGCCTAGGGCGCCATACAGGCCAGTCTTGTAAAGGGCGCAATTTTATTTAGGTATTTTTCTCAGGCAGGCCATAAAGTTTGCACGTTCCCGCCCACTTTTACAGATGCAGCAGTAGGCTTCAACAATTTAAACAACCACAAAAAAAAACGTTCTTTACTACGCGGTACAAGTCTTCTCCTTTAAGGAGGTAAGGTTAATGATCGATAATGCAGAAAATCTGCATTGCCTCTGTGGAGTGAAGATTAGGAAATCTGTTTAGGTGGTGTTTTTGCTGGGGTCATTTTTGTTGCCCCTTGTGCTGCAGACTCACCTAATTACTTGGTACATGTGAATTATCCTCCCAGCTACTAGTTCAGCGCCCAGTTGCCTACTGTGCTGCTGTAACGAGATGCACAGCACTGTAATGTTAGGTATACCCAAGTCCACTTTTCTTTCAGTTCCCAAACTGGATTAAAACATGCTGTTCTCGGCAGTTAGCAAACAAAATGCAAGCAGATGAGCCAGTGAAGGACGTAAATAAGGACGCTCTTTTCCCTTGCTCTCTGGAAACATTTCCAAGACATCGTGACTTATTGCAACATCCAGAATGTTGCAGACTGTTTTCAGCATCAAGTATTGCTTACTTGCAGGGATGGATACACAGTGTCACTGAAGCTGCTTGCCTGCTTCTTTTTCATTATGATAAAGGGTTTTCTTCATTTTATGATGCATAGGGAGCTGTGTTTAGTGCCAAAACTCCTCACTCACCTAACATGTGGTGTGTTGTCGGACTACTTTGTCTGCAGAGAAGGAGACATCCACATTTTGTTATGTTAGAAATGCCTCTCTTGTTAATAAACATTTTGAGGTCTTGCAGTTTGGTTAATCCAGCCTCGCATAAACAGACAGTGTAACCTGCCGTGTAATGTAAGTCATTCAGTAATGCACTGTAAATACGTTCTTCTAAATTTTATATGGCTGAAAAAAGTAGAGCACCGTTGAGTTATTGAGTGCATAATAATTTTCTTTTTCTTTCTTTAATTGTAAATCATGAAAATGAGCCTGCAGAGTGCATCTGGGGCCTCCAGGTGCAGGCAACAAAAGAATTCCTAACAAGTATTGAGGAAGGGCTCCCAGTTCTCATAAACTATTTTACTCTTAGAAGTGTTTTCCATTCAAAATGCTGTTTGTAGCTGGGATATTCTGGTGTGAATGGTCTACTGTGATTTTAGCTTCATCTAATGACTTGTTTGCTTGTTCTTGTTCAGGTCAAACACCCATTTGCCCCAAGGCCTACAGTGCTTTAATTTCACTACAAGCCTTGCAGAAATCATTGAATACCACAGTTTTTGGTAGAGATGGGGTAGCTGTAACCTGGAACAATTCAAGGAAGGCGTCTGCTCTACCATCATTCATGACAGAAAATAAGCTAAGTGGTCCAGGAATAGTAGTAAATCTGCAAGTATGAGTGTAAAAGTTTATGAGCATTCAGTTTCTCTTCATAGTAAATAAAGTGATATCAGAACAAAACAAGAGCTTGACAGCTGGTGCACAATAGGGAACATGTTGCACACATTAATGATTCTATATTATTGATCTAGCATGTCCTTTAGATGCATAGTTCTACTGCAGTTTGTAAAGAAGTTAGAAATCTGGTCACACTAGTGAGGGGCTGACAAAAATGTTCAGGAACAATCTTATGTTAGCTTTAGATTTAATTGTAAAATTGTATACATGTCTGACAGGAAAAGGACTTGAAGATAGTGTTGGGCAGTGCGAGAGTGTGATATACAGTAGTTTTGGAGGCAAGGAAGCAAGATGTCAGTGAATAAGATCAAATTGGTGCCATTTTGGTGTATGACTAGTCATCACAGAGCCTTACCTTCACCAATGCATTAATTTCTAAATGCTGATTTGGAATATTGAAGTATGAGTAAGGAACAAGTTAAAAGTATACAGGATAGATCAGCAGCATCTAGAACAAGAGCGTCAAAAGTAATTGCAAAAAGCGTTTCTGATAAAGGTATTAAAATGCAGTAAGGGTGTGGGGAAGAGGAAGAGAGCTCTCTGATTAAGCTTAATTTAGGAATGATGTAAAAGACAGCAAGTGTGTAGTTGGAGTTTAGGAGTGTGCAAAATGTTTTTATCAAAAAGGTGGTAAGGAAGTTGAAGCTGATGCCAGAGGTAGTTGCATAAGTAAAGGACTGTGTAAAACTGAATCTAGAAAGGAAACCAGTGCACAAACACAGCAAAATCTCTAGCAGAGGAGGAAGTGAATGCATAGGAGGGAATGCTAGGTGGAGGATGTGGTGTTTTGGGTTGAGGTGTGTTGAATACTTTTAAATGCAAGTGAGAAGACCGAACAGCTGTCCAATTAATGATCCTGAGCCCATTTGTTGCTCTGGGGAATGCAAAAGCCTGGAAACTCTACCCGAGCACTTCAAACTGTAATAAGCAGCATTGTTACTTTAGTGAGATTTTGTCAGACTCTAGAATTAGTGGTGTAGATGTTGGGATTCTCCAATGCACATAATGGATCAATATTGCATGGTTAAAATGTGAAGGAATGCCTTCTGGGGTGGAGTCTTTCGTGACTTTTTTTTAAGTTGGCTTGTTTCATACCAATTAGTAGATTGTGAAATCTGAAAAAGATTCCTACTCACACTGCTTACTCCGGGGCGGGGGGGGATTTTTCCTCTGTTTTTGCATGGGCTGCCAAATACAAACATTATTGTTTTCTCTAAACCAAACGAACACCACAGACATGTTTCAGCTTTATTAACAGCATGCAATTTTGATGTCCAGCAAACAGCAGGCATGAAAATGCAACAAGATTGTAGACTTTATTTTGATTTAGTATATTTGTGAATTGTTAGAAATACTTCAATTGATCAGCATTTAAGTGAATATGTTATAGCTGAAATATAAAAAAGAGTTGGTATGTGTTTGAAGCAATTTGCTGCAAGTAATGTATGTCTTACTATCAGGATGATCACTAGTCAGTGCTACTGAGTCATTCCTCCCAACTGTTTGTTTTGATTTTGGTATTCTAATGTTGATAAAGCAGAGTGATGATCAAATTGTGTGGAGTGGTGTGTGTGTATGTATGTATATTTATGTGTGCATATATATATATATTCACTTCAGAATGTCGAAAGCCCAAAATCTCAAATTTCAAAACACTGAGACCAAAATCTCAAAAATTCAAAACATTGAAAACTCAAAACATTGAATTTCATAATATTGAAAACACACAGGACACCAACACTTACTACATTCCAGCACAACTACATACGGAAATATATTACACTTCTCCAAATATAAGCAGGGAGGCAAGCCCCCCTGCACTCCCCATGTGGGGGGCTGCACCACCCACACCCCCTGCACCTTAAATATATCAACTCCAAGATTGCACTTCACAGAACAAAATGGCAAACATACTTCATGGCTGCCTGTTGTAACCTTAGTCATGTTCCCTTCTAACTTGCTATACTACAACATACACATCTTAGTGTAGTGTAGTGTAGTGTGATCTTGGAGTTAATGAATTAGTTCATAACCATTATTTGCAATGTCCTGCAATTATTTCCTGTGGCAGTATACCGATTAGCTGGTGTAAGCAAACGCATTTTCTTACACCATGCCAGCAGCAATGTGAATAGTTTGAGGTGCTGGGGAAAGGGGGCAGGACCAGAGTTTGTGATGCTGCATGGTGCACAACTCCATTCTTCATGCCCAGCCTGCCACTGGTGTGGTTCCAGCCCCTTAAGAGTAATACTGGGGACCCATAAGCTAAAATTGATACAACCATGCAGCTAATAATTGGCACGTATGGTGGCACTGGTGGGGGGTTTGGGGAGTGGGGAGGAATGCGAAAAAAATTTCAGGAGTTAAAGTTCCTTTTGTTTGCTATTACTTTATCATTCTAATTCATGTTTACAATTCATTTTAAGACTTTTTTAATGTACCATCTTCCTTATGTAGTTCTTGCTTGGTTCTCTAGCTCATGGTTCCTACATAGTTCTTGTTCATTTTCTCTAGTTCATGGTTACTAAATAGTTTTTGTTTAGTTCTTTAGCTAACAGTTCCTGCATAGTTCTTGTTTGCTTTCTCTAGTTAGTGGTTTCTGCATAGTTCTTGTTTACTTCTCTTGCTCATGTTTCCTGTATAGTTCTTGTTCAGTTCTCGGTCTCATGGTTCATACATACTTCTTGTTTAATTCTCTATGTCATAGTTCCTGCATAGTTCTTGTTTACGTTCTCTAGTTCATAGTTCCTCAGGAGTCCTACATACTTATTGTTTAGTTCTCTAGCTCACCGTTCCTACATAGTTTTTGTTTAGTTCTGAGTTCACGGTTTATACCTAGTTCTTGTTTAGTTTCTCCAGCTGGCAGTTCCTGCATAGTTCTTGTTTAGTTTTCTGTCTCATGGTTTGTACATAGTTCTTGCTTACTTCTGTGGCTCACGGTTCCTACATAGTTCTTATTTAGTTTCTTTCTTTCTTTATTTTTTATTTTATTTTACATTTGTTTACGGGAAAATCTGAATGGCAATGATGTCCTTTTTCAGCAAAGGCCTGGGTAGAAAAGCTCCAACATTAATACACATGGAAAGTATACAAGGGCTCTTAGTGCACATAATAGTACATATAATAATGACATTAATTATGTACAAAGATATAGAACAGACCATTCAACATGTTTACATCTGTACAGAAAATTTTTTTACAGTTTGTACAGTAACACGATGTATAGTATTATCAGTGATAATGCCAGATTTAAATAAAGGTATAAAGACAAAAATACAGTGTACAGAGCAGAAAAAATATTACAGTGCTGAGGATGGCTCTGAATGAAGGTTGTTTTTCTACCCAGGATTAGAGCAGGAGCAAATGTCTTAGATAAATGAGTTTTAAGCATTTTTTGAATTGAGAAGTATTAGTGGTGGTTTTTATGTTTGGAGGCAGAGAATTCCAGACTTTTAAACAAAAAAAAGAGGTGAAAAAAGACCGAGTGAAGAAACACCAATAACCAAACCTCTCAGTCTTGGCACATTGGCCTCAAAAGGCAAAATACTTCCAAGGCACATGTTTGTGTCACAAACAACTCCAAGTCACTGTGGATAATAGATTTATTCAGAAATCAAAGATTAACCGCTTTCATTCCTCACAGGAACTTCATTAGAATGAATAAAAATTCCATTTTCACATTTAAATAATCTTCTTAATTAATCACGTCATAAAACAATCCCTAACTATTCGTCCATCAATTAACTACACATAATATCAATGAAAACAGATTATACCAAAATGATACATAAAATAATATATAAAAATATATATAGAAAAAATATATATAAAGTTGTAATTTAAAAGTTTTAAAGCTCTCATTTTAAAAGTTTTAAGGCTGTCATTTTTAATGCAGGGATGATGGAATAATGTTCATTTAAGCCTGGAGGCTGCACAGGCATTTAGTTTAAGCTGCCACATTAAGTCCTGAAATTCAAGGCGAGTTTCCCAGTCCCCACCCCTCTCAGGGTATACAACCTGTTCCAGAAGCCAGAACTTAAACCATGCTTGTCTACATACCATAGAATGTTTATAAAGGGCATTTGTGGTCTTCTCTTTACTGATCTCATAATTATGTTCACAGATCCTTTGCTTCAATTGTCTCAATTTTTCCTGTATAAAAGGAAAACCATTCTGTGCAAAATGCAAGGTAAATTACCCCTTTGGTATAACATGTAAAGTAACCATTGAAGCATTGAGATGTAAAGTTGTTTGTTGGAGGCAACATTTTCATTAGTTATAGATCTCTTTAAAGTGGAATTGTTCAGATGATTTCTCTTCTGCAGAGATTGTGTGTAGTGAGTAATATTAGTGGATTGTAATGACAGAAGTCTGAGTGGCCATTTATGGTTGAAATTTTCTAATGGTTGAAATTTTCTGAGATGTGTAGTCTTGTCATTGTTGGTTTATACATTTTGTTTCATTGCTTATTAAAAGAATGTTTAAAACTACAAATTTAAAACGCATTCTACAAACGGTGCTATATTATATAAGGAATGTAATTTAATGCAATCAGGAAGGTGAATCAAAGAACAAATGTATGCATGGTCCTAAAAATGTGTGCAAGGAGTCTGTTTTAAAAACACCCCAAAAGTAAACTTAATCCTCCACTGGCCAGATGTATTTTCTATAAATATGGGTTTTCATGCCGTTTCAGTGGCAGAGAAATTTAGTGTTCATGCTAAGTCTGTTTTAACTGTGAGACTGTACTGTTTGTTAAGCAAATGGCTATCTGTGTTTGTGATATTCTAGCTTAAGCTACTGTACGCAGGGAGGAGAGAGGTTACAATTCTACTTTCACTGAGTTGTAAGGCTTGCTCGCCTACCCCAGAGTAAATTAAACTGTTTAGATTAAATTAAGCAACCCTTTGGAGCAATACACATGGGCTTCTATTTTCTGAGGACCTGACTTTTATAGTAAAGTGTGTGTGAAGGAGCAGCAGATAAAGCAACTTTATTAAAGGAAATTTCCATATTCACTTGCAGTTTAAACTACATTACGAAATATCTTTTCTTCTGTACATTTAAATAATTGAAGGAAATGACTGGAGTGAATTTCTTGGGTATTGGTCTACCTGTGGGCATGGCTGATAGGGTGTTTCATGAGTATGATGTGGGTGGGGCTTAAGGGGCACCGGAGCAATACTTCGCCTAGGGCACCATATCAGCTAAGGCCGGCCCTGTCCTGGGGTAAGGTGGCTGACCATCAGGTAAGGAAGAAGCAGTGAGAAAAACATGCAGGTAAGACAGGAGGGATAGCCACAGCTTTTGGCATCTCTACCTGTAATACATCATAATACATTTTTGTACTACAGGAACATCATTCTCGTCAAAAAAGAAACATCTTCAGCAGGGACACCCGATCAAATACTCACCTCAGAATCAGAGTACTCAGACGAATTTCCTCAAGTACAACCATCCCCCTGCAATGTCTGCTCTTCTGACTGAGATTCTCCATCAGAAAGGGAAGGAAGTCTCTTCCTTTTCTTGCCTGAAGAATGAGAGGGCAAAGAAAAAACATCAAGTTCCTTGGCATACCTCAGTACATCTACCCTGTCCACAGAAACAAGACACTGAAAGTTTTTCACAATAAGCATACTCTCCCTGAAAACTAACAGATTCCTATTAATCACTCTGATCCCAGCTTCCAACCTGCCTTTACTGGCCAAGTAAAAACCCTATCCCAGACAAACAAAAGTTACTCTTACCTTGCTCACCAAATGCACCCCTACAACCGCAGAGGATGTGTTAACTCTGGTCTTTGGTGGCTGAAAAGACTACACCAAGAGGACTGGGGGAAAAAGATGGGCAGTCTGAGGACAACAAGTGGCCAGAATACTGTCACCCACCAGCAGCTGAGGACTTGAACCCTAAAGATTCCTTTAAAACTCTTCTTTTTGCATGCAGGGGAAGGCACTAACATGGAGAGTGGAGGTTACTCCACAGGTAAGCTGAGGAACATACATCGAACACAGGAAATGGAGCCCGGATGCGTCTGCAATTTATAAAGCAAGAACAAGTGGTGCATGTAATGCACCAAGTCCCCCAAAAGCACAGTATCCCAATCCAAACACACAGAAGTTTACAAAATAAGTAAAATTTCTGTGAAAAGTAAAGTTTTACCTTACAGAAGGCTCAAACAAGTACTTGTATAACAATTCCCTTAGTGAAAAACCACAAGTTTTCTTAAAAAAAAATAAAAATTAGTGGAAGGATTTTCCCCAAGGGGAACTTGATGACCAGCTCTTCAAGATCATTATCCAAAAGGCACCTTCACAAGGCCAAGGAACATTCTCTTCAGTAACAAATAAAACATCTGAAGATTTTTGCACTCCAACTGTCTTTTTCATGGAGCTTTGCTCCAGTTACTTATATAAGTCATAAGCACCCTTAGCTTTTGGTGGAGTACAACTCGTATCTTAAGCTACTCCAACAGTGATCTAAGTTTGAAAAATATAGTTTACCACTACACCCTTTGTTTTATCTTCATTTTTATAGCCTGAAAAAATTCAAACTATCTCAAAATGTTCAACAAGACAGAAATAGATTTTTCCTGGATTTTAGTATAAAATACCACATGCATATCAGGCTATTTTTCCTTCAGTATCATACCAGTTATACCTTTTAATTTGTTATCTCCTCATTTTCTTTGCTAATTTTTCTATGTACAAGACAAATAAGGGAGAAAAGGGACACCCCTGGCTGGTTCCCCTGTTCAAACCCAGTTTGTCAGAGAGGTACTCTTCCACCTTGATTCTTGCCGCTGACCCTTCATATATCTTTTCTAATTAACCCCCATTATTTTATTAAGAAATACAAACACTGCTATTGCTCTACTCAGAATGTTTCTCTGCATCAAGCGCCACCAGCAATATTGTAGTTTTGCTTTACTCTGCTTCCCTTTGGATCATCATTATGTTAATGCTGTCAACTATTTGTTTCCCCTCCACAAAACCACTCTGATCCAGATCCATCAATTTTGACCATACCTTGGCCATTCTTTTAGCTAGTACAGACAGACACTTTATAACCATGAATCACAACTTAAACTGGTCTATACGAAATTGAATTTAAAGAGTCTTTGCCCTCTGAGTAGTACAGCCAACACAGCTTTCTTCCAAGAAACTGCCACTGTCCCTCATTTTAAAATACTGTCAAACAAAACCTTTCAGATTATTATCACTTGTTTTTTCTTCCTATCTAACAAATTTCCATAGTTATACCATCTGTTCCTGGAAATATTCTTGGTTATTGATTATACATCACCATTTTATCTCATCTGCTCCAGTATTAGATATTACTTATTCGGCCTCAACTTCCTCTAACCTTGGCATACTTAAGTATTCCAGAAATCTTTCCAACTGTCTTTTCTTGGTTCCCCAATTCTTCCAATCAATACAGACCTTCATAGAATTTCTAAAATATCTCTAACACCATTTTTCCACTCATAGGCTCCCTTTGCTAAGTGATTGGGCTAACAGTTTTCATATGCAAGAGTGACCTTTCTAAACTTATGAATATTATCTAAACACCTCTTATTTTACCTTTAGCACTCAGCAACTGGTCCTTTTGATGTTCCATAAGATTCACTTTCATATGCAATACTTTAACATTTGATAATCCCTCTAAATAATTTTGATTACTTCTTTCCTGTGTGTCTCATTTCTACAATATATTTACATTTTATTTTCATTTTATCCCACTCCTCAGTTATCCCATTTAAAGAAATGTGTACATTCTCTGCCAATTCTTCAATTATTTTCACTATCCATTCCTTAAAATCCTTTCTTTTTAATAGGTAAGAAAGAAGGTGCCAATGTCTCACTTTTACTCGATTATTCCACATCTTTTTAAAGACTTTATTGGTGAAATGCCTAAGATAGTTATTGGATAAATTTAAAATCTTTAAATACCCAATCAAGTGTGAAATATAGTTTTGCTTTAATCTTGACCAGTTAGTGTACCTTGGTGAATAATAAATTCTGCCTGCATCCTGGCTAGTAATTTTGTATATTCCATTCTAAATATTTTCATAGGTTTCTCTTTTGTTATATTTTTCCTTCTAGGTCCCCAATATAGCTTCACTATTGCATATCAGATTGCAGCGCCCACCCATGGAATAATATTCTGTTCTGAAAGCTAGAGACTGCTCCCATAATTCTCTATGTTCTTTAATAGTAGTTCTAGGTGGAATATAAATACATGGCATAATAATTATCCTTCCTTGCTACGAACCCCTTATTATCCTGACTCTGAACTTGTTGTCTTTCTTCTCTCCTCCTCTGTCATTATTGGAGACCCTCATGAAATTTGTATCATTATCCCCCTTTTCCTCTGTCACTGATACTCTACTGAATAACCATTTTAGTACTGAATAACCATTTTAGAATCCTTTCTTTGCCAAATTCACGTTTGCTTCCAAGTGTGTCTCCTGTTAACACTGCAATTTGTACCCTACACTTCTGAATATAATTCAACACTTTTTGCTTCTTGATACCCACAGTGCAACTCACATTCCACGATAAGAATGATGATGCTTTAACTTCCAAATATTCAACGGTGCAATTTTTTTAAACAGGTTTCCAATTTGCAACTTGCAAGCATACATGTGCGTTTGGCAAGCTGAATGCATGTGCAATTGTACTTTGCTGTCTTTTAGAACCATATCACATTTTCCCAGACTTTTCGTTTCAATAAAAACAATTTCATTTTTAATCCTCCAATCCCTTTTAACTCCCAGCATACACATATATATATACAAGTTCCATAAATGGAAATTAATCCTCCATATATGGACAAATGCCCCAATAGACCACTATACCCACAAGTTTTGCCCTTTCTAAATGTAAGTCTTTATCATACTGAGAATGCATATTAGAGCCTGTGGTCCTCCCTACACCCACACTATTTTTATCCCGCCTCAACTTCTCTCCCAGATGTGAAAAACAACTTGTATATTCTCAGTTAACTGATTATTGGCCTTAAAAGAGTGTCCTGGTTACCATCAAATGAATAATGTTGTATTGTGATTGTATTGTGAAGTGATTGATGCTACTAGGAATGAATCTGCTTGTATTCCCTCAATGTATCACTCCATTTATTTTCTCTGTACTGCTTTTTATTTCTCTTTTAAGTACTAATTTTACTGTTTCCCATACAGATGCCTCAAAGTTCAGAGATTAGCCATTTCCTGATTCATTGTCTATGCATGTAGACAATTTGCTTGTAACTGCAGAGTCCTACAGGCAGATAAGCAGACCAGCTAATGGTTATGTAATTGCCTGCCATAGCTCTTCTCAAATGCAGGAAAACAATAATTTTACATTATTTTGTGTGTACACTTATCTGCATGCATAACACCAGGGGACCCACTATAACTTATTACACACATAGGAGAAG
This sequence comes from Protopterus annectens, assembly GCF_019279795.1. Lineage (NCBI taxonomy): Eukaryota > Metazoa > Chordata > Ceratodontiformes > Protopteridae > Protopterus > Protopterus annectens. The sequence continues at coordinate 704,072,337 of NC_056745.1, read as the reverse complement.
CTTTACTTCCACCTCTTTCTCCGTACAATCCAAGATCACAACATTACACGGGCTATATCTAGCCTATCCTTTAATGTTATAAATTCAGATACACTACAGCTGAAAAAAGTACTTTCTAACTTTAATATCAGTGGCATTTACAGCAGTAACTGACAATACTACACATTAATAGCACCTCTCCATATTGTACAGAACTACTTTACAGTATAACATGTGCTTGACAAAGAAATATATTCTATACATATTACTAAAAAAAATTTTTTTAAAGTTTTATCTTTAGTTCTTTCATTATACTTGTAGGAATTATGCTATCAGTTTAACACAATCTACAAGTTCCATTTTTTTTCCTTTCCAGCAGAGTTTTTACGCACAAACTGTATATTACGAAAATGACACTTTGCAGATCATCCACTTAATTTCCTATTTTCACATTCTTGCTGGCTTCTTTATACTCTTGATCACACAATACTTGTTCTAGTTCAAGTCCAAGGCACTCCTTGTTTTTCTAGCCATCTGCCAATTTTTTTTCTGTCTCACAATAATTCTACTTTGGAACAATGGAAGAGGTTTTACTGGCAAGTTTTGCCTATGGGCAGTACAATCACCAGAGGATAGAGATGCAGAACCACTTTAATGTGCTGGATCACTTTTTGCTGGGTAATTTTTTTTATTTCCTCTGTTACCTATTCTGCATCCAAAAAATATTTTCTCCTTCAGAATAAGAATTTTAAAGATTTTAAAGATAGCTGGAAACAGCAACATGAATCTCACACCTGCCTCCCAATATCCACTGATTGCAGAGATATGGCACATTGCTTCTGCCTAGAGTGTAGTGAATAACCATTTTCCATAAACACTTTGGTGTCCCTAACTGAAAATACTTCACCCTTCTAACATAGTTTTTGTCAGAAACAGCTCCTTCTGCATATATAACTTTGTTTTTACTACAAGAGGTATTGGCTTCTTTCCTGTGGCAAAAAAAGTGTTGCATACACACAGTATGCCCTGTCAACAAATTCTGCTGCAGAACACCAGACCAGTTGCAAGTTTGCACTTTCATTAAATTACTGCGGTAAGTTCCTTCCAGTTTCTCTGGTACAGCAGAAATGCTCTGTATTCTAGTTCTACAAACCTCAACTGCTTTTTTGCTGAAAAGCTGCAGGGTTCTTCCGCACCACAGTTGTTTCTTCTTTTCTTGCTGATTTCCTCTAACTTTCTCCAGATTTCTTCTATGCGACATCCAGGAAGTAGTGACTAACTAGTAACTGAATTTTACCCAAACAAATGTCTTTTGTTGGCTGTTTTCCCAATGTTTTGGTTTTCACACTGGAAGAGCTTCAAGCAGCCTGCTGATAAGTGTGCAACCAACTTGGAAGTCAACGTGAATCAGTTATGGAGTTATATTGTCAGTCATAAGGAAAGAATTGTTAGAAAAGGGAGGATGGCCACACTCAAAATCAGAATGAGCTCATTTGGGAGAGGAAAGACAAATGTTACTAAACTCAATGTCCAGTTAACATTAACTGGTTCAAAATAAAGGCCTGTAAGCAAAATAAGGGTGAAAGCAACGTAAACTATATGGGCAGGTTAGTGAGTGTCTCAGAGATACTCAAGCATTGAAGATGCTACTACAAAAGCCTCTCAGGTTATTACTACAGTTTTTGTAAAGGGACTCTCACCTAAAATCAAGGAGCATTTTTTTGGAAGTAGCATGGGTTGGGAAGGAAAAGATATTAAATATGTGATGTCAGTTGCTCAACACTGAGAACTCAAGACAGAAAATGAAGCAACTGATAAATCTGTAGCTGTAGTGTCATTAGTCTGTTATCATTAATCTTCTGAAAAATAAATTAAAGGAAAAAGCAGAAGAAAGGGGTCAAGTCAGAGGGCATGAAGCACCTCAAAAAATACTGCAGGGAAAGGTGGTATACACTCAAGGCTGAATCTTTCTATTTTTCTTGCAAAAACCCAGGACACTGGAAAGTACAGTTTCCTAATCATTCATCTGCTCAATTACAGGGTGCACAAGGCACAAAGATGAGAGTCAGCCTGAGTGGCCCCAGCTCCCATCAAATCGGGCACAGTGAAATAGCCTGGGGAAGAGCAACTTGACTGTTGCCCCTCTCTTGCTTATATTTATCAAGCATGTAACATATGGTCCTGCCTTTTATCAAGCATGTAACATATGGTCCTGCCTTAAGGTACCCAAATGAATGCCTGGCAGACGCTCGTGTTGCTAGATCTACTGAGAATACAAGAGTTTCACAAAACTCGGCACTTTCCTTCTGCCAGAATAAATCAATACAAACTATTACTACCGACTGCTACAGATATTTCTTTATACAGGTGTACATGTTAAACCCTGCCTTCTTTGCTTCCAACTATTCAAGATGGAAAACCTCACGAGTATATCCAAGTGAAAGAAATGTATTCAAAGCCTAGCACAGACTTAAAAACAACATTCTACTTCAAAACCCAGCTATGACTTTAATATGTGAGCCATCTGAAAATAAACAGACAGACATGGAAAAATGAGAAGTGGATATGCAGTGCGCTCTGCAAATGCTGTTCACAGGTTCATAGACAAGTACTGGGCAATTGGTCTGCAGACCATTTCAAGCCTAACCAAGGAAAAAAAACTATTCAAAATTTCCATCTAATGTCAAGGAGGGCAAGACAAAGTAGACCAGGAGAGAATTTGTGGCTTCCCATCCAAATATCTAGGTATACCTCAAAGGTGGCAAGGATGCTATTCTGCTTGATTTGTAGTGGAAGTCTGAGAGAGGTGAGGAATATGCTGGGGTATGTCTATCACACTGTGACTTAATTTATCTGACGATTAAGGTTTAGTTGCTTTAACAAGTATTTGATTATTTTTGTGAATGAGAGAGAGATCAAACAGGGTTGGATCTTTCATGGCACAAAAGGCTAGACATAGATATCAGTGGAGAATTCTGTAAGACAGCGAGTACAGACAAAGGGCTTTCAATCTCTCCTGATAAAGATTTTTGAGGTCAATTCTCTCTTTGGTTATGAATCTCTGAGATCTTTCAACCTGTGTTATATGTTTAAATAAATACATGCAAAAAGGGGAGTGATATTCAATAATGGATCTGATAAACTATGAATAAATGGGAATTAAGACTTCTTTGGATCTAGTGGAGATGCCTTTGAAAATTAGAATGGCCACATAAAAGTCTTTCCAAACAACTGTAGAGACATGATGAGGATAAGGAATTAACAACAGTACCCAGATCCCTTGTGGTGGTGCTGCGGTAGCGTTGTCGCCTCACAGTAAGACGCTGTCTGGTTCGATCCTCAGCTAGAGCGTCTTCTGTGTGGAGACATGCGTGAATGGGCGTACCTTCGTTGAAGGTTGTGCATCAGGGCTGGCAACTCGGCACGTAAAAATCTACTGCCAATCATTAGCGGACAGGAGTTCCGCTGTGGCGACCCCTAACCGGGAAAAGCCGAAAGACGCAACAACCCAGATCCCTTGCACCCCTCCAATTGGATACTGCTGCATCTCTTATATGGCAAGTGAAACTGTTTTGCTTAACAAAACAAACTTATGTTACATTTTTACATTTAATTTGAGACCATTGTCCTTACTTCAATTGTTAGCATGGTCTAAACAATGTTGGAACAAGTCAAGTCAGATGAAGAGCAAATAACCACCAATTTACAGTCATCTGTAAACTTAGTTAACCATAGTCCAGAAGAGCTGGCCTGAAAGTTTGAGAAATATGTGCCAAACAGGAGGGGGCCCAAAACTGTGTCCTGTGGTACACCACTGGTAACTGTTTTGCTTTCAGCAGTGGCACCTGCTACTCTAACCACATGTGTTCTACCAGACAACAACCAGTTACCTAGGTATTGCACAATGTAAGGATTTATATTTAGATTTACAAAGCTGTCAATAATGCTTGCATGGGGAATAATGTCAAACTCACTGGCCAGGTCTAGATATGCTGTATTGTTGTATGCACTGCATAACCACTATCTACCACTTCAGTTACTTTTTAAAAGACATTAATAAGATTAAAAATGCAGGACCTTACTTTGATAAGGCCAAATTGATGAGGGTCCAGGGTTAAGAGATTTTTTAATGTCCACATTAAAGTCTGAGAATTTATTTTTACTTTAACATTTGTTGATGAGGAAAATCCGACTAGTACAGAGCCTATTTTCAGAGGAGGCCTGGGGAGAAACGCTCTAGACGTACGTCTTTGGTACGCACTCCATAACTTTATATACGAGGATAGTGAGACTAATGGGTCTATGCTTACCAGTGTCCACAGTCAGCCACCCTTGTATAATGCCATTACAACAGCAGTTTTCAAGGCTTCAAGAATGCAACTAGTGGACAGGCTTAGATTAAAGAGTCTAAGTATAGGTTTGGAAAGGCCATATTTGGCACTAATAATCAGGCTTCCTAGTAATGTTGTCAGGGCTCATGGATGAAGTATTCTTGTTTTTGAAAGAGCTGAGAAAGAACACTTACCACAGTAATTAAAGGGGGGGGGCTGCGACTGTGAAACCTGTGGGATAGCTATAACTGTGGGTGGAGTAAAATTTGCACTAAATTTGTTAGCTAAGATATTTGCCATTTCCATAGAGACAGAGAGTATAGTATTATTGTGGACTAGCTCCGAACACCCAACAGAGTTAAATATTTGCCTTTATTTTGGGGTTTAATGGCTATTTTAAGTTCATACTCAGCTTTGAGCTTCCTTATGGTTCTCTTAAGCTTAGTTAGTTTGCTTAAGTGTGCTCATAATATGTAGGTAGAATGAGAAAGTACAGTTGTGTACACTTACCATAAATGTAGATGTTCGAGTGTATTCACTGTTGCAGTCATCACATGTGGGTTATCTGCTTGCAGGTAGCCCTTAGTCGGCCTGATTATCAAAGTCTTGGGTCCTGCGTCAGTTGCTGTCTCATCTTCCATGACGTCAGGTAGTCAGGGGTATAAAGCATGCAGCCAACGCCATTACATCAGGTTTTCTTGCCCCAGATGTCAGGTGCCCCATAATGGGAAGCAATTATATACAAGGTTACACCTCCAACAAAAAAGCAAATACACCAAAAAGCTTTAAGCATAGTAAACAAGAATAGAGGTATAGTCAATAGAAGTTAGGGGGCTGGAGGGAGGGTAACCAGGACTGCAACAGTGAATACACTCGAACATCTACATTTATGGTAAGTGTACACAACTGTACTATGTTCTTCGTGTTTCACTGTTGCAGTCATCACATTTGGGTAGATTCCCAAAGATAAGGATGGAAGGAGGCAGTTAGATAGCATTTGGACCAGCTAAAAGGCTCTGCAAGACTGCAGTGGCAAAGCCAGCTCTGGATTTATAAAAAATTGGCAAGTGGTAATGCTTGGTGAAGGTATGTACAGAACTCCAGGTAGCAGCTTCTAGGATGTCCCTGGTAGGGACACCTCTGAGAAAGGCTGTAGAGGTAGATGCAGCCCTGGTTGAATGTGGTTTTATCCCCTGTGGGGTAGGTTTTCCATGGTGCTTATAGCAGAAATGAATGCAATGGCCTATCCACTTAGAAATGGTTTACTTAGAAATGGTTTGCTTTGAAATGGCCTTCCCCTCTGCCCCTGCAGCAAATGGAACCAGCAGCTGTTCAGATTTCCAGAGAGGCTTAGTCCTGTCCAAGTAAAATCTAAGCTGTCTGTGCACGTCCAAGGAGGGCAGTATTCATTCCCCTTTGTTCTGTGGATTAGAAAAGAAGGTTGGCAAATGAATGGACTGATTAAGGGCCACACTGGATACCACCTTGGGCATAAATGAGGGATTGGTCCTGAGGGACACCCTGTCCGCATGAAAGATGATGAAAGGTTCCACTGCCATGAGGGCCTGTAATTCAGACACCCTTCTTCCTGAAGTGATGGCTAGAAGGAAGGCTGTTTTCCAAGAAAAGAATTTCAACTCTGCATTTGCAGCTGGCTCAAAGGGAGGAAGAGTGAGCTTTTCCAATACAAAGTTAAGGTCCCAGGCTGGAGTAGGGGCTCTCCTGGGTGGTCTTACATTTTTGGCCCCTCTGAGGAATTGCTTCAGCAGTGGATGAGAGAACAGGGGTGGTTCTGTGTTGTAATGTGCTGAAATGGCTGAGGCATGAATTTTGATGGAAGAAAAGGAAAGGCCCTTGTGAAGCATCTCAGTTAAGTGCTGTACCCCCCTGAGTTTGGCTCCAGGAACAGAATCTTTCCATTTCAGCATAGGATTTTCTAGTACTGGGCCTCCTTGCCTCCAGAATGACATCCACCTGCTGGGACAGCAGGGCAGGGGTCTGAGGCAGGTGCCATGGTGCCAGCAGTGACACACTGCGCAAGAGGGGGTATCAGTGTTGGCATGGCCAGTCCGGTGCGATCAGTATTGTCCTTGGTTTGTCCCGTTTGATCTTTAGTAGCACTTTGGAGAGGAGAGGCAGAGGAGGAAAGGCATAAACTGATAGGTTTTTCCAGGTGAAGAACAGGGCATCCACTTTCCAAGCTTGTTTGTGAGGAGTCCTTGTGCAGAATTTGTCCAACTGGTAGTTCTGAGGGGAGGCAAACAGGTCTATCTCTGGGCTCCCCCATTTGTTTCTCAACATGTTGAATATCTTTGGTTCCAGTTTCCACTCGTGTGGGTCCATGAGATTTCTGCTTAGGTCATCTGCCAGTGTATTTAGCTTTCCTGGCAGGAATTGAGCCTGTAGGTGCACTTGGTAGCTCAAGGCTGTGTTCCACAGAGCCATGGCTAGTCTGCAGAGAGGGTATGAGTGGGTTCCCCCTGCTTGTTTATGTACCACATAACAGTGGTGTTGTCAGTCTTTACCAATAATTGTCCTGGAAGAATGTGGTCCTTGAAGGCTGTCAGAGCATTCTATACAGCTAACATTTCTTTTTGATTGATATGCAGGTGTATTTGACTTGGGTTCCATTTGCCCTGAATGCACTGCCCTGCCAAGTGAGCCCCCCATGCATAGTCTGATGCATCTGTTGTTAGGGTTTGGGCGGCAGGGAGTAGAGTGAATGGCAGTCCCTTGTTTTGGTGGCAGGCCTCTGCCCACCAAAGGAACTCTATCTTTAGCAAGGTATGACAGGAATCATTGATTCTAGATCCTGAGAATGTTAACACCATGGGCTTTTAGATACCATTGTAGTTTCCTTATATGCAGTCTTGCATATGGAATTAGTAGAATGCAAGAGGCCATGAATCCCAGTGCTTGCAGTATTTTCCTTGCAGATAGCTGGGTCTTTGTGGCCACTAGATTGAAGTAGGCTGTCAAATGAACTTGTTTCTCTGGCGTGAGGTAGGCCATCTGGGAAGTTGTGTTCAAGCTTGCTCCCAGGAATACAACTTGTTGGCAGGGTAAAAGATGTGATTTCTTTTCGTTTATGGTGTACCCCAGAGAAGTTATCAATTTCTTTACAAATGCCAGATAATTTAATAGTATGTCCTGGCTTTCGGCCTGAATTAGACAATCATCCAGGTATGGGTGTATTTGAATATTTTTTTGCCTGCAAAATGCAATGACTGGAACTAGGCACTTTGTGAATACCCTGGGCGCAGTAGATAAGCCAAAGGGCAGTGCACAGAACTGATAGTGCATGTAGCCTGCTCTGAAGCATAGGTAACTTCTGCAAGATTCCCTTATTGGGATGTGCAGGTAGGCTTCCTTTAAATCCAGTGTTGCCAACCAAGCATTTTTGCCTAGCATGGGAAGCAGCTGATGAAGAGTTAGCATCTTGAATTTTGGGATTACCAAAAATGTGTTTAGAATAGACAGGTCCAGGATAGAACGCCAGGAATTGTCTTTCCTGGGTACCAGGGAAAGTCTTGAGTAAAAACCTTGCCCCCATTCTGCTTGTGGGACAGGATGAATTGCCCTGATGCTTAAAAGAGAGAGAACCTGCTTTTGAGCTTCTGCCCACTGATTTGGGGGTAGGTCTGGCCAACCGTTTGGGGTTGGTAAGGAGTGGAAGTGGAATCTGTATCCTTGGGAAACTATATTTAGAACCCATTTGTCCTGGGTAATGAGTTCCCAATTTTCTGCATGCAGGGAGATCTTTCCCCCTAAGGGAACAGTCAGTTGAGCAGGGCTTGGAAGGTTTGAAGTTAAGTCATTGAGACAGTTTACCACAGGGGGGGAGTCTTACTACTCCCTGCTTTGGAAGTGGGAGCCCCTCACTGCTTAGTCCTGTGAGCACCCTGGGGCTGCAGCCTGGGTGTTCTGCTGCTTCTGGGTTTGGACTGAGAAGGCCGGGAAGGACCAATTCTTAGAGGGCCAATGCCTACTAAATCTAGGAGGCTGTACTTGCAGGAAATCTTTAACAATTTGCATAGATTTCATTTTTTCCTCCATCTTTTTAAGTACTTCTTCTGCTTTTTTTACAAACAGGCATTCATGGTTTAAGGGAGCATCCAGTAATTTAGCTTTAACATGATCTGGTAAAGACTGCTCCTTAAGCCAAGCACACCTTCTAAGTACAGACCCAGTGGCAGCAGCCCTGCAAGATGCCTCTAATGAATCAAAACCACATTGCAAAGTATGTTTTCCCACTTGTTCAGCAGAATGCATTAAATCCTGTAATTCTGTATTTTCAGCACAGTCTGGAATCAACATCATTTTCTGTTTAAGCAATCTAATAATATGCTGCTGATACTTCAACATATGAAACTGGCAGTTTAAAGCCCTAATGGCTAACGTCGCAGAAGTGTATACCTTCTTACCCCATCTATCCAGCGCCCTGGAATCTCTATCAGAGGGGGTAGGATTTTTGGCAGTAGTGGCCTTAATGCCCTTGGGTCCCTGTGAAATGGTCTCAGGATCCACAGTGGGATTTTTAAAAAGAGGAACTTGAGAGAGTCAGGTACCCTGTAATACCTATCAGGTTTTCTGGAAGCCGGAGGTAAGGTGTCAGGGGCCAGGCTAGATTCCAAGAAGGCATCATCTACAATGTCCAGTACAGCAGGGATAGCTAAAGGCCTGTGTTGAGGCAGGAGTAAGAATTCCCTAAGCCTCTTTTTGGAATCAGAGTAATCCTGGCTTTCCCAGTGGAAATGCTCCCAAGAGTATGCAAAAGAGAAATTCTCAGGAGGGGAAGCAGAGGGAATGGAGTCCTCTGCATCAGAATCCTCATAGGTGGATAAGGGCAAATCCTGGTCATCAGAAAAAACAGAAATTTCAGAATCCTGATCAGAAGAATCAGAAAGAAAATCAGTTCTAGGACTCTTAGAGGGAGAAGGGTGGCTTCCCCCGTTTAGAGTAATAAGGTCTTCAGCCATTCTTACCATTTGTTTTTTAGGCATAGGGGCCTGACCATGCAGTCTGGGCATGGATCGAGTTTTAGGCCTTGAAGAAGAAGATGGCGTCAGTTTAATATGTAAGTCAGTAGGCCTGAATACACCCTCAGAAGCCGGTGCATGCACAGCGGCTCCAGACCCATCCAAGGTAGAGACATCTGCAGGATCCACAGTCGAAGAAGCATCTCGTGGCATACCGGACTCCGAATGGGTCTCAGTAGAGGCCTGCAAATCTGAAGTAGCAGGTATCAGGGGCTGTGAAAGCACCTCACTGAGTACCGGCGAACTGGCAACTAGCTTAGGAGAAGCGTCGTCGGCAGCTTTGGACCTATGCGGTCTGTCTCTGCCTTTATCGTTGCGTTTTTTCAGAATGTCGGTAGTCGGGTGGCTTACCGAAGCCATTTCTGGATAATTGAACCGAGTACCAAAATATTTAGATGTGAAAATGAACAGACGAATAGTACGAGGTTTGAATAAGGCACAAAATCGACAGCGAGGTACATCGTGGTCTGGGCCTAGGCAAGGAATGCAGTATGAATGAAAATCTTTATGAGGTATTTGCTTTCCACAAGAAATACAATTGTTAACTTTTACTGACATCGGTTTAGAGCAAGAAAAAGGTTCCCCAATGGGGTACTTAGCTTAGTTGAAGACTTCGGATCTAAAACTCGAAAAACAAAAATTTCAGGAGTCGGCCGACCAGCACTTGCAAACTGCTTCTGCTTCGGGCACCGCACAGCAAGAAAGACTGATGTAATGGCGTCGACTGCATGCTTTATATGCATGACTACCTGACGTCATGGAAGATGAGACAGCAACTAACTCAGGACCCAAGACTTTGATAATCAGGCCGACTGAGGGCTACCTGCAAGCAGATAACCCAAATGTGATGACTACAACAGTGAAACACAAAGAACATCTCTTATAAGCATTACGCAGTTTCTTTCTCATGTTATATAAATTATATGGGTATTCCACTACAGGGTTTGTTTTTAAAATTCTCACTATATTTATTATATTGTTAATTAGTTGTTTGTTAGGGCCTGCCGTAAGTGGGAACAGAAGTCAGAGGCCTAGGTAGCAGTTTTAGCAACAGGATCAATCACAGGAGGATTACAGCAGAATTTAAGTCATCAAGTAACTGAAGAAGGTTTGCTTTTGAGAAGTCCCTAAATGCATAACTAAAACTGGTGATACTTCCCCTATAAATAAAGAAAAATGTCACTAACTTATGGTCTGATTAAACAATATATGATAACATATATGGAGGTGTGTAAATAGTGGCCATATTTGTAGAGACTAAATCCAGGATATACAGTTCCAGAGAAGGGAAGGTACAAAGCCTTTAGTGCACAGACAGCAGAACTGATTACTATGACTAAGGCCTACATACTGACTAAAGGAAGATTGCTACAGTCTACACTGGCACCCAGTACACCTACGGTGTTGCTTATGACTTTGGACAGTTATACGAGCCAAGAAACTTTCTAGATTCCAAAGGCAGCCCTACAAAATTGGAATATGTACAGTAAATTTGTTAGGAAGCTTTGCCATTTGCACATGTTATGTTATGTGTAGAGCAAATTCAAGAGAAATCACTATTAAACAATGCACTAGCTGATAAGGCAGGTGAAGCTGTTGGATTAAATGAATCTCAGGCTATTAAAATGTTGCTGCATGTTAAAGGTCAAAATAACTTATGTCTACCTTTTTCAGAACTTTATGAACTGGTAGTCATACAATATAGAACTGAGGAAGAAAAAGCATCTTGGAGGAGGCAGGCAGTCTTTTTCATCCTGATCATATTTGTCAAGACATGACTGGCCACCCTGTATTGATAAAAGGATCTGATGCCCTACTTTACCCACATGTATCACTGTGTATCACACAGGGGGGAAAGGAGAAGTGACTTTTGCTACAGGTGGAAGATTGTATGCTTCAAACTTCTCATCAGTGGCTCATCAAATCTGCCAGAATTAATTGCTTTGTCAATCACATTATGTTATGCAGAGCATAAAAAAATAGGTTGGCTCCTTAGCAATCACATGGGGGGGGGGTCCCTCCAAAGTTGACAGATAGACCTCATTCAACTAGACAAATGTCAGGGATTTAGCTATGTTCTAGTGATTGTATGTTTGTTTAGCCACTAGACAAAAGCTTTCTATTTTGCTAAGGCAGACACAACCACAATATTAAAAAAAATGTTAAGGGAAGTAGTGGCTAGGTTTAGAACACTGGCATTCATTAACAGTGACTGGGCAATCACTTCACAGAACAGGTGACTTCTGCAAGTGGATCAAAAGTTCCAGTCCCCTTATAGGCCACAAGCTTCAGGAATATTTATTTATATTTATCTACTGGGGTAGTGCACTAATCTCAATGGGTCATTTGAAGGCACAGCCTAGGTGAATAGGATCACATAAGAAAAGAACAAAACATTTTCAGATACAAGGATATGCTAAAAAAAAGTGTATATGTATACATATACACACATTTATGGATGCAAAAATATGCTACAACATTTGCAGCAGTTTACAATGTCAAAACATGGATGGAAAATGGAATTGTGCTTACTAGAGCTTTACGGATAAGATGGAGCCATACTGATTGAAATAGCTTATGCTACAAGGAAAGTATATCTTTATATAGAAAGGTGTAAAGAAAGTAGAGGAGACAAGGGATAATAATTGCAGGAAAGGATAGCATGGGGAGAAGACAGAGAGAACGTGAGAGAGGCATACAGAGGGGAAGAGGAGTAGAAAGGAGAAGTGTGAGAGAGATGCAAAGAGAAGAGGGGCATAAGATGAATAAGGGCAGTGAGTAAGGGGTTGACAAAATAAGGAAAGATGAAATAGGGATAAACGGGAGTGAGACAGCTGCAGGACTCGCGTAACATGACCTGAGTGAGTGCAGCTGCACTTTATTTGGGTGAAGAGGTGTTCCTTGAGCTACCATCTGGTGTCCAAGTACTTTTGGACATTTCAGAGTGAGGAATGGACACTACAAGAAAGATGCAATGGTATCTTGAAAAACAAACTAGTAGAAACCTGTAGAGAAACAGGCCTGAAAATGCCTGTTGCTCTCTGTCATTAGCTTTCATAAGTTTATGTTTGTAATGTAACAAATGAACAGAATTAAGTTCACATGAGATTCTGATGGGTTGCACTATGAAGATATCAGCCATGCCACCATCAATACATAATGAAATGCCAATAAATACTGAACAAAATGGCCATTGCTATTAATGATGATTTTAAATACTGCATGGAGCTTAACACATACATTAAAACTAATTATGCCAATATACAAGCATGTATTTCCACAGGTCCCAAAAAAGACTGCCATCCGTTTTTGCCAGATGGCAGAGTTATGGTTCAGATATTCCAGAGACAGACCACACTAGCTTTTAACTACCACAACTTCAATGAAATGTAAACATCTAGCATATTGGATCCATGCAAGTCATTTGAAAGAAGACTGACTGTAACCCCTGACACAGAAGACAACGCCGCTCCAGACTACAAAGGCAGACAGCTGAAAAACAATAACTGAGGAACCAACATCAAATCTGAAGACATCTAACTGATCACATCCCTTCTTCAGAAGCATCCTGCGTGTCATTTGTCCAAAGTTCAGCCAGTTCATTAGCTTTACTCTGTTAATTCCTGTCAAAAAAAGTAACTATTTTGTATAATAAAGCTATTTGCTACAAACTCTTCTGATTGGGAAAATGACATGAAGTGTACAGTAACTGTGCTTTACTTACATACTGTGTAGCCTACAGAGAGCCTCTTTTAGACTGCAGGCTAGAATAGCAATTCTTACATAAGCACCCTGCACCACTATGCCAGGACATTAGAATTGCAATTGCTAGGTTTATGGTCATGTCCCTCATAATGCAAAAAGGGGGAATTCCCATGTCTCCTGTACCTTTGCTGCAAACACACTTTGAAAAGAGACTGTCCAATCAAAATGCAGTACATAATAGCACTAACTACATCCACCAGATGGTCTATATCAGGCTGCTACAGCTGCAAGAGGAGAAATGTACTTCAAATGGAATGGAAGCCGTCCAATGGTAGATAGCAAATGCAACATCACCAAGACAAACCTTTCCCAAATCATCCAAATAGTTTCAAGGACTGAATATATTAGAAGGATGCTACTACATTTGCAAAGACAGAGCTTATAGGTGACTGCCTAATGGCTAGCCAAGAAGTTGTTATGCTGGCTACATATTTCCTGCAGACACAGTCTACCCTACTCTAGCCCAAGATGATGCTAGAACAAGAAGAGAAACATACGGAAAAATACTTACTATAGTTTCCAATGTAAGGAATGGAGCACACAATTAAATTAATTAGACTACTATCTAATTTGCTAGAGAAAGTCAGCAATGAATCTGCAGATGCCTTGGACAATAGAACAATCAAGATGAAGGTCTTTAGAACAATGACAGTATAGAAGAGGATGACACTCATTCATCCTGGCAAGTAAAGGGGTTTATGTAACAGCACTGTTAACTTATTCCTTACAATTCCAAATCTGTCCTGGGCCATATAAACAATATTGGACCCATCTCCTCTGAACTTCCATCAGAAACCTGGACTCAGTTTTCTTGGCTTAGAACTAAGGGAGCAAAATTGTTTTACATTACACTGTTTGTATTAGGTTTCATAGTAGGCTTACAATCTGTACTGCAAAGGAAATGAAACAGACTGCATTTACCATCAGTCTGGAGAAAACTTTTAAAGGAATGTTTTTAGAACCGGAAAAACAAAATGAGCAGAAATTGAAAGAAATGAAATGTCTTAAATGAGAAGAATTCTGTGTCATGGAAAGCTTAAAGATATAGGCTTGAAACCAAAGGCCTGCTTGAAGTGAGCAAGAAAATGCGGCAAACTTGGAAAAACACTATTATGTACTTAAAAGTTTGATCTTCATTTCCAGCTTTAATGCACATTTTTATTACTTTGAGTCTTTTCAAAGTGTAGTGTAGGACTAAGTGCAGAATAAAGCATTAAAATGCATACATATACACACATTACGTTTAAATGTATGCTTTTCATGCATCTACTCTGGATGAAGAAATGTGAACTGTTACAGGCATTTTCATTCAATAACGGTACATTCAGAAACTTGATAAGCAAAGAATGTATTACAACCTTGTTGGGGAAAAAAACATTTAAACATCAGGAGAAATGTTGGCAAATATGCTTTGACCTGGATTTCTTTCTTTTTTTACAAGGGTAAGTATAATTTGATAAGAAGTAAATTAAAACAACGTTACAGTCATAAAGTAGGGAATCTATCTGCCTGTAATAAACACTCCTTTAACACTGGACATAAGACAGTACATCAAACATATTTTCTAAAATGCATCTTTTGAGCACTGACAGAAAAAGCAGTGTATTAATAAAGCTTCCATACTTAATTGAAATGCAAGCACTGAACAAAAAATATTTGAATGCATTTCAGTCATGTTTACCTGGAGGACCCTCCAATGCTTAAAAGTGCATTTCACTGTAGCAGCATTATGTATTCCATTTATAACTACACCAAAGGGCTGACAAAACAATATGTACATGCTCAGGGCACAACTTTATAATTACATAAGATATACACGCTTTTTAACATGTAATTTAAAGCAAGGGTATACATCCCAAATGATTTATTCTACTATAAAAGTTGTCCTATAATTTAAATTAGAAAAATGGTACTGTACTTTGCAATGCTCACTGGGAATTTTACCAGAAATGCTGACAATTTTTTCTATCCGATAAGAAAAAATGTCCACAACAAAAAAAAATTGGTGCCAGAACATTTGAATAATTACAAAATTTCAAAGAACTCAAACTTTAGTATCCAACTATTGGTTGATGTATAAGGCTTAAATGAAAACCATTTTCTCAAGTTCTTCTAAAATGTACTGTTTTGAAAATTCTGCAGTGTCCATCCCAGACTCAAATGGAATGTGTGTTTGACATTTGCACACCCTTTTAAATCACAATGAATGTCTATTTTTTCCCTGCACTGTAAAATGACCGTTGTCTATTTGTTCAACAGGCATTGGTAGGAGAGTACTGAATAAACTAATGAAATAGTCCTTAACATAATTCACAAGCATGCAGTATTTTTCAGTTATTTTCTTTAAAGACACAATAACTCCTCTACATTAAGCTTAATTTCATTGCACAGTAACAAACTTTACCACAGTTGTTTCTACCAAACACACAAGAGACACACACACACAATCCCAGAATATGTAGTCTGCTGCCAGTGCAATAATTTTACTGACAACTGCTTTCAAGAAGCAAGACACTTAAAACTCAATGCTTCTGTGAAATAATTCAAGAAAATAAAATGCAATATGTGAAAACCTGCTCAAGACGACAGTATTAAGTGGTAGGACAGCCTCTGTATGCCATAGGTGGCTTTATTTCCATTAAACAACCTACCAAAATTAACTTCAAATATGGACCATCTTAGGGGGCACTGACCAGCTCTCCTATCCTGGAAAGGAGGATTTAGCAGGAATCAGACACCTGTGTGACATCTGCGGATGACCAAGAGCCTTTCAGGTCTTCTCAGGTTAAAATATTAGAGGGGAAAGTGACAGTGGCCCGATATCACCATACTAGCTACTCCCATAAGTAAGGACATTGACCAACCAGCCACAAATATGACGGCACCCAACTCCATGCTTGCAACCCACCACTTGATCCCTAATTCCATGAGGCCTTGAAGGCTTCATGAAGAGTCAGAAGGGCCAAAAAAAAAGAAGTTATGCACTTACCATAACGTTCCATGTTTGTAGTCCATCTCGCCTACATTCTTGCTGGATGGGTTCAGAGCAGATATTCGGCTCCGACTCGGCCGATACTAAAGCTCGAGAGGTTTTACTGGCTCGAGGCTAGCCCCTATCCCATGGTGCCTCACGGCAATTCCCCAGATCTAGTTTGCAAGAAAGTAATAAATACCTATCAGGTAATAATAATAAGAAAGAAGCTGTATAAATACAGCAAAGGATTAGAAACATAATCCATTCCAGGTGGACAATAAAGAGCAAAGTCAGGCAGCTCCAAAAAGACGTCCACTAGATCCCCCAGAAACAGAAAGGAGGTTGGAGGGAGGGACGCAAGAATATAGGCGAGATGGACTACAAACATGGAACGTTATGGTAAGTACATAACTTCTTTATGTTATGTAGTCCTATCTCACTGTAATTCTTGCTGGATGGGACAGCGTCCCTAGCACCTTTATCCCGGGTGGCTCAAGCAAAGAGACTCTTCAGCACAGTGGACCCAAAGGATGACCTGTCCCGGGAGGCCACATCCAATTTGTAATGAGTGACAAACATATGTGATCTTGCCCAAGTAGCTGCTGCACAAATAGTATCAATTGGGAACCTAGATCTAAAGGCACATGAAGTAGCTACAGCCCTAGTAGAGTGACCTTTAGCTTTTGATGGCAATTGTCTACCAGCTTGTTCATAAGCAAAGGATATGCAATCCAAAAGCCATTTTGAAAGAGTAATTTTTGAAACAGGTAAGCCTTTCCTTTTGTCAGAAAAGGAAACGAAAAGTTGATCAGATTTCCTGAATTCTTTGGTCCTGTGTATATAGAATCTGAGTATCCTGTGGACATCTAGCTAGTTAAGTCTATACTCTGATTTATTAGAGTGGTTTGGAAAAAACACAGGTAGCTCAATGGTAGTATTCAGGTTGTGCTCTGAGCATATCTTAGAAGAAAGGAAGGGTTTGTCCTGAGAGAGACTCTATCCTTGTGAAAGATAATGTAAGGAGGTTGAATAGTTAGGGCTTGAAGTTCTGAGACTCTCCTAGCCGATGTTATAGCTACCAAGAACAAGGTTTTCCATGATAATTTTAAGTCTGATGACGAGGATGGTCCAAAGGGTGCAGACATCAAAGATGAGAGGACTAAGTTTAAGTCCTAGGGTTCTAACGGTTGTTTTATTGGGGGCCTAAGAAGAACTCCTTTTAAAAATGTTTTACAGAGGGAGTGTTGCATGATTGGATTTCCCATGAAACCAAAATGGAAATTGGAAATGGCAGCTAACTGAACTCTAACTGTAGCGGCTGCCTCTCCTTCATTAAAAATTGTTGTTAGGAAGGATAAAATGGATTCTAAAGGAGCTGTATATGGATCTAAGCCCCGATTCGTAGCCCAAAGGAAAAACCTTTTCCATTTGCTAAAATATAGTTTCTGAGTGGAAGGTTTATGGGATGAAATTAGGATGTGCTTGACAGCTGGGGATAAGGGAATGCACCTGGCTATACGTGAAATTGGAGCAGCCATGCTGTCAATTTGAGGATGTGGATGGAGGGGTGGAACTGTCCCGACTGATGAAGCAGGAGATCTGGAGATGGGTCCAGAATCCATGGTTCCTCCAAAAGGTAGGGCCACAGGAAAGGAAACCAAACTTGTCGAGGCCAGTAAGGAGCAATGAGGATCAAGGAACTCCTCAACTGTCTTGCTTTCTGTATTACTTTGGGTATGAGTGGAAAGGGAGGAAAGGCAGAGAGAAGAACCAGGGGCAAATCGTGAACTAGAGCATCCCTGGGTGACATCTCCGGATGGGGAATGACGGCAAAGTAGCTGCTGCATTTGGTATTCAGGTGAGTGGCAAATAGATCGCAGCAAGCCTGGCCCCATTTGTGAAAGATCTCTTTTGCAACCATTGGATTCAGGGACTACTCGTGAGGCATCAGAATTGCTCAGCTGAGTTTGTCCACTATTACGCTGGATTTCCCCAGGATATGCATTGCTATCAGGAAGCATTGAGTATCCATCACCCATTTCCAAACTCTTAAGGCCTCTCTGCAAAGCGGGTAAGATCCAATTCCCCCTTGCTTGTTTATGTACCACACGACAGACATGTCTGACTGGATCGCACTTGTCCCGGTGGGAAGGGAGCTGTGAAGTGCTTGCAACGCATACAGCACCACTCATCTCCAGAACACTGATGTGCAAGTGGTTCTCGTGGTTTTGCCAAGTACCTTGGACTGTCCTTCCCAGATAATGCCCCCCCACCCTATCTGGGAAGCGTCCATGGTCAAAAATGCTTTCTCTTGGGGAGGAACAAGTGGACGACCTATGACAAGTTGTTTCCTGTGTAACCACCATGTCAGATCCCTTTTGCATGCGTTTGTTACTAATATCTGGTGAGACAATGGAAGGTCTTGCATTGACCATTGTGCAAACAGCATCCATTGGAGAATCCTCATATGTAGGCAAGCAAGAGGAACTAATAAGATGGTGGAAGCCATAATCCCTAGGAATTGAAGGACTACTCTGGCGTGGACTCTTTGTTTAATAAGGATCTGATCTGACTGCGTAGAGATTCCACTCTTTCCTGTGTTAGCTTTACTGACATGGTGGTTGTGTCTATTTCTGAGCCTAGATATACAATATGCTGCGAGGGAGATAAGACTGACTTTTGCAAGTTGACAGTGATGCCTAGGCTGGTGCACAAGGATAGAGTATTGTCCCTGGTCCTTATGAGTTGATGCTTGGTGGTAGCAGTGAGGAGCCAGTCGTCTAGGTACAGAAACACCTGGAATCCTTGATGTCACAGGTGAGCCGTTACCACTGCCATGCATTTGGTAAACACTCTGGGGGCTGTAGTGAGGCCAAAGGGCAGTGTTCTGAACTGAAAATGGCTGGCTCCCAACCAGAAGCATAAGTGTCTCCTGGAGCGCCTGTCCATTTTGATGTGGTAGTACGCATCCTGGAGATCGATTGAGTACATCCAGTTGTCTTTCCCGATAAAAGGAAATATCGACTGCAGAGTGACCATTCAGAACTTTGATTTTCTTACATGCTTGTTGAGCCTGCTGAGATCTAGAATTGATCTCCAGTCCCGTCTTTTCTGGAACTAAAAAGAATCGAGAGTAAGTTCCGGATCCTACTTGCTCTGCGGGGACTTCTTGGATGACTCTTTTTTGCAGCAACGAGATGACCTCTGATGTTGCACGGTCTAGTTGGATGGGTGGTACATCTGGAAGAGACCAGTTTGTTGGGGGTTCAGAAATAAAGGGAATCAGGTAACCTCTGGATATTACTGTGTGTACCTAACAATCTTGAGTGATAGTTAGCCAGGCGCTTGGGGTACAGCGATATACGACCCCTGACTGCCTCCAGAAACGGAAAGTCGGGCAACCCTTCAGGGTCGATTGAAGGGACGATCAGAGAAAGCTTCTCTGTCTCCCTGACACTGCAGACCTCCTCTGTCGTGAGGGCGGTGTCTTCCATTATATCCTCCCCCTCTGCCACTGGGGGAGGGTTGACCTTGTGCCTGAGGAAAAGCTTTTTGGGATTTGCGGAACCACATTTTCCCTTCTGTATTAACCTTGGGATAGGGTCTGGATGGCAGAGAGAAATGGACTCCAATGTCAGATAAGGTTTTTCCTTCCTGCTCGCACCTAGTCAAAGTTTCTTTCACTTGGGGTCCAAAAAGAGATGAACCATCAAAGGGAACGTTAGTGAAGGAAGACTTCATGGATTCCGTAAAATTACAAAGACGCATCCACAAATGTCTCCTGAGGGATATTCCTGTTGTGGCTGCCCTGCTCACTCCATCTGCTGCATAAGAGATCAGCCTCATGGAGGAGTCAGCTATGGAAGTAAGGGTAGAGAGCTGCGTGGAAACCTTGTCAATGGAACCCAGAGCTACTGAACCCTGGAGGGTATCTCCTAACTCTTTCAGGAGATCCCTCTGAAGATGAGTAAAATGAGTCAGGTAATTCAGCGATCTTAGTGTAAATGCCGCTGAAGAAAAAGTACACTTCCCCTACCTATCCATCGTCCTGGACTCCTTGTTAGGAGGATGGATATTAGAAGATGTCTCAGATAATTCCTTCTTGATGGCCGCTGCTACCACCATAGCATCAACTGAAACTCCCTTGCTAAGGAAAGACTTGTCCTCAGGTGCTGTCATAAATTTGTTTGGCCTCCTCAGGACGGCTTCCACTGAATCTGGAGAGGTCCATGCTTTCCACGAAATGACCCCCAAAAGTTGGTCATAAGGCGGTGTCACCAAAGAGGTGGAAGGTCAGGAGCCAAAGGCCTCAAGATACACTGATTCATCCTCAGTAGGGTTAGAGGTCTTCCAATCATCCCTCTAAGGATTTCTAGGATGTCAGAGAAGGAGACATCCTCAGAGGGAGATCTAGGGGACCCTTCCGATTCCTCTAAATCAGTGTCTGATGTGACAGACTCAGGGGAGTCGACATGTTTCCTCTTACATAACCTCTTCAGAGGGATCTCTCCAGTGGGATAATCTGGGGAGGTCTCGGAAGAGGGGGCGCTTCCAATGGGGGCTACTTGGGCCTCTGGTTCCCCACGCTGTGGGGGTGGCAGGGGGGAAGAGTTTGCTGCTTGCTGCTGGTGGGACACAGGTTCCAAAGGAATGGCTTGGCTTTGGCAGAGGATTAAGCCTTTTCTATAGCTTCAAAAGCCCTCCCCACTCCGAAGATCTCCACTCCCAGGGGGCGGATGGTGGACTCCTAGCAAGAGGGAACGGCTCTGAAGCAGAAGTGGGAGCCGAGCTGAGTCGAGCAGAGGCTCCGAGAGGGAGGGTCAGTTACGAAGAAAACCCAGGGTGACTGTCCCCCTCGGAGTCAACATGAGAGCATCGTCTCCCAGAACCCTCAGCTCCAGACTGAGCCATTGAGGATAGAGTAATTGGCTCAGAGGAAACAGGCTAAATCCCCGGAGCCGAAGGGTCGAAGACAGAGGAACCTGACGTAATAGGCTCAGAGAGCAAAGCAGTCGGAGGAGGAACAGTGATCGATACGGGGAACAGCTCCGAGACCTTTGGGTCTGGAGGGGTCAATTTTCTAGCCAGAGCTGGATCCAAAAGCAACCTCTTCACCACCTCTCAATGTCCTCATCTGATAGGGTTCCTGGAGGATCTGGTGGAGACTGAAGGAGACCTCCTTCTCTCCAAAACAGGAGATCTCAAATTAGGAGATACAGTCTCGATGTCGGGCAAAATCTTCGATATCAAAGACAGTCTCGGAACCGATGGAATGGACTGCACCAAAGATAAAGCAGAGTCGGAACCGGAACTCCTTGGTTCTGACACTTTAGACTTTTTGGTCGGCTCCGAAGTCGGGCCGATGATTTTCTCTATGAAGATTTTGGAGCTGCCTGACCAAGTTCCAGCTGTTCCTGGAAGGAACTGGTCATGAGACCCCTGTCAATAAGTTTTCTCTTCCTTTCGTTCAACACTCTTATACTAAAAGCGTGACAGAAGGTGCAGGGTTCCTGTAAATGGGCTTCGCCCAGACAATATACGCAACTGGTGTGGCTGTCTGTAAGAGACATTTTCTGCGCACACCTGTCGCATTTTTTGAAGCCCGAAGGGCAATGATCCTGGTGATCCTTGTCTTTATCTTTAGACATTGTTAAACACTAAAACAAAAGTGTAAGGAGAAGAAAGGTTTTTTTTATAACAGTCACACACACACAGGAAGGAAAGGCCCTCTAACTTAAACGGGCACTATGGCCCTCTAATTTAAACGGGCCGTACAGTCCTAAGGGGGGAATAGGGATTGAAAACTTTCAAAAACAGTTGCAAAATACAGAAAAAATGATTAAGATATATATAAGATAGAAAAAAGGTGGTAGAAAAGGACTAAATAAGTAAAAAATCATTTTACTTAGCCAACGAGCCAGTAAGACACAACCTCGAAGCTTTTGCGGCAAACGAGAT
Organism: Protopterus annectens; assembly: GCF_019279795.1. Lineage (NCBI taxonomy): Eukaryota > Metazoa > Chordata > Ceratodontiformes > Protopteridae > Protopterus > Protopterus annectens. Next base: position 704,050,291 of record NC_056745.1, on the reverse strand, counting down.
CTGGGGAATTGCCGTGAGGCACCATGGAATAGGGGCTAGCCTCGAGCCAGTAAAAGCTCTCGAGCTTTAGTATCGGCCGAGTTGGAGCCGAATATCGGCTCCGAACCCATCCAGCAAGAATTACGGCGAGATAGACTACATAACATGTAAAGGTTTGCATCAAAGCATACCTGATTAGGAACTGGGAGAGTCTGGAAGCCAGGGAGCCAGTCAGATGTTTTTTCAAGGGTCAGATGAGGAACTCCGTAAAATGACTTCAAATATGTCACACCTATCTGAATACAAACTTTGTTAATCAAGCAAATAAATGAACATTCAAAGCTAGCTAAACTCCATGGATAACAATAAGGTGAAAGTGGAATTCATCAATGCCCACAGGCTATAAAAATAAATAAATAAGCCATCTAGAGGCTTAGCTTGCCTTTGAGGGTAACAGGATATGTGCTGTTACTAAGATATAGTTTTAAAAAAATGTCCTGCATTGTACATATAGTCTGTTACCACTTTTTACACTCAGTTCATCCCACTGAGCAAGAAGCAGTGTATCCATTTTCATAATTCATTCGTTCAAAACTAGGATTACAGAAACAAACTTTTTATTCATGAAGTACTCCACATCCAGGTTGCAATACACAACTCAAAACTAGAATCCTATAATGTGTTACTGCAGGGCCTTCCATGTCACCTCAAGAGCATGACCAATTCTTCAATAGGTATATAACTCTCCCCATGATGGAAAATGCTTTTCGACATGGTGACCTCAATTATCCCACCATAAACTAGAAAGCTATAATTCAGAGAATAACTGAGCACTAACTCTAACAGATTTTAAACACTAACAATCCCAAATAGTAAAAACACAAAGTTGAAAAATACTGGATGTTATCCTGTCAAATGTCAGTGATAGCTGTACTAAGTTAAATATTGCCCAGCTCCTTTTCATGCTAATCACAGCACCATACTGTTCACTCCTACCCAAACCTAAAAAATCATTCAATCTTCAAGGATTTTTCAAACAGCAACTATGCAGCACTGAACAGTCACCTTGGGTCAACTTCCATAACTAATTACTGAATTGTTCACATCCCTTTACAATATTTTAAAGAATTGCATTGACAGATTCATTCCCATGAGGCATAAATACAGTGGAAAATTCTGCAATAAATCTAAATGGTGAAATTATAAAATTAAATAAAAAACAATTGAGAATACAATGCCTTTAAACTTTATGCAGCTCAACACAAAGTTAAGATCATCTCCATTCAAAAAGAATTTGCTAAAACAATCAAAAGAAAGAAGGCTCAATCCGAGATAAAACTAGTCATCAGAATGCTTTACTAAAACTACATCTGAAGAAAAGTACAATTGTGTTACACTTACCATAATTGTAGATGTAGGAGTTACACTTACCATCTATTTCTATACAGAAGCCTGCGACGGGCCCAACTGGGTGTCTGACAGCCAACATTCAGATGTCACGGTATAAGATAGGTGTCCGTCAGTGCCCTCTTCAGGGCTGTCTAGACAGTGAACAACAGTCTTATACAAGAGGACAGCACAACCCCTCCAGATGTCAAGACTTTTTTGGACAGGGTTGGGGGGAGGTACCAGCAATGTGAAAGAAGAAATGTAGGGGGTGATGGAGGAAGAACTACTCCTCTGAAAATTTTCCTCCCTCCCCTGGTATCAGGAAGAGGCCAAAAAAGGGCAACAGAGTGAGGAGGGTGGTAATTTCTACTGCAACACTGATCTGTGGTGGTGGTGCTGCAGTAGCGTTGTCGCCTCACAGTAAGACGTTGTTCTGTTCGATTCTCAGCTAGAGTGTCTTCTGTGTGGTGACATGTGTGAATTGGCGCACCTTCGTTGAAGGCTGTGCGTCAGGGCCGGCAACTCAGCACGTAAAAATCTACTGCCAATCATTAGCGGACCGGAGTTCTGCTGTGGCGACCCCTAATCAGGAAAAGCCGAAAGACACAACAACAACAACACTGATCTACTCGAACATCTACAATTATAGTACAGTTATGACATACTTACCAAGCTCTTCATAGCCAATGTTACACTACTGACCCTTGGGAGGGCTCCCAAAGCCACTAGATGGGGGGGGTGTCTGTTGGCCCTTGGGAAAGCAGGTTTTGTAGGATAGCAATTGCAAACCCTGTCCTAGCCCTGAAGGCATTGGCTAAATGGTAGTCTTTAGTAAAGGTGTGAACGTATGTCCATATGGCAGCTTCCAGGATAGCCTTAAAAGGAACACCTTTAAGGCAATGGTAACTGCACTGTGTCTGGTGGAGTAAACTCTGACACTGGTTGGTAGTGGCTTACCATGACAGGTATAAAAGAGAAGGTAATGCAGTTGGCTATCCATTCAGAGAGATTCTATTTGGAGACTTGTCTGCCTTCTTCCACAAAGGCTACCAAGTAGCTGGTCTGCTCAGTTAAGGAGTTTAGACATGTCCAGGTAACACCTGATTTGAAGTATGTACTGCCAGGGAGTGAAAATTTTTCTGGGCTTTATTCTGTGGGTTAGGAAAGAACACTGGGGATGGGGAATGAATAACGTGTTTCAAGGAGAGTTCTGCCACTACTTTGAGCACAAAGGAAAGCTTAGTTCTAAGGGTTACATTATCCCTATGGAATGCAGTGAAAGGTTCCTTGTACATTAGGGCTTGTAGCTTGGAGACTGCCTGGCTGAAGTGATAGCTATGACTAGGGTGGTGATGATGTAAGTTTTTTAAGAAATATTTTAAGTCCAAGGTAGGGACAAGGTTTCTCCTAGGGGCCTAATTTATGGAAAAGTTTCAGATGGGGGTGAGAATAGACAGGGGAGAAACAGGTAAGGCAGGCAGAGATAAATGTACCTTAATACTGGAATAAATGTCCCTTGTGAAATAATAGTAAATTAAAATAACTGTGGTGCTGCGGTAGTGTTGTCGCCTCACAGTAAGACGCTGTCCGGTTCGACTCTCAGCTAGAGCATCTTCTGCGTGGAGACATGCGTGAATGGGCGTACCTTCGTTGAAGGTTGTGCGTTAGGGCTGGCAACTCAGCACGTAAAAATCAACTGCCAATCATTAGCGGACCAGAGTTCCGCTGTGGCGACCCCTAACCGGGAAAAGCCGAAAGAAACAACAACCAAGTGCGTTAAAAGTTCACCAAGAATTCCAAATCCAGCCCAGCAAAAAGGTGAAGCAATAAAGCCCTGAGAGGACAAACTTGGATCAAAAGTTTAATACATAGACACCATTAACGCTCACAAAAATACGTTTTCGTTTGACATACACTTCTTCAGATGCAGGCTTGAATTAAACTCCTTCTATATATACTATTTCTCTTGCATATCAACCAATGAAAAGTGAACCAGTTAATGAATTCATTGTTACAACCTGAGCTGAAAAACATATGTATACCTGGCATTTAGGAACCAAAACTGGCTATAGATTATTCATTTTACTGAATATAAACATAAAACATCCAACAAATAACAACACATTGATTTAAAACCTATTTAAAATACATTTTTCATTATATATGAATGTAAAAAATGTTAAATGAAAATACATTTAAATATTTATCTGGGGAAATGGCATCATCTTTTGGCATTTTTAAAAATTGAAATGCACTTGAATATACATAAAAAAAAATAAAAATAGTGTAAGAAACTTCTCTATGTGGAAGATTTTCAGTCCATATATTTCTAGTTAATCACTGTATATTAATCAGATCAGACAATAGTAGTAGAAGTAGCGAACTTAAACTCGTCAAGTCAAAACAAAACAAAAAATAATAATAGAAAATATATAATTGTACAGCATTACTAAGTATTCGAAAGTAATCCAAGCAAGGCAGGCAGTCTGTTTCCAGTCGAAAATCCTTTATTAAGTACACAGACCAAAAACACCAAATTGTTTGAATGTGAACACAATCTCAAAATGAATAAAAAAAATGCTTTAAAACCATTTTTTTAAAAAAGATTTAAACAGCATATAACTAATAAATTACATCAAGGACCACAATGTATATTGTCTCAGCTGTACCACAATCAAATCTACTTATAATTTGGCTGCTCTAAGCTTCAAGAGGGACCTTATGGAAATATGGTCATTCAATCCAGGCTTGTTATTAGCTTCCAAGGTGATCTGCCACCATAGCTCCTTATATTCAATAGTTTCTTCCCATAGCCTCCCCTCGAAGATTTTTATCCACCTTCTCCAAGGTGAAAAATAAGTAATGGGCCCTATCACACTCTAGGCTGTGCTTGTACAAGGCATTAGTGTCTTTTTATTTGATACATCATATGTGTGTTCATATATTCTTTTTCTTAACTTTCGTTCCATTTTACCTATGTAAAACGCATCACAGAGCTGACACTTGGCCAAACAGACAAGCCTGCGACTGTCATAATTTGTAAATTCCTTGCTTTCCAAGAGCTTATCTCTACATTCCAAATACATATTCTCATTGTTGTAGACAAAGGCACATTGGGAGCAATGCCCACATTTAAATGTTCCTTTCCTATTTTTATTCCTTGTAACCCCATAATCAAAGTTACTTTCTGTGATATCCTGGTAAATAAGGGAGACCACACGATTCTGGAGTTATAAGGCCTTTCTTTATTAAGAGCCTTCAGGTGCGCACCCATGCTACATGTTCACAACTTCTGCAAGTCATCCATACACCGGAAACAACAAGTTACCAGAGGATACAGAACCAACATTACATGTGGAATTCCCCACAGCGCCCCTACAGTGCAATAACAACATTACCAGCCCGAATACTACATTCCTCCCCTTTTAAGCTATGACATACGTCACTTAATTTCTAAATAATAGGCTAGGTAATACACGGTTACCATACAATCGAGCTATGTTGTACTGATAATCTATACATGCACTTTAACACTGATAGTCCTTCAAGTAGCTAGGTTTAACCAGCACACGCTTAGAACGGCGCAATGGTACCACCTTAGGTGACTCGGATGTCACAGTTACCCTCTCTGGTACCGGTGTGTTCATCTCTGGAACAATTGGATCCTCGGGAACCTCTCCTTCCGAGTTCCGGCGATCTCCCTCAGGCTCCAAGATCTGAGATCCTCCTGCCGCTGCGAGCCCTTCTCCCAAAACTAACGGTATCTCCGGGGCTTGCAGTTCCATGAAGTCCTTCTTCTGTTCGCTCCGCAGAATCTGATCTACATGTCTCCTCACCAAGAAACCTCCATTCAACCTCACCTGGTACGACAGTGGACCTGTACTTTTGACAATGAACCCTGGAATCCATTTAGGTCCATAACTGAAGTTTCGCGTCATCACTGCATCTCCCTCCAGGAAACTTCTCTCTCTCTTTCGTCGATCATGATGTTCTTTTTGCTTCCACTGGGCCCTCTCTACCTTAGCTCGGATGTTTGGATGCACCAGGTCCAATGTTGACCTTAATCTCCGTCCTTGCAACATCTCGGCAGGTGACAAACCCGTGGTAGACTGGGGTGTAATACGGTAATTGAATAACACCCTTGACACTTTAGCTGCCATAGTTCCGTCTCCGGCCTTTTTCATCATGGCTTTAAAGGTCTGGACAGCCCTTTCAGCACAACCATTTGAAGCTGCATGGTATGGTGCCGATGTGACATGTACGATGCCATTTTTTTCCAGAAACCCTTTGAACTCTTCACTCGTGAAACATGAAGCATTATCTGATACAATAGTCTCTGGTAGTCCTTGGTTACTGAAACTCTTCCTTAAGCATTCAATGGTAATGGTAGAAGTGGGTGTTTTGACTGGATAGGCATCCATCCATTTAGAATGAGCATCCATGATTATCAAAAACATTGCCCCTAAGAAAGGGCCAGCATAATCTATATGAAGTCTCTGCCAAGGTCGACTCGGCCACTCCCATGGGTGTAGTGGTGCCCCCACAGGTAAGTTACGATGTTCTTGACAGGTTTTACACTCTTTCACAGCGACTTCAATGTCGTGGTCCAACTTGGGCCACCAGAAATAACTTCGTGCTAAGGCCTTCATTCGGGTTATGCCCACGTGACCTTGATGCAACTGCTGTAAAAGTGCACGTCTTCCTGGGGGCGGAATTATCACTCGTGCCCCCCACAACACACATCCAGCTTGCACACTCAGCTCTGTTTTCCTCACCTCATAAGGTCGAAAACCTGGATCAGTTTTCTGGATTGGCCAGCCTTGCTGGACCCACTGAAACACTCTAGCTAGCACCGGGTCTTTTCGTGTCCATTCACTCAGTTCCTTTGCGGACACCAACGTGATGTCCATCATCAAAACTCGGTCCTCCACTTCCTCTTCCTTGAGATGCCCCGGTAGCGGCAGACGGCTCAGCGCGTCCGCATTGCTATGGTGTGTCCCGGGCTTATAAACAATCTCGTACTCATAAGCTCTCAAGGTTACAGCCCATCTCTGAATGCGGGGAGAAACCATCTGCGGCACGGCTTTCATCTCGTTGAATAGTGACAACAAAGGCTTATGATCGGTGCAAATAGTAAACTTCCTGCCATAGAGGTATTTGTGGAACCGCTTAATTCCAAACATTACAGCCAACCCCTCTTTGTCTAGCTGGGAATAGTTTGACTCCGCTGGTGTTAAGGTTCGTGACATGAACCCGATGGGTCTTTCTTGTCCATCTGGCATTCGGTGTGCCAATACGGCCCCTAACCCATAAGGTGAGGCATCACATGACAGAATTAAGTCCTTTTGACTATCGTAATGCACCAAAACCTCTGAGGACTGCATTAGTTCCTTGGACTGCTCAAACGCTCTGTCCTGTTCCTCATGCCACGACCACCCGGTCTCCTTCCTTAATAATTTATGTAAAGGAGCTAACAGCGTTGACAGATTTGGCAGGAACCTGTTATAATAGTTGAGTAAGCCTAAGTAGGCCTTCAGCTCTGTAACATTTGTGGGTGCAGGTGCCTGTTGGATAGCTTTTACCTTGTTTGGCAGGGGGTGTAGGCCCGATGCATCCACCTTGTAACCCAGGAACTCTGCTTCCTTTTCCATGAAAGCACATTTACTCCGCTTCACCCGCAGACCTGCCTCTCGCAGTCGTCTCAGCACCTCGTTCAGCATCTCCAGATGCTCTCGACTGTTCCTACCCGTCAACAGGATATCATCTAGATACACAGCCACCTTCGGAATTCCTGCCACCAGTCCCTCCATTATTCTCTGGAAAATCGCTGGACTAGAGGAAACCCCAAAGGGTAAACGATTAACTTGGAACAAACCTCTGTGTGTGTTAAGGGTGACATATGCCTTTGACCCTTCTTCCAGAACTACTTGTTGATATGCCTGACTGAGGTCCAGCTTACTAAACTTTTCACCTCCCGTCAGCTTTTCAAATACATCCTCCACCTTGGGTAATGGATACTGCTCCAGCTTCGAAACTTGGTTCACTGTTAACTTGTAGTCACCACATATGCGTACAGTACCATCTGGCTTTAATACTGGAACAATGGGTGCCGCCCATTCCGAAAACTTTACTGGTTCAATTATACCTTGCTTAGTGAGTCGCTCCAACTCCATCTCAACTTTCTTCTTCATGGCATATGGTACGGGTCGGGGTTTATAAAATCTTGGCGTTGCGTTTTCTTTAACGTGTATCTTTGCTGGCGGACCCCTCCAGGTACCCAGTTCCTCTTTGAACACTTCTTCGTTGTTCTCCAGCACATCTTGCAAGGCCAGCCCCGTCTGTTCTACTTTATGGAGCTGCAGACAGCCCATGTCCAGCTCCTTGAGCCACGTCCGGCCTAACCGGTTTGGTCCATTACCTGCTACTACCATGACTGGCAACTGTTTGACTTTGTCTTTATGTTTGACAGTTACTTTGGCCATCCCTAGTGTGGGAACTGTTCCACCTGTATATGTTTTCAAAGTCACTGAACAGTCCTGCAGCTTCCGAGCTGCTCTTGGCCATAACTTCCCATACTCAGCCTTTGACAAAACAGTCACACTACATCCCGTATCCACTTCAAACTGCACCATTTTACCATTTAAGTCCAACTGGGTTATAATGGGATCAACTCTTCCCAACCTTTCCTCTTCCAGGTTAAACATAGTAAACACTTCCTCTACTTCCCTGGTTTGTTGATCTGTACCTTCACGCATGTGGTGTGCATACTGCCGTTTTATTTTTCGGTTCCCCTTTCTGTCCAATATACTGCTCTTGTCCTCCCCCTTTTTCGACTGATCCCTAGAGGGTATGGACCTGCACATCTTCTTCACATGGCCCTTTTTTCCACAAGCATGACATTTTTCATTTACAAAACGACAGTTCCGTGACAGATGTTCACCGCCACACCTGTAACAAGCATACTGACCAGACTTCCCTTGTGATTTATGCTCTATGACCACTTTATGCACGGGCAGTGGGGTAGCACTCCTGCTCCTCACCCCTTCAATGCTTCTTGGTTGTAAATCACGAATGTCTTTATTCGCTGTCTCAATGGCCTGTGCCAACTTCAAGGCCTTCCCAAACGACAACTCAGGCTCCGCTAACAATCTGCGTTGAATGCGGTCATCTGCAATGCCACATACGAGCCTATCTCGTAGCATTTCTGTCAGTCTGTCCCCATAATCACAATGTTGTGCCAGTTCCCTCAGCACTGCAACATACTCCGTTACCGTTTCATTGGCCATTCTAGTCCTTGAATTTAACTTGAACCTTTGGACTATTGCACTCGGCTTCGGGTTATAATGGGACTGAAGTAAACTCGTCAACTCCGTGAACGATTTATCCCCCGGTTTATCAGGACTCAATAAATTCCTCATTAGACTGTACGTCTTGCTCCCCACCGAGCTCAGCAGTATGGCTCGCTTCCGGCCCGCATCCATTATCTGGTTTGCTTCAAAAAAATGTTCCAACACTTCACAATACTCCTCCCAGGTCTGTGTCTGACAGTCGTATGCCACCAGCGACCCCAACATGGAACCAGACATAACTCCGGCAGGCCCAGTCTCTTCGTCGTCCGACATTAACTGCTCCCCACCGTTTCACTCGCAGCGGACTCGGAGGCATCCCATCCTCGTCGCCAATATGTGATATCCTGGTAAATAAGGGAGACCACACGATTCTGGAGTTGTAAGGCCTTTCTTTATTAAGAGCCTTCAGGTGCGCACCCATGCTACATGTTCACAACTTCTGCAAGTCATCCATACACCGGAAACAACAAGTTACCAGAGGATACAGAACCAACATTACATGTGGAATTCCCCACAGCGCCCCTACAGTGCAATAACAACATTACCAGCCCGAATACTACACTTTCCAAAAGATTTCTCAGATTCCTAGAGTTTTTGTAAACAATTTTAATGATTTCCTTTTTTATTTTGTCCAAGTCCGTAAGGGCTACAAATCTACCCCATTCATTATAATTCATATAATTCATTCATAATATCCCTTACCATGGTGGACCCAGCATTGAATTCCAATATTAAAAGCCCTATCAAAAATTTCCACCAAGCCTGTATTAACAATTTTTGTGACCTTAACATCTCTTTTGCCTAGGATAGTTTGGTATTTCTCCATTCTACCTTTCAAAACCTCATTTTCTACTTCAAACAACAAATGATCCGGATAATTCCTAGATTTAAACATTTTACTTAACAATTCCATTTCCTTGTCAAAGTCCTAATTTTTGGATGTCATCCTAGAGCCCCTTATATATTGTCCTTTACAATATTTTTCTTGTAATGCTTAGGATGAGCACTATCAAAGTGTAAATAGGAATCAGGATATGTTGGTTTTCTGAAAACCTTGGAATTAAATATATTGTCACACTTGTATATTTCCACATCCAGATATTGTAAAGTGTCCTTACTGGTTTTGTAGGTGAATTCTAAGAAAATAGCACTATTGTTAGGGTATTCTATAAAGTAAGCCACTTCACTTTCTGGGGCCACCCACAAAAATCACTATACCATCCAGAAATCTCTTGTACAGAATCCAATTCTCCTTGTAGATGGAATCCACTACATCTCCTCCCACCTGGCCAAAACTAGATTCGCATAAGTGGGGGCACAAGCTGCACCCATTGCTACACCTAGTATCTCGTGAAAAAAATCACCTTTAAAACACACAATTGTATCTCAGGAACAGGTCCAAAAGCTGCATAACAACCACTTTTTCATTCAGGGACAAGTAATTTTCTTCATAAATAATTTCTTCTAGTACATTCAAACCTTCCCTATGAGCTATCGAGGAAAACAAATCCACTATGTCAATGGTAAGAAAAGTTAAGCCTTCATTATATTTCTCCTGACTCAAACAGCATGTTCTTTTTTTCTAACCATAAGCCCTTTAACTTACTATCCACATACTTGGCTAGAGGCAATGTCTTGGACCCATCCGCAGAGACAATAGGCTTCAGTAGGGGGTCTTTCCCATTTTTGTGCGTCTTGGGGATCCCAAAAATAGTGGCTATTCTAGGCTTTTCTACCTTAAGGTAATGGTACGTTCTTTGGTCAATAGAGCCTTCCACTAATAGGTCCTCCAAAATCATATCTATTCTATGATACGCAATGTTTATCTCATTTCTGGATACAGTTATATATTTACTGCGGTCCCTTAGAATGTCATTCATTTTTCCTTCATATATAAAATCATCCATAAGGACCATCATCCAAACCTTTGTCCGGTTTCATAACTCTTACATTTTTATCATTTCTTAGTTCATATAAAACTTTTATTTCATCTGGGTCCAAGTTGCTTCTATATCTCACTTTGTCATACTTTCTTCTGATTTCTTTTTCCACAATACCTTCAAAATTTTTAATTTGTGGGTGTAATGGTGGGTTACAAGTACTTTTTCTTACCAGTCCTTCACATTCTGCCTTGGAGTCCTGCTCAAACAATATTTGGAAATAAATTTTTCTCGTAAAAAACTTAATATCCATAAGTGTTTTGGCCAAGTCACCTGGTCTTAGGGGTATAAACTTAATTCCCTTGGATAAAAGTCTACAATGGTCCTTAGTCAAGATTACAGAGCTAAAATTATAAATACTAAAATCACCATATGTGTATCTAAAAGAATTATCCATGTCCTGACTGATCTCCTTCTCTTCTAAGTCAGAGTGGGAGATATTATTTAATACCTCCCCCTCCCCCTTCTGGCTCCCCCATGAAAATTCGAAAACTGTTGTTGCTGGTATTCATTCCTATTTCTGATACTCTCTGATCTACGTAGTGAGGGATACTAGATGTCATCCAATTCTGACACTAAATCACCAGCTCTTGTTGGTTCCATTACTTTTCCACTCCCCATTATTGTTCCTTTCCCAAAATCTCTCTCCAGACTTTGGTTTTGGGTAACTAGTATTCTTTTGGTATTCTAAAATGTCACGCTCTAATTTTTTAATTTTTCTTTTTATCAAATCATTACATTGACCATCCATTTTCTTTTGAATACTATCATATTTTTCCTTTGCAGCAGGAATAGTGAACTTTAAATATTTTTAATACTTCCATTCACAATCTCAATTTCACTCATTAAATTTCCCCTTCACTCTACTGTTCTCTTCAATAATACAGTTTAGTACATCAAGCCGACATCTATTAAATATTTTTATTAAATCCTGGTGAAAAACACTGCCTGGAACCACATTATTAGGATACTTCCAAATTCTAAGTCCCTTAGGCACTATACTTTGAGAAATACATTCTTTCAAATAACTATTCTCTATGTCAATGCTTTTGCATTTGAAAATAAGTCTTTCCAGTTTGTGTAATAAGTTTTAAAAGTGTCTGTTTCAGGCCCCATAGCCACAGTTCTGTTTTTATAGTTGGAAGAAAAACTAACCTGGAGCCATTCATTAAAATCAGCCCGCACATCCTTACTTCTGGAATCTGCATTTCGTTTCTCTTGTCCAGATGAAGCAGGTGACACTCGGTTTTCATTAGACCCATTTCCCCCCTCAGTCGGTCTAAATATCCTGGGGGTTTGGTTGAAACAAAAATCATTGCTGTCTGAGCCTTCTCCTCTCCAGGCAGCTTCCCTGTGATCCCCATTTCCTTCAGAAGCCCCCCCCCCTCCGTTTTGCTCCAAGGTTGCCAAGCACTTCCTGGTTCCGCCCCTCATGTATAGTAGACACCAGCTCCACCATCGATTGACTTACTTACACCCCTTCTCCAAGGTGAAAAATAAGTAATGGGCACTATCACGCTCTAGGCTGTGCTTGTACAAGGCATTAGTGTCTTTTTTATTTGATACATCATATGTGTGTTCATATATTCTTTTTCTTAACTTTCTGGATGGAAATATACAAGTGTGACAATATGTTTAATTCCAAGGTTTTCAGAAAACCAACACATCCCAATTCCTATTTACACTTTGATAGTGCTCATCCTAAGCATTACAAGAAAAATATTGTAAAGGATAATATAGAAGGGGCTCTAGGATGACATCCAAAAATGAGGACTTTGACAAGGAAATGGAATTGTTAAGAAAATGTTTAAATCTAGGAATTATCTGGATCATTTGTTGCGGGAAGTAGAAAATGAGGTTTTGAAAGGTAGAATGGAGAAATACCAACCTATCCTAGGCAAAAGGGATATTAAGGTCACAAAAATTGTTATTACAGCCTTGGTGGAAATTTTTGATAGGGCTTTAATATTGGAATTCAATACTGGGTTCACCATGGTAAGGGATATTATTAACAATGAATCGGATAGATTTGTAGCCCTTACAGACTTGGACAAAATAAAAAAGGAAAGCATTAAAATTGTCTACAAAAACTCTAGGAATTTGAAAAATATTTTGGAAAGTAACTTTGATTATGGGGTTACAAGGAATAAAAAGAGGAAAGGAACGTTTAAATGTGGGCATTGCTCCCAATGTGCCTTTGTCTACAACAATGAGAATATGTATTTGCAATGTAGAAACAGGCTCTTGGAAAGCAAGGAATTTACAAACTGTGACAGTCGCAGGCTTGTCTATTTGGCCACTTGTCAGCTCTGTGATGCGTTTTACATAGGTAAAACGGAACGAAAGTTAAGAAAAAGAATATATGAACACACATATGATGTATCATATAAAAAAGACACTAATGCCTTGTACAAGCACAGCCTAGAGTGTGATAGGGCCCATTACTTATTTTTCACCTTGGAGAAGGTGGACAAAAATCTTCGAGGTGGGCCATGGGAAGAAACTATTGAATATAAGGAGCTATGTTGGCAGATGAACTTGGAAGCTAATAAAAAGCCTGGATTGAATGACCATATTTCCATAAACTCCCTTTTGAGGCTTAGAGCAGCCAAATTATAAGTAGATTTGATTGTGATACAACTGAGACAATATACATTGTTGTCTTTGATGTAATTTATTAGTTATGTGCTGTTTAAATCTTTTTTAAAAAATGGTTTCAAAGCATTTTTATTCACTTTGAGATTGTGTTTCCATTCAAACACTTTGTTTTTTTTCATGTATATTCAAGTGCGTTGCAATTTTTAAACATTCCACAAAATGGTGCCATTTCCCCAGATAAATATTAAATGTATTTTTAAATTAATTTAACGGGAAGAGACCTGGTTCAAGGCTCCAGAGAGCACCCCTGCACTTTCCTCTAGATAAGTGAGGAAAGAGAGTACAAGAGCTGTTTTTCTCTAAGCAAGTGAGAAAAGTAAGTACAAAAACTGTTTTCCTCTAGGTAATGAGGAAGATTGAGTGCTATAGTAATAAGTAGCTTATAGGTTCATAGGTTGGTACTAGGCTATCGGCCCTAGGGCCTATACAAGCCTAGTCATAACAATTCCCTGGATATTTCTTCCCACAACATTTACTTCTCTGGACCCCTGTCTAGCAGGGTGACTGACATGATCCCCGGGGTGAATTTCCTATCTCCCATCCAATCATCAAGGTTCCTTTTGAAGAGGGCCAATGAGGCGCTCTGCTTGACATGTATGGGCAGTCTATTCCAGACTATGGGGAGTTTCAGGAACCTATCCCTCCAGCATGTTTTGTTCATTGTGATGACAAGGTTTAGATCCCTGAAGCGTGTTGGCTCTGAGGGATTGGGATTTCTTTAAGTGGAGCATATCCAACAGCTCAGGGTTTGACATGGCCTTGTATGTTAAGCAGAGATCGCCTCTGAGTAGACGATATGCCACAGAGTATAGCAGGAGTTTTTTTAGATGGTCAGCATATGGCATCTGCTTTAGGCCTGTGATTGTTTTAGTGAGGTATTTCTGTGGCCTTTACAGCTGTTGCAGATGTCTTGTGAGGTACATACCAAGCGGGGCATTATACTCTATAATGGGTCTAATGAAGGATGAGTACAGTGGGACTATGACCTCCTTTTTTCTGGATGAAAAGCCCTTAGTGATGAGGTGTGCCACATAGAAGGATTTCCTGACTGTTGTGGCGATATGGTTATCGAAAGAGAGACCATTGTCCACCTGTGTCCCCAAGTCTCTCATCACACTTTTGATGTTTAGTGTACTGCCACCTATGTGGTAATTCATGGGTACATGTTTTTTTCCAAAGGGGATAACTATACATTTCTTGGCATTAAGCTTGAGCCCATGGCTCTGTCACCAGGCATCTGTTCCTTTAAGGCCCTTTTGTAGAATATCCACATCATTTGGGGATTCAATAATGGCTCCCAGTTTGCAGTCATCTGCGAACTTTGTTAGCCAGAGTCCCTTAGTGTTGGCCTGTACTTCAGAGAAGTACATGCCAAACAAGACTGGTCCCAGGACTGAACCCTGAGGTACTCCACTTGTCTGGAGCTGGATTTGGAGTTGGCTACTTTTACAGTCTGGGTTCTGTCAGCAAGCCAGTTGGCAACCCATCGAGTGATGTAGGGATTTATGCCCAGCTTGGTAAGTAAGTTTATCTATGATTCCAGAGTGGGGGATGGTGTAGAAGGCCTTGCCAAGGTCTAGATAGGCTGTGTGGACTGCCTTACCCTTTTCCACAGCTCTGGAGACTGATTTGAAGATGTCAATCAGATTCAGGAAACAAGATCGGCCCTTCACAAACCCAAACTGGGTGGGGTCCAGTGTTTGAAGGTTGCCAATATCTTTGTTTATAAGTTCCATGCCCTTGCAGATCAGGCTTGTCAGACTGATGGGACGGTAGTTCCCGGGATCCAATGCGGATCCCCCCTTGTGGAGTGGGATAACTGTAGCTGTGCGCCACTCAGTGGGCACAAAGCCTGAGGTGAGGCTATGATTAAACATGACACTTAGGTCAGGTGCCAGTTCATTTTGAGTTCATGTAGTACACAGCCTGGGATATCATCTGGTCCCATGGATGCTGTATTCTTAGCTTTGGAGAGTGCGGTTTCTACCTGTGTGGCCATGATTACCGGAATTTGGCAATCTTTTGGTATTGAGATGTGCCCTTTAGGGAGTGAGAGGGGGGTGAAGTTGGCACTAAATCGATCTGCCAGGATACTGGCAATATCCTTGGGATCAGTATATTTAATGCCATTCTGTTGTAGCTCAGAGCAGATCTGAGCACTAGCATTTAGATTCTTCACATAACTATAGAATGCCTTTTGATTGTCTTTGGAATATTTGGCAATTTTATTTTCGTAACTAGCTTTTGAGGATCTTATGAGGGATCTCAGCTTCTTACTGAGGCTGGTGAGAGAGTTTGCATCCTGGGATTTTCCTCTTTTCTGCAACAGTTTCTTCCTTCTGTTGTATAGATTGTTTATATCAGGGGACCACCAGATACCAGAATGGCTTCCTTTTTTTAGGGGAAGAGTATCTTGGTTTGAGATGGCACGATTCATGCACGAGTAGATGTGCTCGTACAGTGCCTTAGTGTAGGATTCTGCAGTCGAACTTTCAGATCCCATCTTCATGGGTGTCGTGAAGTTTGTCATTTCTGACTTCAGTAGCATGAAGTTGGCTTTGGAGAAGTTTTTTAAGGAGGTTTCCTTACTGGGGGGTGGGGGTGGGATGTGGATGTCAAGGGTGATTTGCTTACGGTCAGACCTGACCAATGAGGAGGTGACCACTGGTGTGGAGCATCTATCTCCCATGTTGGTAATGACCAGGTCTAGGATATTGGAGCCCCTGGGGGAACAATGGATTAGTTGATCCAGGGTGTTGGAATTTATGAATTCCAAGAACGGTTGTGAAAAGGAGTTGGTACCAAAGTAGTTTTCCCAGTTAATGGCAGGGTAGTTGAAATCACCCAGTATTAGGGTGTTTGGTTGTATCTTAATATTTTCCAGTACGTTTAGAAAGGTGTAGTGAGAATCTTAGGGCATGGTGGGGGATCTGTAGCAAGCTACAATTTGGATTGCAGTCTTACCTAGTGTTAGTTGCACCTGGAGAATTTCAGATGCATTGTGTTGGGAAACTAACCTGGAGGTGTGAATATCCTTGGTGAATATGGACACTGCTCCACCTTTAGTGTTTTGGTCTTGGTTTTGTGGCTGAAAAGTGTGGTAAGAGTTGTAGCCTGGTACTGCAGGGGTGCTCTCTGGAGCCTTGAACCAGGTCTCAGTTACTGCACAGATATCGATGTTCTCCATTTTTAGGAGTGTCTCGAGAGAGTGCATTTTGAGTGGCATCACCTTCAGATTTTGCATGCTTGTATCTATTATGGTGGTGGTTTTATCCTTTGAACCTTGCCTAAAAAAGGCACTATAGGGGTGGCAAGAGCTTTAGGCAGTAACCTGAATCCCATGGGTGACAGGTGCAGACCATCTCTGGCAAAGCATCGTGGTTTGTCGATCATGTCTTCCCAGACAGACAGATACTGGATCCCCTTTGAATGATACCAGAGGCTTAGCCAATTGATGAAGTCAATTATTTTGTCCTTATACTGTGGTATCATTCTGGGCAAAGGCAGGATGCCACTCAGGGCTAGGGTCATACCTGCCTGGGCCACATGATCCAAGAGCTCTTCCATGTCTCTTTTCATGTAGATCAGGGAGGTATGTCTCAAGTCATTCACTCCAGCATGGACAATGACAGAGTCGTATTTGTACTTGTTGTGGAGAGACTTGAGTGCATGCATTATGTGGCGGATCCTAGCACCCGACAGGCAGCGGACTGTAATTTTCTCCTTGTTCAGCCTGGTGAGTGGGACATCAGTGTGCCTGACTATACAGTCACCTATGACTAAAGTGTTGGGTACATTGTCATGCTTTAGAGGCTGTTGTTGGGTGGCACACTGGAGTTGTGTGTCACTTTGGTTGTGACTGGTGTTTTTGTTTACGTTTCAGCTTCGGAGGTCCTTGTTGCTTGGGCAGGTTAATGTTAAGGGCCTCCGCATATGTGGGTTTAGTGTTGCTATGTGTGGGTGCTGATGGTGTGGGTTTTGAAGGGATATGAGTTGCTTGAGGTGTAGTGCAGGTGTTAAACTTCTCCTCTTGACTGTCTAGCACAATCTTGGCCAGAGAGAGCTTTGCTTCCAGTTTGGCTATGTAAGTGCATCTTTCGCAGGTTGTAGTGTTGGGTGGTAGAAGGAGAGGATTGTCTGTGTACATGAGGCAGTTGCCGCATTGTCCCAGTATGCCCAGATTCACCAGGTGGACAGGAGAAATCACCGGAAGCCGACCCTTAGACATGCCTGTTTAGGTGCTTTTTTGTAAAGTTTAAGAGCGGTTTTCCCTTACCTTTGCAAGGTACTTTGCAATTATAGGCTATTTAGTGCCTATGATTAATTTCTCCTTATTGACAAGGAGAGTTGAGTGCTTGTATCAGTTTCAGGCTTCCTAGTGCTTTCCAGCAGATTCTAGAGCTAGTGCTAGTCACAGGAGTTCAGATTTTAGTGCTACTACTGAGAAACCAGCTAGTTCTAAGAGAAATTTTGAAGAGCAGACTTTCTGGCACCTGGAATAGTTTAACTGTAGCCTCGCAGTGCTGCATGATGTGAAAAATGTGTAAACACACGCGTTTTTTAAGTCAGAAAGTTGAAAGGGATAGAAATCAGCCCAAAAAGGCTAATAAAATACAATTTCAGAGCTGGAAACCACTCCTCTAGCGTTAGATAGGCAGTACAATGCTCACCAGTCCCACTGGTAAGCAGTAGGACTTCCTTCTACCACAGCAAGGTCTGGATAGCTCTGAACACAGAAAATAAAGTCCTGAGACAAGCAAAGTCTGGGATATGGACTGGCTAGGAAAGGTGGGAAATGAGCAAACAAGATAGTATTTTTTTGTTGAAACAGACTAAACAATGCAATAATACAGTAAATAAACACAGAAAAGGCTAACACACTTGAGTGTGTAGTCCTAAACAGTAAATGCAATTAAAACTCTACAAAATTAGCAATTTAAAACTTTTTAAATGAAGCAAAGCAAGTGCACAACTGAAAAACGATTTAAGAGGCAGTAATACAGCAGAATAAGTAGCTAGTCTACATATACAGAGAAGTCTATGTATACAGAAAAGCAGCTAAAACACACAAACAATTCAGATGCAGTGCAACCTAGAGTACTTGAGTTGTAGCAATATTAAGGCAATTACAGTTATAACAAATGCTCTAAAATATTTAGTGCTTACAAGTTCTGAACAAGTGCTGAGCATAAATGAGCAAATTTAAGTGCTAAAACTAAGAATCTGTATCTGCACTAGACGAGTTACAGGACAGAAACACGTACAAATGCATATTGCCTACTCCGAGGTAGGTTAAATAGCAGACCAGGCTCATCAGGCTAATAGGTCGATAGTTCCCGGGATCAGTGGTGGCTCCCCCTATAACATTTTTTACATTCACATACAGTGAAAATGTATTTTAAATAGGTTTTAAATCAATGTGCTGTTATTTGTTGGATGTTTTATGTTTTTATTCAGTAAAATGAATAATCTATAACCAAAATGCCAGGTATACATATGTTCTTCAGCTTAGGTTGTAACAATTAATTCATTAATTGGTTTACTTTTCATTGGTTGATATGCAAGAGAAATAGTATATATAGAAGGAGTTTAATTCAAGCCTGCATCTGATGAAGTATATGTCAAATGAAAACGTATTTTTGTGAGTGTTAATGGTGTCTATGTATTAAACTTTTGATCCAAGTTTGTCCTCTCAGAGCTTTATTTGCGTCACCTTTTTGTTGGGCTGGATTTGGAATTCCTTGTGAAATAATACCAACAGGTACTCTAATACTAGGTTTATGTCTGCCAGTGAACAGTTAATGTCTCTGTCCTTGCATCGAAGAGAAAGCCTATCTGGATAAGTATAGCTTGTTAGTATTTGGTTTTCTTGCCTCTCCCAGGATTGGTACCACCTCTATAGAATACTCTGCATTTAGGGTCAAAAATCAAGCCTCCAAGTTGTTAATTTGAAGGTGTTCAGGTGAGGATGAATGCCAGACCTCTTTGGCTGGGTGATTCATCTCCCCTCACTGAGGGTCAAGACAATGGAGAACCAGTGTGGTCTTGGTCAGAAGGAGGCGATGAGTATCATGCTAAGCTTGTCTGGCTGCACCTTTATCAGTAACCTGGGAGTCAGGGGTAAAGTTGGGATGATGTGAAAAAAAAAAAGTCTCATGACCATTTGAAGGAGAAGGCATCTGGTCTCCATGTTCCTGTCAGTTGGGTTCTTGAGCAGAATCATTGAAGCTATCTGTTCTGGTGAGAGGATGAGAGGCAAAAAGGTCTATACTGTGGTGTCCCTACTGATGGGTGAGATCCAAGAAGGTCTCCCTTTTCAGCATCCTTTCATTTAGGTCAGGAATGTCCCTGCTCAATGAATCTGCTAAGGTATTACTCTGCCCTGGGATGTAGGATTCTATCAGTGTCAGTAGCAATAGTTATGCCAAGCCAAACTGCAGAGGAAGTAGGAAGGAGTTCTCCCTTGCTTGTACTATATAGCTGTGGTGCTGCTGGGCTAAATTTGCAGTGCTCTTGGGAGTCACTAAAGAACTGCCAGCAACTCCTGATTTATGTGAATTTTTCTTTGCTCTGGGGTCCAGACACCTTGCACATTCATGGGTCCCAAGTGTGCTCTCCAGGCTACTTCAGAACAGTCTTTGGTGATGGTCTTGTCTCTCCCTGGTACAGAAAAAAAAAATGTACCAAAATTCATCTTGATGGTGTCTTTCCAGCAAAGTTGTTTTCTTTTCAAGCATGGTAGGAGAGGCAGCAGGGTTTCCAGGGATTGGGAGTGTTGCTCCCAAGTGTTTTCCTGGAAGCACTGAAGTTTTCTCATGTGTAGTTTTGACAGGGGAATCACGGGGATGTATGATGCCATGAACCTCAAGGCCTTTAAATATTCCCTTGCTGTGACTGTCTGCCTTGGCACTAAGCTGAGTACATAGTCTATCAGGAAGGACACCTTGTCTTGGGAGAAGAAGGTTTTTCTGTTGTAGAGAGTCCATCATTGGGCCCAGAACAAAATTCTTGTCTGCAGCTGACGATTAGACTTGTGAAAATTGAGGGTGAGCACTACCTACTTAAGCAGTGCATGGCAAACTGTAAGGCTGTTTGAAGTTCAAGGAAGTTTTTTCTCAGCATGAGATAATCATCTACGTAGTGGTAAATGCGCACTCCTAGCATTCTGCAATGTTAGAACTGGAGCTAGACATCTGATGTAAACTCTCGTTGCTGGAGATAAACCAAATGGCAAAGCACAGAACTGACTATGCAAAACTGGTGCTATGAAGCAAATGTATCTTCTGTATTGTTTTGCAATAGGGACATGAAGCCCTTCATCGCTATTGCAACCATGGGTGCCCCTGGAAAAATCAAGGGATATTGAATTTGGGAATGTCTAGGAACTTGTTTAACTTTGAGTTCAAAAATTGGTCTCCAATTTCCTTCCTTTCTTGGAACCAGAAAAATCCTATTGTAGAACCCTGTTGCTTCCTCTTCCCCTCCAGCAAAGACTAGTTGACTGGATCCCTGTTGCAAGACTTCTTGCAAGATGGGGGTGGGAGCATTCTGGTCTTTTGGAGGCTTTAGTATTGGAAGAAGGGAGGCTTTTCTCAGAACTGAATGAAGTAACCCACACTGGGATTTAGGTAACAAGTTTCCACTTGTTCAGAAAAGAAGAAAGTTTTCCTGCTAGTGGGAAAGGGAGGTGAGAGTTGTTGGGGGAGGGGGCTGTTCATCATCACAGCTGTTCTCTTGGGGGCATAGAGTCTTTAGACCCCCCAGGTCTAGGACAGTGCTCAGGGTACATTCTTCCAGATTGTCTAGACCTTTTGATCACTGAGGTCTCCCCTTATCTTGTCTAGGAGCAGACGTCAAGGCTTAGAAAGAAAATTTCTATTAAACCTTGGGTTTGGAGACAAAATTCTTTCACAGTTTTTATTTGCTTCCCTTTTTTATCCAATTTCTTAAAAGCCTCCTCTGCAGGAGGCTCAAAAAGAAAGTCTTTATCAATAGGGTATCCAAGAGTTCATCCTTTACTAGGTCAGAGTGGCTGGGTCCTCAGCCAAGCATGCCTGTGGATAATAAAGCTAGTAGCAGCCACCCTGCATGATGCATCTAATGCATCATACCCACACTTCAGAGAATGTCGGGAAACCTGGAGTGCTTCTTTAACTGTCACCTGCATTTCCCTTAGTAGTGTCATATCTACAATACCCTCTGATTTGGTAATGATTTGTTCTTGCAAGGCCTTTAGTATTTTAACATGTGAAACTGGCAACTGATAGCCCTCAGAGAGGGTATCAAATGCAAAACACTTTTTCCCAAACCTGTCTAGTAGTCATTAAGTAGGGGATGCCTAGCAGTAGGCTTAGGAACACCCTTAGTGGCTTCAACAGACACTACAGAGGGATCGTCTTGTGGGTTCTTGTAAAGGTGGTTGCGAGTGTCAAGCACTCTATAAAATAGATCTGGCTTCCCAAGAGGTAGACAGTCTGAGTATAGAGAAATGTCTTTGAAAACCTAATACCATATGGACCGAGAGACTAGATAGTGGTCTGGGGGACTGCATGCTTGGAAGCTGCCAGTAATGAGCTTCAGCCAGACAAAATCCCTTTTTTTTTCCTATCGAAAAGTTTCCATCTTATGTAAAGCATCTCCAAAAGGATAAAACTTTTGGGGGAAACGTAGAGAAGTCAGAATCAGGATAGGATGGGGAGGTGTTCAGAATAAGATAACTCATCTTTATCCTCAGAAAATGAAGAATCAGATTCCTCTTGAAAGGAGACATCTTTTGTTCTTTAACTGGGACAGGCTAATGAGGTAGTCTGCAATACCTGGCTGGTGTCTCTAAATTTCATAAAGACCTTGAATTCCTAGGCAATTTTGAAGGAGGTCCTGAGTTTCAACTGGGGTAGTAAAGGCAGATGACCTGGGCATAGGCTGAGGTAGGCCAACTGGGCTGTTTGGTTTAGGTGTCCAATTAGTAAGACAGGACTTGGTCTATGGTAGGTGAATGCTACCTCAATCCAGATTAATGCACGTGGTCCTGCAGAACAACTGTGGAAAATGAACCATCTCACTCAGTAACCAATGTTCAAGTGTCGAAAGCTGAGGTCTGCTGAGCAATCTCAGACCCAAATGACAATAATGTCAGAGAGAGCAAAACTGAGTGGCTTGCTACCATGGTGTCTTCCCAAGGCATCATGTCAGAGGGCTCAAGCCTGGAAGTCATTGGTGGCTGCAAAAACACCTCACCAAAGTCGGTCAACATAAATGCAGATGAGAAAGGATAGCCATAGTCTGCAGAAGCCTGTTCTTTAAGATTGCTGTCTTTTTGTTTCTTTGGTAAAGTAGTGGCAGAAAAAAGGAAGGTGGAGATATGGCAGTAACTGTGTCCGAAGATGTCATGTGTGCCATGCGCTTAAGGATGTTAGTTCTACATCTAGCACAATCCTAACAACTGGAACCATTGTGCTGAGGGCCTAAACAAAACAAACAAAAAGAATGAAAGTCTTTATGCAGGATTTGCTTCCCACACTTCAAGCAGTTATTCATTTTTTAAAAGGTTAATTCATAGATTCATAGACTGTTACTAGGCTAACAACCCGGAGGGGGTGGGGGGTGGGGGGGGCTTTCTAAGCCTAGCCAAGTTTTCCAGAAAGAATCATGATGTCTTGTATACACAGAGTGCCAAGCATTTATAAGCTACAATGAGAAAATTTCATAAGTAAGTACTAAGTTAACAGCCTTTGTGGGCCATATTAAACTTAGCCAATTTCCCTCAAGAGGTGGGGATTAAACCCTCTACCCTGTGTCAGTGAGGTAAACACTTTAAAACATTATACCAACAACTGCAAACCCCAGTGGGGTACTTATCTGAAAACTGTTTGTTGGAAACTTCATAGAAAAACAAACCAGCTGATGGCATGCGATCATCTGACAAACATAGAAGTGCACTGGACTGTACGACAAGAAAGAACTGAAGATGGTGGTGATGGACATCCTTCTTATACTCTAATGTTCCAATGTCTGACAGCAAATGTCTGTTGGCTAGGGATGATGAAAAGAATCTGGAAATTGGCCACTTACTGGCTTCTGCATGTTAGGAGAACTCAAGAATCAGTAGTACAACACTGACCATGAAGAACATCAAGAATGTTTTGTGCTAGACAAAATGGTATTACCATAGCAAAACTAACCGATATAGCTAATATACTAGCATATAGATATGAAACAAATTTTAGGCCACAGAGGAGAATCTCATCCACTCTTCCTCTCTGCAACATAAACTCACCTGAAGTCACTTTTGAAATAGTCATCTCTTCCCTCAACAAAGTCAGTAACACCAGTTCCATGGGACCAGATAGTAGGGAAATGAAACTGCATAATCAGTATAAAGCCCGGTGCTTTTAATATAGCACCTAACAAACTGTCTACATTCATGAAACAGGCTATTGTAGTCCACAAGGAGCATCCTTACACAGACACCAGTAACTACAGAATGATCAGTATCACAAGCATACTGTACAATGTAGTGGGAATAATTAGCATGGACTCTACTCTGGCAGACATGAAAAACTACAAGCCCAGAATGTAATTATCAAAATTAGATCTTGGAAATGTTTGACACCTTACGGCATGACGAAATTATACATAAATTTAGGATCTAAAGGTAAATGAAGCCATAATAGCAGGAGTCCACAACTGGCAACAAATTCATATACAACAAATAAAAATAGGACTATTCTCACATCCATCCTCTCCAGGCAAGTCTCTTTGTCCTGGGTCCACTTCTTTTTGGCATCTCTTTCTCAAATATCACAATTTTGAAAGCAATGTCCCCAGTCTTGCTAACACTCCCTCCTTTATTTCATCATGCATGACTCATGTGGTAGAAAACATCATACAATGTCAAAGGAAATTCAGATTGTTGGCATTTGGCAAAAATAATAATAATAATAATAATAATAATAATACCACTTTTACATACTAATCAGTAAAAACAAAATGAAAACTCCAGCAAAGCTAGAACTTCCACTGAGTGACCTCCCAAACCTCTTGTATCAGAGGCACATGGGATATATGCAAATGATCCTTATGAACATCAGGTGCTTCATCTAATTGGCGATTCTGAATGCCCATGACTTATTTTGTCATTTTAATGGACAGTTTCAGGCCAGTAAAGCCAAATCCCACTAGCTATGGATATGCATACTTTGGCCTTGTTATGACCTCATCAGCACAGCACAAGTAGATTGTTTGACTACACATTAGACACACAGGGCTGTTATACCCGGCCTGAAATTGTCCATTAAAACAACGAAACAAGTCATGGGCATTCAGAATCACCAATTAGCTGAAACCGTGTGGTTCATTTGCATATATCCCATGTGCCTCTGATATAAGAGGTTTGGGAGGTCACTCAGTGTAAGTTCTAGCTTTGGAGTTTTCATTTTGTTTTTACTGATTGTTTTTTCAGTGACCTTCTCACTCATTGTTTTGTTTGTTTGGGATATTTTTGCAGTGACCCTAATGATAATGGACATCAGCTGGGTATAACAGCCCTGTGTGTCTAATGCTTAGTCAAATACTCTGCTTGTGCTGTGCTGATGAGGTCACAACAAGGCCAAAATATGCATATCCACAGCTAGTGGGGTTTGGCTTTATTGGCCTGAAATTGTCCATTAAAATGATGAAACAAGTCATGGGTATTCAGAATCGTCAATTAACTGAAACACCTGAGGTTCATAAGGATCATTTGCATATATCCCTTGTGTCTCTGATACAAGAAGTTTGGGAGGTCACTCAGTGGAAGGTCTAGCTTTTCTGGAGTTTTCATTTTGTTTTTACTGATTGTTTTACTTTTACATACTAATAATAGACAACTAAAAGTTGACAAATTAGTAAAACAGCTTGGACTCGTCAAAGACACTGACCTTCCATATGATATCCATATAGCTGGTACTATCTGCAGAGAATATGGAGTTCCCACCTGACATTGTGTAGTTGACAATCATGCTAAGAAGGTTAACTGTCCCCTGTAGACTTCAGTTATCAGACCAGTTATAGAACACAAAGCCCTATTTTGCAACCTACTCACATGCCAAGTAGTACAACTGAAGAAGTACTTCACCTTCTCTTACTCATCTACTACTTTTACTACACTCTCAGCTGTGCATATCTCTTACTTAATGCCATTTCAGCTGTACGTCACCAGTGTCAACTATTTACCTGTTTATGTTACTCATACCAAACAATAACTATGAAACTTCATACATTTATATATTAGTAATAGCCCATGACTAGATTTGGGTAATGCAAGTGTGCCATCCTTTAGATTTCACCAAGGCTGGTATGATTTGACCAGCAAGGCAAAGCCATAGTTATCAAACAAAGACAAATGTGGTGCCCCACACACAAGCATGGAGTACTGCTATTACTAAATGACATACAAGAAAAAAAAAGTTTCTTACCATTTTAAACAGTGCCAATGTACTTCTACAGCTTCTTCTATATAGAAGAAAGCTATGGAATGTACTCTGCATGCACTGCATGAGTGCATGTTGATACATACACAGTACATTGAGCAAAATGCACTTTTTTGTTGTCAGGAGTCTCACTATTTATGAGAAGATGCTAAGATGCTTACAGCCTCCTAAATTTCCAGTGATGAGTTGGATAAGGTTTTTTTTCTGTCTTTGAGAAAAGTGGAAGTTTTTCTTCTAGGAGTCAATTTTCTCCACTTTATCGAGTGGAGAATATGACGACTGTCGCTATTTGTTTTTGGTAGCTAAATGTTGAATTTACAAATAGCACACTGAGTACCTAATCATCAAACACATTTTAGAATATTAACTAACTTTTATTGTGTAGTTCTGTTTATGGTCTAACTTAAAACTTAATGTTGTGCACATCTGATATCCTTGTAAAATTTCTGTAGATATTTTAAAGAAATTGTATTACTTATGTTACTTACTTTTCTGGGTCACTTTTGAAAATGGCTACTACTTTTCTGGGTCCCTTTGAAAATGGCCACTACCCAGTATGGCAAACTCAGTTAAAATATAAGCAGACAAAAATAAACTCTCCCTTTCCACATCTGAAGTTAACTAAGGAAAATAATACAAGACATGTGAAACCTTTTCCCAAATGGCAGAAGACGGGCAGGGTCATTATCAAGGAATGATCTATGCTTCCCGATTTAGCACTGCAGTTAAGTACATAACTTTTACATTTTGTAAGAGTAGGTCCATCCTCAGTAACTCACAGGACAGAGATTCAAGCTCTTCCTACTGGGTGGCCCCCTCTGCAACCCCAAAGGAAAAATCTAGATATATCAATATTACATCCGGCTTGCAATGCTTTAAGGGGTATTAACAGAAGACAATTTAGCTACTGTACAAACATCAGATTGCTGCATTCATCAAAAATGTTTCCAAGATGGCTAAACTTCTAGTAGAACGAGCCTTAGTAACTTGCAATAATAGCTTGTTATAGCTAATATAGCAAAATTTAATGACAAATTATTTTATTTTAATTAGATCTGCTTACTGATGTAGTGCTCGTGTCAATACTGACCAATTTCAAGCTCAGCCTGGGTGAAATTCAAGAAATTTATCACACAAAAAATATGAATATGTATGCAATAATAGAATAGTTCAGACTAATCCATCCTCAGTAACTCACAGGACAGAGATTCAAGCTCTTCCTACTGGGTGGTCCCCTCATTAGACCACACCCTTGAAAATAGAAGTTATAGCTAGTGACTGGGATAAAATGAAAATGGAGTTAAGAAACGGTTGAAATAAAACAGAGAGATATGGTTAAGAAGCAGTAAAAATTACTTACAGGGACTGAAAGTGTAAAGTAATGCAGAATAAGAGGAATCTCACAGAGCAAGAGGAATAATAGAATAAAAAAGTGTGCATATACATTGAAGTGAACAAGCACGGGGAATGCACAATCAAGCAGAGTGTAATGTACTACATATTAGTTGCCAAAATGGGTCAATCTTCAGTATATCTTGAGAGAGAGAGACTCAGAAAAGAGAGAGGTTAGGTGGTATGTCCTGTGTTGAAGCAGAAGGATTTGGCTTGGATAAAGAAGTGCGTTCAGAAAGCCACCTAGCAAAGGTAATCTTACATTCCTTATGGAACAACTTATATTGGGAAAAATGGAACAAAAAGTAGAGTGCTTTTGCATACGGACTTGAATCTGTGCAAATAATACCTTAATTAGTGAGAGGCAATGTGGTGTACCAAGTATTCCTCATATTATGAGCAACAGGGTACTGGGCTAGACAAGACAGAAATTATATTTCACAGGAATGTGTGCATATAACTGAAAGCTTAGACACACATCCAATAACTATTTCTGATTGGGCACCAATAAAAACTAAGATAAAAATGCAGGATAATGAAGTAAAAATAAGACACTGGTGCCTTCTCACCTACCTATTACAAAGAGAGCAATTTAAGGAATGGTTAGTGGAAATTATTTAAGAGTTATTAGGAAGACTGAAATATCTTCAGAAGTTATAGCTAGTGACTGGGATAAAATGAAAATGGAGTTAAGAAACGGTTGAAATAAAACAGAGAGATATGGTTAAGAAGCAGTAAAAATTACTTACAGGGACTGAAAGAGGAGGAGCAAATGCAGAGTGCTAAACAGAAAACACACGAGCTGAGAAAGACTGCAGTTATGCAACTATTTTTGATAGCTCTGTAGCACAAAAAAAACTTTTAGCACAATGACTCAGGCAACAGAACTTTGCAAGGGCTGTCAGCAAACTTAGGGAACCTATAATGAGAAAAATAACCAGAGATCATGTAGAGGTTTTAGAGATATTCTGGTAATTTTAAGAAAATTTGTAAAAAGCAGCAAAATGTGGAAATCAAGAAAGGGTAGAAATGGAAATATTTATGGAACACTTAATTATGCCGAAGTTAGAGGCAGATGAGGCTCGACAAATAACAGTTAGGATAGGAGGTGAGCAGATAAAAAAACAGTGATCTATAATCAATCTTCAGGAAATTCTCCAGGAACAGATGGCATTCCTGTGGAAGTTTGCAAGCTAGGAGGGAAGACGGTGATAAAGATCTAGAGGGTCTTTTTTTAACAGTATTTTAAAAGGAGAAGCACCAACATCCTGGAAGAAAGTTGTGATGGCTACAATACCTAAAGGTGGCAAAGACCTTCAGACCAAGTTTCGTATAGGCCTATTTCAAATTTAAACCATGTGGTGCTTATGTCTATAACAGCTAAAAAAATGGCAAAGGTGATGTCAAAATTGGTAGATATGGATCAGTGTAGTTTTGTGGAGGGGAAGAAAACATCTGACAACATTAACAGAACAATGATGATCCAAAAGGAAACAGAATAAGAAAATACCTCTCGTTAGTTGGTCTTTAGGCAGAGAAAGCATTTGGCAGAGTAAGCTGGGATTCTGAGTGCAGCATTCAAAGCATCTCCATTCCCTGATACAATAACAAGGTTAATTAGAAGGATATATGAAGGATTGAAAGGGTGTCTTCTTTCTCTTTCATTAATTGCTTTATATTTAGAGCCACTGAGAAAGAAAATAAAGAACTCAGAAATACAAGGATATAATTGATATGGTAATCAAGGAAAAGTTGGCTTTATTTGCTGATGATATTATTTTGTACCTGATAAATCCAGAAGAGGACATCTCAGTGGTTTGGAACTTTCTGAGACAGTTTTCAAGTCTTTTTGGGATATACAATTAATGAAGATAAAACAAGGCTATAGCAGTACATAATGTAACCACACACAAACTGGTAAAGCAATACCTGCCTTTATGGGTACATAATATTTTATTTATTTATTTATTTATTTATTTTATTTTATTTTACATTTGTTGACCGGGATAGTCCGACTGGATACATGTCCTTTTTCAGCGGAGGCCCGGGGAGAAAAGCTCCACAGACATAACAATATACAAGTAGGTTTACAAAATACATACATGAACATGAAGAGACAGATGAAGAGACAGAAGAGAAAAAAAAAACTCAACAGGCATAACAGTATACAAGTAGGTTTACAAATCCATAGATAAGATGGGGAGACAGATGCTAATTCATATTATTAAGTTTTACTTAGGTTAGATATGAATAGTATTTAGGATTATGGATTAAAAAGGCTTCTTTTATGGCAGCTAAGGATATGGGGGAAATACTAAAAAGAAGATACAAAAACTGAGAAACTAGAAGTTCTTATTTATGGATTTGGATAGCAAGATACAAGTAGTGAAAACGTTATTTAACCTCTTTAGTCTTTTATACAGGTCAGGTATAGTTTTATCAACCCAAGGAGAAGTTGGAGACAAATTTATTTATCTGGGAGGGAAAGAGGGCAAGAGTTAAATGGGATAAACTGATTCTTCCAATAGAAGAAGGTGTTTCAGGTTTATCTGACTTAAAGGTATATTTTTCAGCCACATTTAAGGCTTATATATATTAAAAAAGCAGGAGGTTATAATTCAAAGTGGAAACTGATGATAATGAAGCAAAGGGGGAAGATCAAAAAAGAGGGGGGGGGGTTTGGATGCAGATCCTTAAGGAAAATAATAGCAGCCATACACAATAGTATAGCATAAAGTATTCTAAGAACTAAGCCAATATAAGAATGGAAAAAAGAGGTTTTGCCAAAAGGGATGACTGCAAGTAGGGTACAGAAAATAGACAGGAGGTGGCTGGAATTTACTGGAGAAATCTGGCAAAAGAACCAAGATATTGGGAGCAAATAACTCAAGCAGGAAAGGTAATAGAGTTGGACAAGGCCATGAAGACATTTGGACTACAGCCTAGAGACTGCCTTCCCTACCA
Source organism: Protopterus annectens (assembly GCF_019279795.1). NCBI lineage: Eukaryota > Metazoa > Chordata > Ceratodontiformes > Protopteridae > Protopterus > Protopterus annectens. The sequence goes on along the minus strand of NC_056745.1, from coordinate 704,020,150 downwards.
GAGCTTGATCTTACAGTACAGGAAAACAGTAATAGATAAGGGAATTTTATGTGAAAAACCTGTTCTGGTAGAATTTTTAGTTGAATCTAGAACATATGCAGCTGTTAAAAAAAAAAAAAAGGATAATTACTAGCATATAAAAACACTGAAGGTTAACTATGAGAATTAATCAGAGGTGGTCAGAAAAGATTGGAGAGAGAGAATGGAAATGCAATTTATAACAAAACAGTGGGGAGACATATCTATGGCTCCCAAGTATGCAACCAAGTCCAAGTCCAGAAGTTTAAGGATCTTTGGTTTGAAGTGTTTGCATAGGTATTTTTATACCCCAAGCAGAATTCAAATAATTTTTCCTCAGGTAGACAGTAAATGTTGGAGGTGCGATGGGGAAAGAGATAACTAGGAACACATGTTTTGGGACTTAATGAGTTGGCAGATTTTAAAAATTCCCCAGAATCCTTTATCAGAAATATTGGCTGAGCAAACGGCTGTAAGTAAAGTAAAGTAGAATGATTCTTTGAGTGTTTAGTTACATATCTTGGCTAGTTTAATGTAAATGAGCATGCATTTTACACTCAATTCTGCCAGTAATTCTGCTGTCTGGTGGTCTGATTGCTGCTGTTGTTGTTTTATGTCTTTTTTTTTTCCAGTTTTCATTTTAATCTTGTTAGTTCAGATGTATTAGCAGTATGTTTTTGTGGAGTTATATTTACATTTTTGTTGTGAAAATTGCAGGTCCCACCCTACCATCCTCAAGAAAAGGGACTTGAGTTAATTTTGCCTGATGATGCAGGTGGAGTGGTAAAAATGCTTCCAAACATGGAACAGTGGTTATAAACAAAACATCTGGCATTCTGGTTCAGACACAAATTTTCATACCACACACATTTATCAGTGTTTAGTGTTAGGATAAAACTTATGTATTTATGTTGTGTTTATAAGTCTGTATACACACTCCCACACAAATAATATTTGGTATATGGTATATAATTCATTCTTTAAGCTTGCAATACAACATATTTTAAGTTTTGCAAGACATGGTAAAGCCACAGCTCCAAAATAGAGCTCTCTCATACTATTTTGCAAGCACACCCCATGTAATTTATACATCCATTTTCATATTTTTTAGGCCTGAACTCCTGTCTTCCTTTTATTTTGATGGACTGCAGCAACTGTGGAAGTCATCTATTCAAAAGGCTTCAGGCCTCTCCCATGGGTCTCTATGAATGGAGCATTTCCTGGGATTTTTTTTAACTCTTCTTCTGAGCTACTTTTTAATAGTTACTATTGAGCTGCTTCCTGTAGTCACTTAGGTTTGATTCATTCAGCCTCCACTTGCCAACTGTGTATTTTGAGCACATCACTTAACTAGCAGCGATCAGGTCAAACCTACCTATGAAGCTAGAATGGGGTTGCCTTTGGTGCTGAGAAGTCAGAAATCTGTGGGTTCTATTCCCACTCCAGTTGACTGCATTCATTTTTAAACTCCTGACATTCCAGTGCAACATAAGGTAGTGCACCATTCCCAAGTGCGCCATCCTTTAGATTAGACATTAAAATCAAGGTCCCTTCTGCTTAAGTTGATGGTAGCTCAAGCGAATATAAAATATTTCAAGTCACTTATTAAAAAGAGTAGGGGTTGATTTACATCTTTCCTTATTTATGCTCTTTTATACTATTTACACATTCATATTCAAAACATATCTTCTGACTTCTTTCCATTTTTTTCTATGCATTAACATACACTACTAATAGGAAAAACAATTTCCATTCACATGAGAAACAAAGTTGCTATAATCTTAACAAAGTTGCTATAATCTTATTTTCATAGTTTTCTTCCATCTATTTTGTATACCACTTCTTATCCCTCTTTCATACCTCCATACTACTTCATACCTTAAATATGAAAACTTCCGCATCATTTACAACTCTTGTCTTTTTTATCATTTTTATTATCAAGAAAAATGCACTTATGCTAAGTATACTATAGGAGTTGATTCAAGCCTCTTCCTTGCATTTTATTATTTATCTCCCCTGTTTTCACTGGATTCAGTTTTGATCCACACATAATTAAAATATATATATTTCTTAGCATCTTTCTCTATTTTAGCTAGAGATGTGTGCACCCCCAAATATGCCAGTTTTCCTAATTTATACTTGTTTAATGATAGCTTAAACCTTTTCCACCATGATAACATTTTTTTATTTTTTCGGCATTATTTTCCACTGCTCTGTTACATATTCATACACTTCAAATATTCTTAATAGACATATTTCCTTCCTACTATATTTCATTATTTTTTTAGTTTCACCAAACCCTTTGCTTTTTGCCTTATTTTACTGCAACACACTATTCTTTAATAATTCCTCCCCCATAACTTCACTTTTCTAGATCTTATTTTTAGCCAAAAATCACAAAATCTTCTTCATATGACAGACAATAGATACATAACTCCTTATAACATTTGCCATTTTACTTCCTTCATTTCACACATATATGTCTAAAGAGTAGCATTCATTACTAGTACAGACAGACATATACTTAATGGACAACGGTGTTTAACACCTTCCTAACTTTTATCTTTCTTCCCATCCACCAACCATAAAACCTTCTCCTATGACCATTCATTGTAAATTTTACAACATTCCACTTCCATATGGCTTCATGACTAACCTTATCAAAGGCCTCTGCCACATCAAGTCACTATCCTTACTTTGTTCTTTTCTTTCAAAATTATGTGTTACTTCTTTTACTCAACATTTATTTAAATTCCCACCCCTTCATTCAGAATAAACCTCCTCCTACAACTTCATCCAAAACATTTTGCATCTTCTGTATTACATTCATTAAAGATTCCACAACCCGTATTTCCCAACATTATCATTCTCTATTTTTTATATCACTTCTTTCATCTTTTTTTTTTAATATAGACTTAATTACTCCACCACATATCCCTTCATCTGTTCTTACTTTAACCTTGCATTTACAGAATATTAGTCATTTCCATTTACCCCTTTATAACATTCATAACTTAACCCATTTATTCCTGGTGCCGATTCTTCTCTCTCTCTCTTATTTGTACCACTGATCTTATTTGTACCACTGATCTCATAGCAATTTCTTTTTACATAGAATTTTTAATACTTTCAGATCTTGTTTTTACAATCCATATTTATTCTTGTACCATTTCCTTTTCGTACATTTTACCCACACATTTTTCCTATTATTTCTCTCTACTTATATTTAATATTTCCTTCATCAAACATTGCATCCATTCCCAATAACTGTGAAACGTCCTACTTTTTACCTTTAATGTGTTATTTAGGCAAAGATTTTTTTTTTACCTTTTTCTTTGTTTTTTCATTCAACTCTCGGTCTACTTCTCTTACACTGATACTACATTGTTCTGTTTTTTGTACCTTTTTGTAGTTTCATTATATACTCTTCCTTACCTTCACTTTTTTCTACAAATCAAAAATATTTGTTTACCGGTAAAGTCCAGCTGGACAAATGTCCTTTTTCAGTGGAGGCCCAGGGAGAAAAGCTCCATGTAGTAAAGTAACACAGCAAAGCATACCATAACAACAAAACAGTGGGAATAATAAACAACATTGTACATATAATACATTGAGAGATTTTGTACATTCCATTCATAATACTGATAATTATGACAATATTTAAAAACAGAGAAATAGAAAACATCCAGTTTGATATTTGTGGTGATAATCAAAACTATTTACAAGGAGTTATGAGCAGTTACTTCAAAGCTTACAGACGTGGTCCTATACAGTTAAGCACAGAGGGTTAGAAGGAGAGTTAAAGAGCAGAGTGGGGCAGGGGAGTGTACCATCCTGGGGAGTTGAAGTAACAGAGCCAGGAGTTTGCAATGTGGGTTTTTAGGAGCTTTTTAAAGTTTATTGTTGAGGGAGTGGTCACTAGTGAGTTTGGTAGATGGTTCCAAAGCTTGGAAGTGTAGGTGGAGAAAAGGGATTCACCTGCTGAGTTTTTTGCTTTAGTGACTTGTAGGAGGAGTTTGTTGTTAGAGCGAGGGGATCTCGAGGCAGAGAAGGGTTGAATGACGTCTTTGAGGGCTGGGGCGTTTTCAGGGTGGGGGATAATTTTATGAGCTAAGGTTAGTTGTTGGAAGTGTAAGAGCTGAGGGAGTTCAAGCCAATTGAGCTGTTTTAGTAAGAGACAATGATGTGACTTTTAAGAAGTGCTGGTGGCAAATTTGGAGATTTTATTGTAACAAGCTTCAAGTTTTGCAAGGTCTGTTTTACGGAGGTCTGTTAAGATTGGGGATGCAAATAGGAGTGTTGATAGTAGGTGTGTCCTGGCAATTGTAATTCTTGTACTGCTTGTTAGAAACTGATTATTTCTATATAGGAGGCCAAGTCTTTCTGTGAACATTTTTGATGGCATGGTCTATATGGAGATCGAATTTCAGGGTATTGCCTATTACAACCCCAAGCAGTTTTGTATGGGTAGTTGGAGTGACCAGAGTTTTGTTTTTAGACAGGATGTGGAAGGTTGCAGGGGAGAAGTGATTCTAGAGTAGTAGAAGAGTATTAAAAGTAAGAAAAAAAGGGCCACAGCTCCAAAGGCAAACCAAAACTTTAATATGTGAGCGCTTTTGTTCACTCAAATCAAACGAACTTCTTCAGACAAATTCAAAGAGTAAAACCCCCCTCTTTATATAACCATGAAAGCACATGACTAATAAAATGCATTGCATCACAAGTTTAAAAATGGTTGTTAAAAGGCTTAAACATATTTATAAAGATATTTACATATACTTTAAAACAATTTTTAGCACAAAGTGGAGCATTATTAATATATAAAAAACAATCAAAAAGGTGCATCTATACAAACCTATAAGGACATAAAATATTGACTTTTAAGGACATTCTATACTGAATTTCATAAATTCATTCAGCATAATAAACTTTTAAGCTTGAGTAAACACATAACAGAACACTGCTCATTAAGGCCTGGATAACTATGCGCATTTAAAGTAAGTTGCCACCATAACTCTTGTCTTTCGAGTAAAAGGGACGTATGCCCATCTCTAGGGCTCTCGATCACCTGGTTGATCACCTTAAATTTAAAGTGGTGTCCAGAGTTGTACCCAATGTGGTTGGCCAAAGCATTATTTTCTCAGTTTCTATTTATACTATAAATGTGTTCATAGAGCCTTTCTTTGAATCTACGATTGGTTTTACCGATATAAAATGCCGGACAGAGTTGACATCTTGCCAAATATAGCACACTTTTAGAGTTACAGTCACATCTAGCAGTGAGCAAACAATGCCTGTTAGCAATTGTATAGTCCCTACCTATATCTATGTACCTGCAATAGGCACATGCTTCACATTTAACCATTCCTGGGTTCCTGTTGTACAATTTATACTCTTTCTCCAATTTTTTTAAGTTAGTTCCTTTTTTATACACAACTCTTGGTAGGGTGCACAATTTAGATCTAAGATCTGTGTCTTCCATAAGGATACACCAGTTTAACAGGGTGCCCCTTATGGACCCACCATAAGGTGTATATGTAGTAATTAAGCTGACACTATATCTGTTCTTGGAGCTAAGAAGGGGTCTAGAATCTGTTCTTTAGACCAAAGACCAAACCTTTTCTGTTTATCTCTGTAAAGTTTTCTGGTGGATGGCTTATGGGAGGCCAGAATGATATCACAAACAGGTGAGGAAAGGGTTTCCTGCCTGGCAACTAAGGTAAGTGGAGAAACCAAGCTGTCAGCTTGAGAGTGGACAGATTTGGGAGAGTCAACCCTTGGGGGTGAGAAATTAAGTCTAGACGAGTGTCCAGGATCCATTGAGGTTATAACATGTGAGGCTGGAGGATGGGGAACCACACTTGACGAGGCCAGAATGGGGCAATGAGGATCACCTTGCATCTCAACCAATCTTTAGAAATAGGGGTATCAAGGGAACTGGAGGATAAGTATAGAGGAGACCCGTGGGCCAATCGTGAGTCAGAACATCTCTCAAGGACTCCCCCTCTGTGGGAAAGAGGGCAAAACAGCTGCTGTATTTGTTGTTCAAAAGGGAGGCAAAGAGGTCGCAGCAAGGCTGGCCCCATCGGCTGAAAATTTCTGCTGTCCCATTTGGATTGAGACCACTCCTGTGCATCTGCTCAGCCTGTCCGCAATCACACTGGCGTTCCCCAGGATATGCGTTACTATAAGAAAGCAGTCGGAAGCTATCACTTAGTGCCAAATTCTCTTGGCCTGTTGACACAGGGGGTAGGATTTGGTTACTCCTTGTTTATGTACCAGACTACTGACATATTGTCTGACTGAATCGCAATCGTTCCTGATGGAAGGAGCGGGTAATGCCTGCAACACCAACGGCACCGCTCTCAGCTCCAGAACACTGATATGCAAGCTGGCCTCTAAGATCGACCATGTGCCTTGGATCAGGGAAGCGTCCGTGGTCACCGTGGCATTGGGTTGAGGAGTCTGAAAGGGGCGACACCAAAGTTCTGCTTCTGGCCTCATCCACCAGAGGAGATCTTGCTTGCAAGAGTTGGTAATGAGGATCTGTGAGTTTAGGGGGTAGAGATTTGCCAACCATTGGGACAAAAGTAGCCATTGTAACAGTCTCATGTGTAATCTTCATAGGTTCATAGGTAGGTACTAGGCTACTGGCCCTAGGGCCTGTACAAGCCTAGCCAAAAAGGTACCCTGGCTTTCGCCACTCAAGAAAATTATTTTCCTGTGCCCCTGTCAAGCAGAACCACAGAAGTGATCCTCTGGGTGAATTTCCTATTACCCATCCAATCATCAAGATTTTTCTTGAAGAGTGCTAATGAGATCTCTGTTTGACATAGGAAGTCTGTTCCAGAGTATGGGAAGTCTCTGGGACAGAAATCTATCCCTCCAGCATGTTCTGTTTATTGTGGTGACAAGGTTTAGGTCCCTAGAGCATGTAGCTTGGAGAGATTGGGGTTGCTTTAAGTGGAGCATGTCCAACAGCTCTGGGTTTGACATTGCCTAACATACAAAGCTAAGATCGCCTCTGAGTAGGCGATATGCGATGGAGTAACACTGGAGTTTTTTGAGATGATCTATTTGAGGCCAGTAATCCTCTTTGTGAGGTATTTTTGTGGCCTTTCCAGTTGTTGTAGATGTCTTGTGAGGTACATACCAAAACGGGCGTTGTACTCTATAATGGGTCTAATGAGTAGAGGGGAACAATGACCTCTTTTTTTCTGGATGAGAAGCCTTTTGTGATGAGGTGTGCCACGTAGAAGGATTTCCTGACCACTGTGGCGATGTGATTATCAAAGGCGAGACTACTGTCCACCTGTGTCCCAAGGTCTTTTATCACACTTTCAGTGTTAAGTAGACTACCGCCTATGTGATAGTTCATGGGTAGAGTTTTTACCAAAGGGGATGACAATGCACTTTTTGGCATTGAGCTTGAGAACATGTCTTTGACACCAGGCATCTGTCTCATTGAGGCCCTTTTGTAGGATGTCCACATCATTAGAAGTTTTGATTATGGCTCCTAGTTTGCAGTCATCTGCAAATTTAGTTAGCCAAAGACCTTCTGTGTTTGGTATCTACTTCTCTGAAGTACAGGCTAACAGGAAAGGACCCAGGACTGAACCCTGTGGTTCTCCACTTGTCACTGGTCCGAAGTCTGATTTGGAGTCTGCTACTTTCACAGTGTGGTTTCTGTCAGTAAGCCAGTTGGCAACCCATCTTGTGACATAGGGATTTATACCTAGTTTAGTGAGTTTATCTATAATTCCAGAGTGGGGGATGGTGTCAAATGCCTTGGCGAGATCTAGATATGCTGTGTGAACCACCTTACCCTCATCTATGGCTTTGGTGACTACTTCAAAGAAGTCTATCAGGTTTAGGAAACATGATCTGCCTTTTACAAACCCAAACTGTGTGGGGTCCAGAGTTTGGAGATCTCCAATGTCTTTGTTTATGAGTTCCATGATGATACGTTCCATGGCCTTGCAGACTAGGCTCGTCAGGCTAATGGAGCGGTAGTTCCAGAGGTCTGTTGTGGCCACCCCCTTTGTGCAGTGGGATAACTGTCATGGTGCACCATTCAATGGGCACAAAGCCTGAGGTGAGGCTATGATTGAACATGGTACTTAGGTTGGGTGCCAGTTCATTCTGTAGTTCATGTAGAAGGCAGTCTGGAATATTGTCAGGTCCCATGGATGCTGTGTTCTTGGCTTTGGAGAGTGAAGTTTTTACCTGTGCAGCCATGATTACAGGAACTTTGCATTCTTCTGGTATAAAGATGGGCCCTTTAGGGGGTGAGAGGGGGGGTAAAGTTAGCACTGAACCTATCTGCCAGGATGTTGGCAATATCAGTTGGTTCTGTATATTTAGTGTCATTGTGCTGAGTGTTGCCACTGAGATTCTTGACATAGCTATAGAATGCTTTGTGGTTGTCTTTAGAATCAGTGGCAATTTTGTTTTCATAACTAGCTTTGGAGGATTTTATGCGGGATCTCAGCTTCTTACGGAGGCTGACCAGGGAGTTCCTCCAATCGTGGGATTTTACTCTTTTTTGCAACAGTTTCTTTCTTCGGTTGTAGAGTTTGTTTATGGCAGAAGACCACCAGATTGGCTTCCTTTTTTTGGAGGATAGCATCTTGGTTCTGTTAGGGGATAGCATGATCCATACACTCGTGTAAGTGCTTATAAAGTGCATTTGTGCAGGATTCAGCAGTCGTACCTCTATTGTCCATCTGCATGGGTGTCGTGAAGTTTGTCACTTCTGTCTTAAGAAGCGTAAAGTTGGCTTTGGAGAAATTTTTTACGGTTGCTTCCCTAATGGGGGGTGGGAGCGGGATGTGGATGCCTAGGGTGATTAGCTTGTGGTCAGATGTGACCAACGAGGAGCTGACCTCTGGTGTGGAACACCAGCCACCCATGTTGGTGATGACCAGGTCTAGGATATTGCCAGAGGAACTATCGGAATGGCTGCAGCCATGGACCCCAGAGCCTGGAGAACTTCTCTTGCTGACACCTTTCTTTGACAGAGTATCACCCGTACTTGCAATCTTTACCTCTGAAGCTTGTGGACAGGTTGAGATACCAGGCATGTTCGAGTATTGAAAACTGCCCCTATAAATTCCAGCTGTTAGGTAGGTTGTAAATTGGATTTCTCCCAATGAACTGTGATGCCTAGGGAGAATGTGTAACAGAGGGCCATGGTCAGAGGACACTTGGTGGGGGCAGAAAGGAGCCAGTCTAAATATGGAAACAGCTGGAATCCCTGAAGTCTCAGATGAGATGTCACCACTGCTGGACATTTCGTGAACACTCTGGGGGCCGCTGAGAGACTGAATGGCAGGGCTCGGAACTGGTAATGATTGGCTCCTAGCCAGAAACGAAGGAGACTCCCGGAGCATTTGTCCATTTTGATGTGGTAATACGCATCCCGGAGGTTTATCGAGCACATCCAAACATCCTCCCATAAAAAAGGGAGAATGGATTGAAAGTGACCATGTGGAATTTGGTTTGAACCACTGATTTGTTTAGATGGCGGAGATCCAGAATGGGTCTCCAATCCCTGGTCTTTTTTGGCACCAAAAAGAATCTTGAGTAAAAACCGGATCTGCATTGGTCTGGAGGGACTGGCTGGATGACTCTTTTTGACACAGCTTTCTTATCTCTAAAGCCGCTTCTTCCCTTTGATTGGGTGGAACATTGGGAAGGTTCTTTGTATGTTTTGGACAGGAGATCAGAGGGATATAGTAGCCTCTGGAAATTAATTCTCTGCACCCACCGATCTTTTGTAATAGAGCGCCAGGCAGTTTGGTGCAGAGAAAAATGAGCCCCGACTGCTTACAGAGGAAAGAAATTGGGCAATGCTTCAGGAGCATTGATAAGACCACCCGGAGAAAGAATCCCTGGAGTCTTGATTTTGGGGACCCCCTCTGCCCCTAAAGGGGTGTCTTCCACCATTGGAACCCCCTCTGCCTCTAGGGGAATCCTCGCCACGTGCGTTACGGAAAGGACCTTGAATTTCTTGTGCCATATTTTCCCACTCCTCTGTTTCCTGGAAAAAGAACGTTGGGGCTTGGAAAAACATAGGCCAACGGCAGACAAAGTCTTTCCATCCTGCTTGCACCTGGCCAGTGTGTCCTTTACTTTAGAACCAAATAAGGAAGATGGTTCAATAGGGGTGTTCAAAAAGGAGGACTTGGAGTCTGCAAGGTCACAGATGCGCATCCAGACAGGACGCCTCATGACTATGCCTGCACCCACAGCTCTAGCCACCCCTTCGGTTGCATGGGACAGCAACCTCATGGAAGAATTGGTGATAGATTTAAGGGTGGCTAGTTGAGAGGCAACCTTATCTCATGCCCCATCAGAAATTTGACCAGCGAGGGCTCCAGAAAGTTCGGTAATCAGATCTCTTTGGAGTCTAGTGAAATGTACCAAGTAGTTCAGGGACCTGACAGGAAAGGTTGCTGAAGCAAAAACTCGCTTCCCCAGTCCATCCACAGCCCGGGACTCTCTGTTGGCCAAGTGAACAGTAGGACTTTCTTCCGCTAGATCCTTTTCAGTGGCTGCCGCCACCACCATAGTGTCAACTGGCAAATCTCTAGACTAGTGGGGGTGCTCCTCTAGTGGGGAAGGAATCTTATCTGGTCTCTGGGGAATGGCCTCAATAGTGTCAGGGTTCTTCCACGCATGGTGCATGATGAGCTGGACTAACTCATTGGCAGGTGGGGTCACCCAAGAGGTAGAAGGCCGAGCTCGAAAAGCCTGCAGGAAGATGGACTCGAGGAAGGGTTAGAGGGCTTCCAGCTACCCCTCTGTTTCCAGGATGTCTCCGAAGGAGACATAGTCAGGTGGTGACCATGGGGACCCCTCCCCATCATCATAGTCTGTATCCTCTGTCAAAGACTCTTCAGGAGAGTCAATGTGTTTCCTCTTACACGCCTTCTTCCGAGGAGGTTCTTCAGTGGGGATATCTGAGGAAGACTCGGAAGGATGGGCACCCTGAACCGGAGTTTCCCAAGGCTTCTGCTCTTGGTGTCCTGGGAAGGTGGCCTGTGGCAGCTGTAGCTCAGAGAGAGCAGGGTGAAGTTCTGACGTAGGAGAAGCACTCCATACACACACAAAAACACACACTACTAGAACCTACAAGGGAAGAAGGAAGAAATAGAAAGAAGATACCAACGAAGGAGAGGGAGTACCAACTATGTTATAAGAAATACCCAACAGGTAGAGCTAGATAGATAAAATAAGGGTAAAAGAATAAGATTAGGAAAAAAAGTTTAAAAAAATACACAATTATTAATAAAATATGACACTTAGCTGGAGAGCTCGGTGAAACGCTGCTATATGGCTACGCAGCAAACTAGATCTGAGGTAACAGGGGGAAAGGCATTGTGGGTAGCAGCTAAGCTCGAAAGTTTTTGGTGTACGCAAGCTTGGTATTGGGCAGACTCAGTTCCGAGGGCTCGGAACCAAACCCATCAGTGATGAATGGGAAGAAGATTAAAGTCAGATTAATGCTTTGGCCAACCACATTAGGGACAACTCTGGACACCATTTTAAATTTAAGGTGATCAACCAGGTGATGGAGAGCCCTAGAGGTGGGCATACATCCCTTTTAGTTGTGGTGGTAACTTGCTTTAAATGCGCATAGTTATCCAGGCCTTAATGAGCAGTGTTCTATTATGTGTTCACTCAAGCTTAAAAGTTTATTATGCTGAATGAATTTATGAAATTCAGTATAGAATGTTTTTATAAGCTAATATTCAATAATAATCAGAGTCTGATGAAGCTGGGCTTGGTACCCGGCAAAAGCAGTTAGTTCATTTGGTGTGTCCAAATAAAGTGGAGTAACTGAATCTTGGGACATGGTTGGGGATCTATAGCAGGCTATGACCTGAATCGCTGTCTTACCCAATGTTAGCTGCACCTGAAGTATCTCAGATGTATTATGTTGGGCTAGCAGTCTGGAGGTGGGCACATCCTTTATGAATATGGAAACACCACCATCTTTGGAGCTTTGGTTCAAGCTCTGGGACCGGGAGGTGTGGAATGAGTTGTAGCCTGGTAGTGCAGGGGTGCTTTCTACTGCCTTGAACCAGGTTTCTGTTACAGCACAAATGTCGATGGTCTCCATTTTAAAGGAGTACTTCAAGCGAGTGCATTTTGAGATTTAGACTTATAGCATTGAGCAGCATGACCCTCAAATTGCATTTTGTTTGTAGCTGTTACGGTTGTAATTTGGTCTTTGTAACACCGCCTAAAAAAGGCACTACAGGGGTGGCAAGAGCCTTGGCCAGTATCCGGAAGTCCAGGGGTGACAGATGTAGGCCATCTCTGGCAAAACATTGTGGTCTGTCAATCATGTCATCCAGGCAGACAGAAACTGAATCCCCTTAGAATGACACCAGAAACTTAGCCAATTGTTGAAATCAATCATTTTTTGCTTGCATTGTGATATAATTCTGGGTGATGGCAGGATGCTACTCAGGGCTAGGGTCATACCCGCCTGGGCTACATAATCCGAGAGCTCCTCCATGTCTCTTTTCATGTAGTCCAGGGAGGTACATCTCAGGTCATTCACACCCACATGTACAATGACAGAGTCATTTTGTACCTGTTGTTGAGGGACCTGAGGGCGTGCGTTATGTGGTGGATCCTGGTGCCTGACAGGCAGCTGACTCTTACTTTCTCCTTATTCAACCTAGTGAGTGGGACATCAGTGTTCCTCACTTTCGAGTCACCTATGACTAGTGTGTTGGGCATGCTGTTTTTCCTCAGGGGCTTTAGTTGAGTGGCACACTGCTTAGGAGAATTACGTGTCTCGTGATTAGTGTGTTGTGGTGGTGGAGTGCATTTCTGCCTTGGAGGTCTCTGCTGTTTGGTTAAGATTTTTATTGAGAGCCTCCACGAAGGTGGGTGTGTGGTTTATGTTTTTATGTGAAGGCAATGCTGGTGTGTGTTTTGGAGGGCTATGTGTTCCATGTGGTATGGTGCAAGTGTTGACCTTCTCCTCTTGACCAGCTATTCCAGTCTTGGCTGGAAAGTGTGTGGATTCCAATTTGGATATACAAGTGCATCTCTCACATATATGAGTGTTGGGGGTTTAGAGGAGAGGGTTGCCAGTGTACATGAGGCAGTTGCTACATTGCCTCAGGATGCCCAAGTTCATCAGGTTAATAGGAGAAAGCACCGGGAACTGACCTTTAGACATGCCTGGAGGGGTGGGCATTAATAAGTACTGGAGCAGTTTCCTTGTAGAATGTTTAGTGCTGGTAGCACTTTGTGTACTACAATAATTTCTACATGAAGTATGGTAAAGTGCTAAACTAACAAGCTAGTAAAAGTGCAGGATAGGAGAGAACTAGCAGATCTAAGGGAAAAATTGAAGAGCAGACTTTGGCACTGCTCAGAAGTTTACAAACAGTCCTGGATACAGCAAATCTGTATCTGGACTAGATTAGTTACAGGAAAGGTGGGAAACAAATGCAGATGTGGGCATTTAAACCAGAAAGTTAAAAGATATGGAAAAACTGCCCAAATGGTCAATAAACTACACTTTCTGTGCCGAAAAATCACTCCTCTTGTGGTAGATAAGCTAGAAGGCTTCCCTCAACACAAAAAGGCTTGGGGGCTCAGAAGCTTACCAACTGTCCAGGATACAGCAAGTCTGTATCTGGACTAGACTAGTTACAGGAAAGGTGGGAAACCAGCTTAGAATATTTTTTTTTTCAGAAAAGCAGTTAAAAACAGCAGTAAATACAATTCAAATGCAGTGCAGGCTAGCACATGAGTGTGTAGCAATATTACGGCAAATACAGTTTAAATAAATGCAATTAAAATTAACAAATGACTAACAACTAGTGCAGAAGTCAGTAAATTAGAAGGCTACTAACAAGCAGTAATAAGTGCAGAGCAAGAGCAACTGAACAGCACGCAGAACAGCAAACTAAGACAGTTACAGTAAGAACAGCTGAATTTTGAGAGAGGGAACAGAGCAGGATTAAGAGGCTACAGGGGTTGTCCTTCCCAAATGCTCTCTTTGTACACAGTGGATACAGCTGAAGAGATGGGACTAGTAGGAGTGCCTGAAATCAGAATATGATCTCTAGTAGGAGTGTCTGAAATCAAAATATGATCTCACTGCACTCAGTTGAGTGAGCAAATGAGATGGGCCCAGAACGAGTATCCAAATACAAATTTACAAGATGGGCGGGCAGTTTCAAAGCCACCAAGATTAACACCAAAACAAGAACAAGGACTGAGGGTGGGGAACTAAATGTAGAGACACAGAGCCCACAATAATCAATTCAATTAATATTCAGTGAAAATAAATAAATAAAATGCAGTACTATATAAAAAGTGCAGATAAAAGTGTACTTAAATTCGCTTATATATCCAGTTGATTGCAGGTAGATCTTAGCCAGCCAAAGCTCAGATATTTTAGCAGAAATAACACAAGATGCAATGCTTGTATGGCAAGACAAACCCCCTAGGCTAGGAGTTAAACACAGAATATCAATAAAATGAAACTACCCCCCCCCCCACTGCTGCCAGTGGCTACACTTCTAACAAGCTCTCTGTAGAGACACAGAGCCCACAATATTCAATTCAATTAATATTCAGTGAAAAAAAATAAAATGCAGTACTATATGAAAAAGTGCAAATTAAGTGTACTTAAATTCCCTTATACGTCAAGTTGATTGCAGGTAGATCTTAGCCAGCCAAAGCTCAAATATTTCATGGTTATATAAGGAGGGGTTTTACTGTCTAAATTTGTCTGAAGAAGTTCATTTGATGTGAGTGAACAAAAGCACTCACATATTAAAGTTTTGGTTTGCCTTTGGAGCTGTGGGCCTTTGCTTCTTACTTTAATAGTGTTTTGTTATTTTTTCGCAGGGTAGAAGAGTAGACAGTTGGTTTTATTGGGATTTATTATAAGCTGGGAGTTGGTTAGCCAGGTTTCTACAGATAAAAAGGAGTCTTGGGTAATGGTTTAAAGTTCTTTGAGGGAAGAGGCAGAGCATATCAAAGTGGAGTTGTCAGTGTATTGAATCACACTGGCATGGGGAGTGGGGAAGTGAAGCTGATTGGTAAAGACAGAGAAAAGAAGGGGTCCAAGGATGGAGCCATGTGGAACCCCTAAAGTGACTGGGAGGAGGGGTGACAGGGATTGTTGCCAGCAATTTCCTTGTATTTTTCTTTATCAGCTCCAACAATTTGTCCAGTTTTCGTAACAGTAACTTCCTCAAAGTCAACATCATTGACCAGGTTAGTAGGCATGACTTGCCCTTGACAAACCCGAGCTGGTATGGGTAAGAGACTGTAGATTTTCTATAGCCTTACTTATTAATTCTATA
This sequence comes from Protopterus annectens, assembly GCF_019279795.1. Taxonomy (NCBI): domain Eukaryota; kingdom Metazoa; phylum Chordata; order Ceratodontiformes; family Protopteridae; genus Protopterus; species Protopterus annectens. Next base: position 704,004,782 of record NC_056745.1, on the reverse strand, counting down.
ATGACCCTTTCCATAGGCTTACAGATGAGAATGGTCAAACATTATGGGTCTATAATTACCTGGATCCACTGAAGCCCATGTTTGTAAAAAAGAGAATGACTGCCACTGCCCTCTATTCATCTGGCACAAAGCCTGTTTTAAAGTTAATACTGAATAGCTTCTGTAAGGGATCAGAAAAGTCATACATCAGGCTGATCAGTGAACAGACTGGCAGATTATCTGGCCCCCACAGATGTAGTGTCCTTGTCCTTAGATTGCACAATGAAAACTATTTCTTCTTGGGGGATTTGAGGGAGAATGTAGCTGTGTGTATGTGAACAGAGTATAATGAAGGGGAGAGGACTGTGTAGGTTGTGCCCGATAGTAAACTCATTATGTTCTCCAGGTCAGAGTATGTTCACATTACTTACTAATAGCTCTGTACAGTACTTAGCATTGTTTTGGAGATTTCTAACATAATTAAAGAAGACCCTGTGGTTATCCTTTAGATAGCTCAGTTAACTTCATATCTGGCTGTGGTTGATTTGATAAGGGTCAAGAGTTCATAGTCTAGTTTAGCAAAAGCATTTCTGGCATACTGAGAGTCAGATTTATTTCTGGGTGAAATTAGCTTTTTTCTTTTATTAAGGACACGGTTTACATTTGGGTTTCACCAAAAGGGTGTCTTTTGTCATAAATTCTCACTTTTCCTTTTTTTCCCTCTTCCAAGTGCTGCATATCTGTTTTTATCTTGCATCAATATGCTTTCTCTTTGTAAAACATCTCATTCCTATCAACCTTCATGTTACATTTCTTATTCTGCCCCCTCAATAAAACTCTCTCCACTAATATCTTCAGTTATATCAGCATCTGATTGTCCTAGTAGAATCTGCTGTTAAAAAAAGGAATAATTAGTACAGCATACAAAATACTGCATGATAACTATAAGAATTAATCAGAGGAGGTTAGAAAGAATTGGAAAGAGAATATAAACAATAAGGGGATATATGTATGCCTCCCAAATATGCAAAGTCTAGAAGATTTAGGATCTTTGCTTGAAGTGTTTACATAGGTATTATTATACCCCAAGTACATTCCAAAGAAGTTTTCTTCAGGTAGATAACAAATGCTGGAGGTGTGCTGGGGAAGAAAGAGGTAACTGAACATTTTTTTCTAGAGTGTAATGAATTGCAGACTTCAAAGATTACCTGCAGAATGCTCTGTCAGAGACACTGGGTGAACAAATGGGTGTAACTAAGGAAATTCTTTTTTGAGCTAGGATACAGAATCAGAATTGCCTAAACATAGTAAGGCCTTGGTGAGTCTAGTTATGCTGGGTGCCAAAAAAGCAATTACTAGAAAATGGAAATCAAAGTCTAAACCAACTTTACTGGGAGTAAAAATGGGAATTGTAGGAACATTACATGCAGAGAAGGAGCAAGGTTTTAAAAGAAGGCAGGACTTGAATGAGCTATGTAATGTTTGACTGACAATGACTGGGTAGATAAGTGATGTATAATGTCTGCAACTAAAATTATGTCAATATGGTTTGTTTTCATAAATGTATGATTGCCTAGCAAAGAGGTTTCTTGTTTAAAAAATCTCATTGAATAAAACTTGCCTACTATTGTATTAAAGCATTCCCCCCAATTATCCACACTTCAGTGGGGAGCCCATCACCCTTGGGTGATATACCTGTACCATGTGTATTTATCTGATCCATGATTTCTTGCTCCATAATGGGCTGGACTAAACTCTCACATTCTTCCATAATAAGCTTTTTTACCCTCACGTCTGCTAGGGGTGCCTCAAAACTAGCTCCCCAGTTATCATTTCTTTCCTACTCAGAATACCATTCTCCATAACATCTCTGGAATACCCTTCCTATTTGTTCTGGTCATCCCTCATTTGCCCCTTTTTATCACCCTTATTTTGATCTCTCTCTTTACTGATATAATTTTACCACTAGTAGTTTTTGCAATTTTGGTGTGTTTGCAAAATATAAATACCTATTTGTTAAACAGGTAAGCCCACTGGACATACAGTCTCTTTTCAGGGGGCAAGCTGGAAGCAATGTCTGGATAAGTGACTTGCACAAGATCCCACATTAAGAAAGGGCTGAGGGAATCAAACCCAATACAGCAACAAAAGCTTGAAACCTTAACCTCAGCACCAACTGCCAGGTTGCTTTATATTTGTCTCGGTGTTACTTTGTCAACCATATATTTCTTCCATTCTTGCATTAAATCCCTTAATTCTTCCTTTTGTTCTGAATTTATTTTATTTCCTAGTTGTACCTGAACCTTGCTCATCTCATATTTCTGGCACCTCCTCTTATCATTCCATTCCTCATCTTCCGGTTCTTTTACTTATATTTTCAACCTTCTTTTTTCTTCCTTTCAATTTTCTATTAAGCTTTTTTCCTGTTTCTTATACTCCCAAGTAAATTTAATCAAATGTTCTTTTAATCTAGTTTTCATATGCATTTTATCCACCAACTGCTACTTATTCTCCTGTGCCTGTCTAATTTGTTTAGTCAGGATCTATCAATTTACACTCCACAAGTGCAATATCAGATATCAGTCTACAGTATGTTCTTAACTGTTCACTAAATAATCATGCACTAAATAATTATGCACCTCTGATACATAAAATATATCTAGTCTTGACAGAATATCATGCTGGGCCAAAAAAGGTGCACACACATTTCTTTTTTGGTCAAAATCAACTCACCCATATGTTTTTGCACGTAACAAACCACTAGCCCTCTGGTGTTACCACAATTTTCCTAGCCCCCCCCCACTTGTCTGTTAGTAGTTTCCAACTCCCCCCCCCCCAAACAATAGTAAGCCTTGGTAGAAAGTTGTCACCTCAGGAAATATTAATCCTTCTTTTCTAGTCCTGGGAGGCATACACATATTTCCAGTGTCACCTGTTAACCCTTCCAGTTAGCTCTCAGAAGTATCTATCTGCCAGATCTACTCGTAATTCTTCTATTTTGAAATATTATCCACCCCCAATGAGTATTACCTCATTTCCTTCCTTCAAATGCTTCTGCAATCCCTATCTTGCAATAAGTCTCTCACATTAATATTATTGCAAACTTTCAGGTTTTAAGGTAATTCGGTACTCTTTTCTGGTTATTTTCTTCAATTAGACCATTTCTTTTCCAAGTTAGCAAACTATTCCAGGTGTTGTCTTAAAAGTCATCTCCTCCTCTAGGTTTCTACTTCTGTTTTCTACCCCTTTGAATTAATGACCTCCTTAAGCTATCAAATTAAGATATTTCTTGATAAATCATCATTGCTTAATAAAATTGTGAAATTAGAGGCTAGCAATGCACATGGTTTAATTTATGTACTATTTATCACAGGAACCTGGCTCAATATTAACAGGAAACCATCATGCATACCAGGGTTCACAGATATCAGATTTCTAGATCTGGTTAAAACAGAGGTGGGCTATTTACATTTCAAGAATTATGACTTTGTGTTAACATTTAGTGATAAAACTATTGAATTCATAATAGTAAAATGTATTAATATGGAACTTAGTTGCAAAACACCTATTTTCTATCCTTCCTCAAATATAACAAAAAAATGATAAAAAGTTGATACATTACATTAATAAATGTTTTGAGAACAAAGTTGATATTATTGCAGAGGATATACATGCTCCTAATATTGACTGGACAGTCCCAACAACAACAACTAAGTCAATAAATACACTAATAAAGATTAAACGGATACATACAAATAGTAAACAATTTGAGTTAAAAATGTCTTGGATATTGCATGGATAAAAAAGACTGAAATTAAATGCTTGCAATGTTGGACCACAGTTGGGGGAGATCAGACCACTTGTGTTATTTCTGAAGTTTTAGTTTTCAATCTTAGAACCTTTTTACTAATTCCCTTTGTTGTTACATCAATCAGATTTTGATTTAATAAATGTGAATTATAGAATTGGAAACAGTTTTGAAAATAAGGAGATAAGAGAAAATTTGGAAAGTTTCTATACTTATATTAATGATGTAGCAAAACGTTATGTACCAGTAGGTTTTTAAGTCTAGGAGTAGGGCAATCAGTCAATTATGGTGGAATACAAAGTTATGAAAGATGAGAAGGGAAAAAATAGTATGTGGTGGCATTATAAAGATCATCTAACAGCTGAAAATAAAAGTAATTATGATAGATGTAGAAAAATATATTTAAAGGCAATAAATGAAGTGAGATCATCCTATGAATTAAACCTACTGCTTAAACTGAAAATTAACAGTAAAGGTTAAACACCTGAGAAATTGTGGACTTGATGATACCTCAGGAATAATGTTAAAAGGGGGGTTAAATTACATTACAGAGCCACAAGAGTCAGCGAGATTATTTGCAGATTATTTATTTAGTAAAACCCCACAATTTCTTCTCAATTGTTAGTAGATGGGATTTACCTCCAGCTGGAAGAAGAACATATAAGACAAGCTTTACCAAGTATCAAATCTAACTCTGCTGCAGGACCAGATGGTCTAAATGGATATATTTTGAAAGAAATGGTCATGAAATCGATTCCTCGTTTTGTGTTTCTCTTTCAAAGGACCTTTAGAGAGGCATATGTGCCTGATTTATGGAGGTAACTGTGGTCCAGATTCAAAAAGAAAACCAGGCCATATGCCAGATAATTATAGGCCAATTAGTCTTGTGTATATCTTAAGCAAGTATTTTGAAAGGGCATCATATTTGACATTTAAGCAAACATTAGGTTTTAGAATGGATACATATATATATATATATATATATATATATATATATATACATACATACATACACACACACACACACACACACACACACACACACACACACACATACATATATATAACATAATGGATTTCTTTCAAGTAGATTAAGTATAACTTAACCTGTTTTTATAAGACTGCTGTTTGTTCTCTGGATGCAGTGTACTTCCAATTCTGTCAAGACGTTTGATACTGCACCTACATGGTAGTTATTTGTACACTTAGTGCTGATTTGGTGTACATGTAGTCAGGTATGTCACAATGGTTGTTAAATAGAAGAGTGAGAATTAAGAATAGTTATAGTTATTCTGATTATAAACTTATGACCATAGGTATTCCAAAGGATCCATTTTGGGACCGCAGTTATTTGGATTAGTAATGCCAGATGTCCAACCTCAAAAATAGTGTGGCCGAGTAAGAAACTGAAGACCGGTTATTAATATAAATGCTTGCTACCAATTACAAAAGCATCTGGATAGAATATATGAGTTGAATGAGTTTTAAAAACAATAAATGTACTATCCAGGGACTTCCAAGTTTGGCTGCACACTAACAAACTCAGAAGAGAGAGGCAGTAATGTGTCTTTATGGATACATTTCAGTTACTGGCTAGTAAATACACTGCCTAGATACCTCCACAGAAGAAAATTACAGAACCAGAAAGAGAATCAACCACAAAAGATAAAGAGAAAACATTGTCTGGGAATAATCCTGCAGCTGTTCAGCAAAAAGCAGTTCAGGCTCCAGCTTTTGTGCAAGACATGACTTCCAGTAGTCTACAGAAAAAAAAAAAAAAAACACAACTCAAACGTGCTCAAAGCTGATTAAAATAAAAAAGAAACACTGGAGGATTATATCAATTCAGATAACAAAAGGCTGGAAAAAAATGGAAGAAGCTTTAAACAATACGAGCTGATAAAACTGCAAAAATCAGAGACTGAAATTATAAAAAGGCTGGCTAAGTACACAACTGCACGGGAAGAGATGTTTAAAAAAATAGTGGCATTAGACAGAGGACCAAGCACGTAGGGAAAACATGAGATTTTCTGCTGTTCCAAAGGAACTGGAAGGAACACACCATTATTAGTTTTATAAAAGCACAAATAAGCAGCTGGACTGGATTGGCATTCCACAGCAGGAGTTCTTAATTTAATTTAAAGGGCACAGTGTGCATATGCTCCAAACCTTACCAAGAGAAAGCAGCCAAGGCTTCTAACAGAAAAGATGCAATCCTACCAGCAGAATGAGTAGATGCTAACAAAACTGTGAAGGAAGGTCAAAGTACTACATTTTTGAAACAGCAGAGTTGTGTGTGTGGAAAAGGATTACTTACTGTACACCATGCAAAACATGAACAAATTTATTCTAGCAATCATGGAATGTCAAGAGTCTTATGTGAGATTCAAGCTGCTGTATCCAGCTATCTTCAGAATATTTTGTCCTGGAGCGTCAAAGCCACCTTCTGATCCAGAACATGCCAAGGAGAAAATGCAAAAATTTGTCCAACAAAATGCGAGTCGTCAAACAGACAGGGCTCTGCTTCTTACTCTTTTGATAATAAAGCTCACACAGAGAGACTATGCCAAGCACAGGAGTTTACTAGAAAACAAAGAAAACATTGGAAATGAACCAGAGACTAGAGTTTGGGGATGGAGTAGAAAGAAAACCAGCAACTTGGAAATTAATGAATAAATGTGGGGTTACAAAGCAATCACAACTGTGAAATATGGCCGAACAAGAAAAATCTGGAAATATTGCATTTTTTCTGACTTTGTTAAACTTGGAGGGGGCTCCAAAGCATATGCCCTATTTCATGCCATTAATATTTGGAAGAACATTAAGGAGAGGGGAAGAGGAAGGAGAGAGGCAACTGTAAGTAAAACAATTTTGCTCGTAACAGTATTTGTATAAAACACGATATATACTGTATATTATACAGTAAAGCATTTTCAGTTATTGTTGTGCTTTGTATGGATACTAAATTAAACAGGCGCCCTTTTTTCTTTTTCTTCTTGTTCAGTTTTAAGAAATGTAGGCACTGCAATGTTAAAAAAAGAAGAAGAAAACTTGAGCAAAAGCATATTTAAAATAAGAGCCTGTAATCTTAGGTTGTTAAGGTGAAGGATGGATTATAAAAGTATACCGAGCATGACATAAGCAAAACTAATATTTTGTAAAAGGGAATGAAAGGATTTAGGCCCTTGTTTAAGTGGAAACAAGTAAATAAAAACACTGAATGTAATGAAAAGTTTTCATTTAGAGAATAAAAGTTCACAGTACAACGTGAGAAGCCTGTTGCTGAAGGCAACTATGTATCTGGTTCTCATGTTCCTATAGAAACAAGCTGATAGGAAAATAAAAAAAATAAAAAAAAACAGAACACTGTTTTTCTTTCAATGGCTAAAAGATCATGCTTTGTGAAAGCATTTAAAGTTGTTTTTAACATCTGTGAGAGGAATAAAGATAAGAAAAACAGACATCACTTAGTGTAAGATGAAGCGCATGCTGTACCATGCGTTTTAGCATGGATAACCTTCATTACAAATAGCCTGTAGCTATCAATTTGTGACAGCTGTTCCTATTAGGAAGCTGAACATTATTTCAAGATATACAAAGTTGTGTGTGATTGCATTAAGTTAGGGGGGTGTTTGTGTTTTTGTTTGAGGGTTTTCATTAAAACAAAAAGCCTTGTATGGTGTGACAGGTTCAAATGGATATGACAAATGTAACTATATAAAAGATAAAACAGACAAATAGTGTACGCCTGTAACACAAAAGCTGAAACTAGACATTAAAAAAGCTGTTAATACACAGGTGGGAATAATAACTTCTTATAATTACAAGACTTTCCATATGATCTTTGAACATGAATGGACTAAGGTATATACAAAAAAGAAAGAGCACTAAACTATACTAAAAAATGCAAAGTGCAAATAGCTTTGTAGTCTTAAGAGACTACTGGCAAGGGAGGAAGATTGCGCTGGCATGTGCTAACATTCCACCTAAAACTGCTATGATGGAGCTTAACAAATTCTGGCAGAAATAATCAGCTTTCAGCAGGGAATATTACTTATAAATGGGGACTGGATTTGATTTGCAACAGTGAAGATGAATCAGGGGGGTCTTAGAAGTGAAAACATAACTAATGAGGATAGACTTTTGAAGAAACATATGAAAATATTTGAAACAGAACATGTGAATTTAGTAGTAGGAGCTTAGAGAGAATTTACATATTATTCCCCAAGCTATGAAAATTGGGCTACGCTAAACAGAAAATATATTTCATAGGAACACATGTACTTAACTGAAGTTGATACTCATCAAATCACTATTTCAGATAAGTAAAATAAAAATACAGGGTAATGAAATAAAAATGAGACACTGGTGCTTCCCCACCTATCTGTCAAACATAGAGGAATTTAAAGAATGGATTGTGGAAATTATTCAGGAGTTATTAGGGAATACAGAAATTTCTTCACAAAATATAGCTAGATAATAGCTAGATAATAGGATAAATAATTAAAGTGGAATTTAAAAATTGGGTAAAATAAAAGAAAAAGATTATGCTTAAAAAGCGACAAGAATTGTTAAGAGGAACTGACAAAGTTTTAAGAATTGCAGAATAGGGGAATCTCACAGAAAAAGAAGAGGCCCACCTAAAGAAAAAAATCAGGGACTATCTGGATAATATGCAGTTTGGAAAGACTGTTAAGCCACTTTTTTTTTTTTTATAACTCCAAAACATAAAAGCTTTTAACGCAACAGCTCAAGCAAAGTAAAAAAGGGTTGTTTCAAATCCACAACAAATGCACACAACACCAGAATCAAAGGGTGAGACAGCTATCCGTCTCTGCTAGGTTATCCAGTCAAATAGTGAGCATGACTCGAACAAGGATAGAAGCAACGTGTCAGCTAAGTTAAATCTTAATGTTGGTATGTATTTCATACCTTTCTTAAATAATGAAAAATGCTCTTCCAGGATGTTTAAACTGGTATAATTAAATATTTTCAAATCCTTATGTACAATTACTACCTCATCAACCTGTTTTCTATATAACATACTGTTATCCAAAACAGGTACAAGAGTGGGGGTGACCTCAAGCTGCAAAAACTGACTATTAATATTGTCAATATCACTATTTACCATCTCTTTTGATGGTTCCCTTGTCGATAGTTCCTTTTCTGTGGAGGTGTGAAGTATCGACCCCCTTGAAAATTTGAGCCTGTTTCCTTGTGGGTCTCCCTACTATCCAAAACAACATTATTATGTTCCCTGTCCATCTCAGCTTTCCATAGGTATGCCCTAATGCCACAAAGTTTCCAGGCATTAATGATTTTATTTCCATTAAACCTTTATTACAATTATTATAAGTTGAATGTGAACAACCTTTATGTACTTTTTATGTTTATGTATATGTAGATTTTGTGATATTAGTGACTTAGTGTTAAGTCTGGTACAATTGCCGTTTTTAGCCACTTTTAGTGAAATATGTGCTGTTTATGTAGGCTACTAGCCACGAATTGGCAGATTAGTTTATTATCATTTATATTTATTTATTTATACATTTTTGTATATTTATTATATTACATTTTAATATTTCTCATGGTAGTGGGCATTATGATTATCATTGCATTTTATTAATTTTTTATCTATGTGTTTTTAGCTGTGGAGTACATCAATAGATTATGTACTTCGACACTTATGTGTGGAAACTTGATTTTTACATATGTTTTTATAAATTATATGCACTGGCACTTTAAAAGTTGACGTCAGCTATTTGTAACAATCTTTTGAATGGATTTGGCGCCAAAAAGTTGTTAAATATGGCTCTATCTCTGCTGTATAGTTGTCTGATGAAGTCTGCAATGCAGATGAAAGCGCTTACCAGTTTCTAATTTATTTTTTGTGCATCAATAAACGTTGCTTCTATCCTTGTTCGAGTCCTGCTCACTATTTGACTGGATAACCTAGCAGAGACGGATAGCTGTCTCACCCTAAAAAAAGGTTGTTGCCAAGCTTAGGGATCCCTTCACAAGGAAAATAAGCAAAGATGCTGTTAGAAGTATTAGAAATATTCTGGAAATTTTATGAAAATCTGTATAAAGTAAAGAAATGTAGAAATCATGAAAAGGTACAAACGTAAACGTTTATAGAAGAATTAAACATACCAAGGTTAAGAGAAGATGAGGCTCAATTACTAAACAGCTAGGATAGGAGAGATGAGATAAAAACAGTGCCATATAACCAATCTACAGGAAAGTCTCCAGGAACAGATAGTATTCCTATGGAAGTTTTTAAGCTAAAACAGAAGAATGTGATAAAGATCTGGAAGGTTTTGTTTAACAGTATTTTAAAAGAGGAAGCACCAAAATCCTGGATGAAAGTTGTGATGGCTACAATACCTAAAAATGGGAAAGACCCATCAGACAGAGCTTCATATAGGCCCATTTTGATTCTAAACTACAATTATAAAGTGTTTATAATGGCTACAAAATGGCAAAGGTGATGCCAAAAATTGGCAGATATGGATCAATGTGGTTTTGTGGCGGGGAGGCAAACATTTTTGATAACATTAATAGAACAATGATCATCCAGAAGGAAGCATAATGTAAGAAAATACCACTGTTGGTGGTGGTTTTTAATGCAGAGAAACCATTTGACAGAATAAGCTGAGATTTTATGAGCAGGGCAATGAAAACATTTCCATTCCATGACACAATAATAAGATTAATTAGGAGGATGTATGATGGATCAGAGGTGCAAAAATAAATAAATAAATAAAAGTAAGGGGAGTTCTTCTCTGATAAGCTCTACAAGCTTAATCCTTACAACTCCATTTATGGTCCATCCCTAGAGCTGTAAATCCACAGAAGTTCAGGGCTGAACCCATCTAAATGAGCCTGGTAAGTGTGAAAGTTGACATCCACTGTAATAATGATTAAAAATCAAACTAACCTGAAGACCTGGTCAGAAACATTTAATGTAGAGCTGTAACACTCAAGATTAAACCAGCAACGATTAAAATAAAACCCAGGTAAAAATCACAAAGACAAATCTCAGGAGCGAGTTCATATTTCTTCTCAATCTTTAGTGGTCTTCCAACCAGAGAAGTGCAGTAAATGCACTTTTTTCCTCTGATATGTTCTGTTTGAAAAGATGAACCATGCGTGGGTGCCCTCTCGTTCTCATTTGATATCTGTGTAATATTTAGAATAACTGGCAAAGAAAATAAGGGACTCAGAAATTCAAGGATGTAACTGGCACGGTAATCAAGTAAAGTCAGGAATCAGAACAAAAAAGACTAATACCACCAAAGGATGAGCAAGCCTGGAACTACATTGTCACAAGAACTCCACCAGTATAATCAAAAAACTTTTATTGAGCACTTATGTCAGGTTGTAACCAAAGACTTCATCAGAATACAACAAAACTTAATACACTCTTGTTAAGTGTACTAAACCTGTGAAAAGACAGACATAGTAGGCCAATGAAACTTCTCATAACATTAATCATGAACAGACTTTCTCTATCTAGCATATCACATTTGAATTCATGGACAAATTTTAAAGTAAAACAGCAAAAAAACACCATTACCTAAAAAGTGACAGACATGCTATAATAACATTTCAACAAACAGAAGCCATAATATACCACTCAAACATAAAAAACTATATAAGAACACAGCTTTAATAGGCTGCTTATACTGATGTTGTCATTAAGACCTGGGGGGCACAGGCATTTAACTTAATTTGCCAACTTAATTCCCTGAATTCTAAATAGTCTTCCCAGGGACTCCCTCTAGGATCTATTTTGACCCCTTCAGCAACAGCAAATAAAAAAACATGTGTTCTGTATTTTTCTATATGCTTATACAAGGTATTATTTTTGTTACCATTTTTTATTTCCCTATAATACTCATAAATTCTGTCCCTTAACTTTCTTATAGTTTTCCCAATATAGAACATTTTACAGTACTGACACATAAACAACCCCTTTGCAGTTGCCAAAAATTTGCCGTTATGTTTTATGGTTGTGTGGTTCAACTTAATCTGGTCACAATTCATGACCAAATAACATTGAGAACAGCCACACTTTTTAGTCCCAATAATAGAGCTGCTACTTTCAAAAACATTTACCCTCTCAAGTAACTGCTTGATGCTTGAACCTTTCCTAAACACTATTTGTGGCATATCTCCCACCTGGTCTAAAATACCAGGATGACTCCAGAATAGCTGCCAGTTTTTCTTTAAAATAGTAGTAATACTTCGATGTATGTAAAAATCCACTACCAATCATTAGCGGACCGGAGTTCCGCTGTGGCGACCCCTAACCGGGAAAAGCCGAAAGAGACAAACAAACAAACTTCGATGGTCAGTGGAAAACTTGGTAACAAAGGGACAGAAATATTTGGAGGGATCAGCAGTTTTAGTAGCATTACCTATCATGTTCACCCCCAAAATAGGTAGAATGTTGTGATTATTTCTTCTACAAACAATTTATTTCTTTACTGTGAAGATCAAACTAGTGGGGTACCCTCTAGCCAAAAACAACTTAGTATTTCACACTGCAAAAGAAAATCCTGGTCAGTACTGACCATTCAGGCAATTCTCACGAATTGTCCCTTTACTATACCACGCTTTAGAAATTCAGGATGGTTACTCTCAAAATGTAATAAATTATTACAATAAGTAGGTTTCCTATACAGGTTGCTTAAAAAGCATTTCCTGTCACAATCTTTCTTGATATCTACATCTAAGTAGTTGATGCCCTGTTTTTTGTGTATCTAAGTGAAATTTAAAAAAATCAGTGGCCATTTTATTAGCAAATGATGCTATTCTATACCCAATAAAACCAGAAAAGAATATTTCAGTGTTGTGGAATATTCTGAGATACTCTCTAGCCTTTTCAGGATACAACATTAATGAAGATAAACTGAAGAATTGGTTCAGTAATAGCTATATTTAAGGGGACATGAAAAATGAAGTACTTAGAGTATGGGCTAAAAAAGGATTTAGTTGTGGCAAGTAAGGATATGCGAGAAGAGACTAAACGAGATAATAAACACTGAAAAACTGGAAGCTCTGTTTTATGGATATGGATAGCAAGATACAAGCAGTGAAAAGGTTTTTAATACCTTTAGTATTATACACTAGCCAGACATAGTTTTATCAACCAGAAGAGAAATTGTGGATAGAAATTAATAAACAGTTGAAAGTTTTTATATGGGAGGGGGAAAGGGCAACAGTCATGTGAGAGAAGTTGATCCTTCCAACACAACAAGGTGCTTTGAGATTACATGATTTAAAGGGGTAATTTCAGAGCCACACATTTAAGGCTTCTGTACACAACACAATCATAAAGCTATAATTTGGAGTGGGAAAGGATTTTATTTTATTTTTATTTATTTATTTTATTTAAATTTGTTGACCGGGAGTGTCCGACTGGACGTGGGTCCATTTTCAGCGGAGGCCCAGGGAGAAAAGCTCCAAAGGATGATTAAGAAACGGGGAAGCTCAAGAAATAAAAACAGACTGGGATTTTGGATACAGATTCTTAATGAGAATAACAATAACCACACAGAATATGGGATTTTGGATACAGATTCTTAATGAGAATAACAATAACCATACAGAATATGGGATTTTGGATACAGATTCTTAATGAGAATAACAATAACCATACAGAATATGGGATTTTGGATACAGACTCTTAATGAGAACAACAATAACCATTCATAAAGTAGCAGAAAGTATTCTAAGTACTAAGCTAACATGGGAATAAAGAAAGGAGAATCTGCTAACAGGGAAGACTGCAATTAGAGGTACACAGAATAGGCAAGAGTGGGCTGGAATTTACTGGAGAAAACTAGCAAAGGAACCAAAGTATTTTAGCAAATAATTAGAGAAAAAAAAAAGGTAAAAGAATGTGAACAGGCCAAGAATACATTTGGAACGCATGCTAGACATTGCATTTCTTATCAAGGACTGATTCAGTATAAGAAAAGAGAAAGAAATAGGGGGATCCTAACTGAAAGACCAACACTGGTAGAGTCTTTAGTAGAATCAAGGTCTGACCATAAGCAAATCACCCTTGACATCCACATCCCACCCCACCCCCCCAGTAAGGAAACCTCCTTAAAAAACTTCTCCAAAGCCAACTTCATGCTACTGAAGTCAGAAGTGACAAACTTCACGACACCCATGCAGACGGGATCTGAAAGTTCGACTGTAGAATCCTACACTATAGGCACTGTACGAGCACATCCACTTGTGCATGAATCGTGCCATCCCAAATAGAACCAAGATGCTCTTCTCCAAAAAAGGAAGCCAATGTGGTGGTCTCCTGCTATAAACAAACTATACAACAGAAGGAAGAAACTGTTGCAGGAGAGAGGAAAATCCCAGGATGCAAAAAACTCCCTCTCCAGCCTCAGTAAGAAGCTGAGATCCCTCAAAATCCTCAAAAGCTAGTTACAAAAATAAAACTGCCAAAGACAGCCACATAGTTATGTCAAGAATCTTAATGGCAATGCTCAGATCTGCTCTGAGCTACAACAGAATGGCATTAAATATACTGATTCCAAGGATATTGCCAGTATCCTGGCAGATTGATTTACTGCCAACTTCACCCCCCTCTCACCCCCTAAACGGCCCATCTCAATACCAAAAGATTGCCAAATTCCAGTAATCACGGACACACAGGTAGAAACTGCACTCTCCAAAGCTAAGAATACAGCATCCATGGGACCAGATAACATCCCAGGCTGTGTACCACATGAACTACAAAATGAACTGGCACCTCACCTAAGTGTCATGTTTAATCATAGCCTCAGCTGAGGCTTCGTGCCCACTGAGTGGCGCACAGCTACAGTTATCCCACTCCACAAGGGGAGATCCGCCTTGGATCCTGGGGACTACCGTCCCATCAGTCTGACAAGCCTGATCTGCAAGAGCATGGAACACATTATCATGGAACTTAAGACAATGGCAACCTTCAAACACTGGACCCCACCCAGTTTGGGTTTGTGAAGGGCTGATCTTGTCTCCTGAATCTGACTGACTTCTTCTAATCAGTCTCCAGAGCTGTGGACGAGGGTAAGGCAGTCCACACAGCCTATTTGGACCTCGCCAAGGCCTTTGACACCATCCCCCACTCTGGAATCATAGATAAACTTACTAAGCTGGGCATAAATCCCTACATCACTCAATTGGTTGCCAACTGGCTTATTGACAGAACACAGACTGTAAAAGTAGCCGACTCCAAATCCAGCTGCAGACAAGTAGAGTACCTCAGGGTTCAGTCCTGGGACCACTCATGTTTGGCATCTACTTCTCTGAAGTACAGGTCAACACTAAGGGACTCTGGCTTACAAAGTTCGCAGATGACTGCAAACTGGGAGCCATTATTGAATCCCCAAATGATGTGTATATTCTACAAAAGGGCCTTTCAGAAACAGATGCCTGGTGCCAGAGTCATGGGCTCAAGCTTAATGCCAAGAAATGTATAGTTATCCCCTCTGGAAAAAAACATGTACCCATGAATTACCACATAGGTGGCAGGACACTAAACATCGAAAGTGTGATGACAGACTTAGGGACACAGGTGGACAGTGGTCTCACTTTCGATAAACACATCGCCACAACATTCAGGAAATCCTTCTGTGTGGCACACCTCATCACCAAGGGCTTTTCATCCAGAAAAAAGGAGGTCACTGTCCCACTGTACTCATCCCTCATTAGACCCATTACAGAGTATAATGCCCCGTTTGGTATGTACCTCACAAGACATCTGCAACAGCTGGAAAGGCCACAGAAATATCTCACTAAAAGAATTACAGGTCTAAAGCAGATGCCATTTGCTGACCATCTAAAAAAAACTCCAGCTATACTCTGTGGCATATCGTCTACTTATACAAGGTCATGTCAAACCCTGAGCTGTTGGACATGCTCCACTTAAAGAAATCCCAATCCCCCAGAGTCACACACTCCAGGGATTTAAACCTTGTCATCACAATGAACAAAACATGCTGGAGGGATAGGTTCCTGACTCAGAGACTCCCCATACTCTGGAACAGACTGCCCATACATGTCAAGCAGAGTGCCTCATTGGCCCTCTTCAAAAGGAACCTTAATGATTGGATGGGAGATAGGAAATTCACCCCGGGGAACATGGCAATCGCCCTGCTAGACAGGGGTCCATAGAAGTAAATATTGTGGGAAGAAATATCCAGGGAACTGTTATGGCTAGGATGGGACTTCAGTAGCAAAAAACTAGAAAGAATTTACATTTTACTCTGCAAGATATAGCAACTTGTCTAGACTGGACAGAAATTACATCTCATAGGAAAACTTTTGAAACCTGTACGGTAACTACATCAAATCATGTACCAATAAAAACTAAGGCAAAAAGCCTGAGTAATAATGTAAAAAATGAAACACTGCTGCTTTCCTACTTTTCTGTTAAAAAGTGAGAAATGTATGGAATGGACAGAGGAAATGATGTAATAGTGATTAGGGAAGACAGAAACTACTTAATAAGGGACAGATAGTGAGTGGAGATTAAAAGCATGGTAGAGATAAGACGGAAAGAAATAACAGAAGTAACAGGAATTATTTAAAGAGGTTGGCAAAGGATAAAGTACTGCAGAAAATCAATCTCACAGAATTTATTTGAGAGGAAAGGGCAGGAGTTAAGTGGGATAAGTTAATTCTCCCCATAGAACAAGGTGGTTTAGTTTTACAAAATTCAGACAGGTACTTCAGTTAAGGCTTATATGCATAACTAGAAAGGAAGGTCATAAATGAAAGCAAAAATTATGAATTGAGGGGATCGACAGATCGAGATATAATTCCTTAAGGAAAAGGACATCAAACAGAGCAGTAGGTTCATGAAATGGCAGAAAGTATTCTAAACACTAAACCAGAGTGGCAAAAGAGGAAAGAGATTTTACCAGGAGGGATAACTACAAATAGTGGATATAGCAAACAGGCAGAAGAGAGCATGATTTACTAGAGGAAATTTAAAAAAGAAGAACAAGCGTATTGAGAAAAAATAAGTCAGCAGGAAAAGGTAGCAGAGCAGAATAAGGCTAAGCAAAGGTGTGGACTACAGGTAAGCAGAGCTAAAGTGAAAGACTAGCTCTCTCAGAGTTGAGTCTGGAGTCCAAGCTTCTGTTATATAAAGAAATTAGTAGTAGGGACCTAAAACATTGTATAAGGACATTGGAAACCTCCAAATGCTTGACCCCACACAGTTGAGTTTTATCAAAGGGAAATCATGCCTGTTAAACTTAGTTAACTTCTTTGAAACAGTCACCAAAGCCATGGGACGAGGGGAAGATGGTGCACACTGCCTACCTTGACCTAGCCAATGCCTTCAACACTATTCCCCACTCAGCATAATATATAAACACTCCCAGCTAGACATCAACCCTAATGTTACCAGATGGGTAGCTAACTGGCTCACTGATAAAACCCACTCAGTCAAAATAGGGGAAGCCATCTCTAGCAGTAGACCCGTAATGAGCAGTGTACCCCAAGGATCTGTTTTGGGGCCTCTACTATTTGGGATATACTTTTCTGAGGTGCAAGCCAAAACCAGTGGACTGTGGCTGTCCAAGTTTGCAGATGACTGCAAGCTGGGCACCGTCTTAAATTCCCTTAGTAATTTGAATATCCTCCAAGAAGGCTTTACCCAAACTAATGACTGGTGGCAGATGTATGCCCTCAGACTGAATGCCAAGAAATGCATTATTCTTCCCCTTTGGGGAAAATGGCATCCCCACTAATTATCACATTAATAACAGCGTCACAGTCAGTCACGAGGGACTTGGGTACCCAGGTTGATAGCAACCCAACTTTTGACCACCACATTGCCTCCATTGTATGGAAGGTTTTCTACATGGCCCACCTCATAAATAAGGGTATTTCATCCAGGAATAAGGGGGTCATAACATCCCTGTACTCCTCTATTATCAGACCCATTATCGAGTACAATGCCCCCTTCGGCATGTACCTTTCCAAGCACATGCATCAGCTGGAGAGACCACAGAGGTTCCTGACCAGGAAAATCCAGGGTCTCAAACACCTATCCCATACAGATAGGCTAAAAGCTCTCGTTCTCTACTCAGTCTCATACAGACTGCTCAGTGGTGACCTGTGTCTGGCATACAAGGCCATCTCAGAACCAGTCTTGATGGAGTAGCTGCATATCCGTAACTCCACTCTAGCAACCCGCACACAAGGCCTTAACCTGGTCTGCGAGATTAATAGAACTTGTTGGTGGGATAGATTTGTGTCCCAAAGACTCCCCCATCTGTGGAATAAACTCCCTCTCCATGTCAAGCAAAGTGCCTTTCTAGCCCTCTAAGAGGAACCTGGACGACTGGATGGGAAACAGAAAATACACCCCTGGGATCCCACCTGTGTCCCTGCTGGATAGGGAAAACAGGTGCTGACTTTGAGGGAACATGGGTGAAATTCTTGGCTAGGCTTATAAGGGCCCCTAGGCCAATAGCCTAGTTATCATCCTATGAACCTATAATAACTATAAGAATCAGAGGTTAGAAATATTGGGGAAAGAGAATGGAAAGGCAAGTTACGCAGGAACACTGGGAAGAAATTAGTAAGGTACGCAAATACAAGAAAGTCTACTAGGTGTAGGATTTTTCACATATTTGCAAGAGTTCTTTTATACTCTAAGCAGACTATTTTTCCTCTGCAGATGTCCTGAGGAAGGCAGAGGAAACTGGTGGAATGTTTTTGAGACGGCAATGTGTTGGCAGATTTTAAAAATTCCCCACGCAGTACTTTGACAGAAATGTTGGAAGAAATTGTTGTAACTAGATAAATTACTTCTTTTAGCTGAAATACACAATCTGAAATGCCTAGACATAACAACTCTATACTAAATTTAATGCTACTGACTACAAAAAAAACAAGATAATACAACTACAGATCTCTTTAAAAAAGGGAACAACACATGTCATAGACATGAATGGAATTTCTGGGAACAGTAAATGCAGAATAATGTTCAGACAATAGTTCAGGGGATTGAGCAATTTAAGTAACGTATGTAATGTTGAAGTGAATGAAAGTTGTTAAAAAGGATATGGATACAGCATGACAACAGCAGCAGAAACTTATTACTGTTTGTTTTACCTTCCGTTAATATATGAAAATGGATGTTAAAATGCAATAACTTCATAAAAAGATTAAAAAAAAATAATATGAATACTGAGGGCAGTTTTTTGGGGGAAAATCAATTCTTATATTCTAAGGATATGACCCACAAAAAGCAGAGTAGGTAAACTGCATGATAAAATTACAAATGTTCCAGGGGAATCAAGGACATAGTGTACATTGTGCAAGTAATTTACTGATCCCAAATATAACATCAGCAAAAGCTTTCTACCTAACCTCTCAACACTATTATACACATTTAACATATTGCTAAAGAATGGGTCTGTGCAGAAATAAATGGAAAACTGCAAACACACGCTTTCAAGAAAATTTAATAAATGATTATGCTACGTGAAATATCTGCACTGTCCTTGATCCACATTTGCCTATAAGGACAGCTTCTGATGATTCACTTTGGAGAATTAGCACTATTCCATCAGAACAACTCCATGACAGTCCACATTTTAGTCCGGTTCTCTTATACTTGTGTCCAAAGGCTCAGGTTGTGGTTTATTTAGCTAGACACTTGTTGCTTTAGTTACGTTGGGCAGTGCACATTTTCAAAAGATGCCCATGAATACAAATTTCAGAAAGCAAGCATAACACAGCTTGGAAGACAAATCAATTAAATCTAAATTAAAACTGCAGTCACAGAAAATTATGTTGCATGTCAATAAAGCATCGTAATCTGTAGCAGTAAACTACCAAGTCACAAAATAAATTCACTTACAAAGTGTCAGATGTAAATGACATGCTCCACAGCTTTATAACCTTTTTTCACTGTTACACACACAATGACAAACACCAAGTATCCACCTCTAGAACTGCACTAAGTACTGTCAGATTTCCTCATATGACAATTCTATTAAAGACGTAACCACATCAAGCAGCTTTGCTTTTTGTGAGACATACTTTGACATACATAGCTCCCAAGTTAACTCAACATAACTCGGTCAATATTTAGCACATTGCGTTAGTTAATGAAAACTCAGACTGTCATGCCCTCCCCTTCTGTGACAAATACTTTAGAGAAATGTCGATATAATAACAACCTGTCCCACTATAAATATGCTATGACCTGATGGTAATGATACAATTCACTGTTGACGTAATGCTAGTAAATGTACAAGACTCTCACTGAATATCTGGGACTTTTAAAGAGACTGTTCCTCATTTTGCAAGAATGACAATCATACCAGGGATGCTAAACTTACAACAATAACTAATCTATTAATTTATTCACTAATAAATAGGATTAAATACATAAATATAAAAAGATGACTTTTTAAACTACATTAAGCAACTAGCCAGGTCACTCCAGTCCTTGTTATGCTGGGATGATCCTAGGTAGCAACTAATCTCCTCGTTTCTTTTTGGCATTTTACAGTTTCCATTTGTTTTGATCAGACATTCTGAACATAGAAAATATACTTTACAGTCAACCATTCAAAATCTCCATAACAAAGAATTTAAACTGTTAGAAGATAAAAGCATTTATAAATCATTTCAGCAAAAACTAAGACAAGTTTTTTTTAGCCTTGATGCTTCCAAATTTTAGACTTCTAAAGCGAAGGCAAATTACAGTCTAGTGTTAACAAAGAACATTTTGTCCTTAGTTAAATCTCTCATGTGCAACTGAAACCAGAAAGCAAAGCAGTTCAGAGGACAGTAATTATGCTGTCAGTCTAAACATGGTATGTGTAGTTGCACTGTTATGCACATTTTAAACCCATGCTTCACAAGACAGTTTAGTACAATTTTGCAAACTGTTAAACCACCAAATACACTATTCAGAAAGTGCAGAAAGGGTGATCTTAGGAGAACCAAAGACAAAGTAAAAATTCCCTCACTAACTGCTGCAAATTATTTCTTTTCTCCAAGATGTGGAAGTCTGTCAAGCTCAACAATGACTATGTAAGTAACCCGAATTTCTAAAGTACATAGAGAAACTTTTTCCTCTTTTCTCCTCACACACAAGAAAAAAATGATCAGCACTGTACTAGAAAGTGCATTTTCTTTCAGGAAACAGACTTTTGTCATGCTATACTCCATACTGGTTAGTTTGGTGACAAACACCAATGTACCATCCTAAATCCATATAACTCTGTACCTGCCAGACTGCAGTGTCAAGTCTGTGACAGTGGATCAGCAAGTTGGACACTTGCCTTTGATGTTGGGGAAGATCAGAAGGATGTGGTTCAAAACTCACACTAGGTACCTGGATTCATGTTCCAGTAACAACAGCTTGGTGCTGTATTAGGGAATACAAGCTGACGTCCTTCATTTGAACTGTTAAATCGATATCACATCTGCCTAAGTGGGTCACAGTTTTGTTTGAATGTTAAAAATCCCACAATATTTACTGTAAAGAGTAGGGAGAGAATTTTCCCAGTGTCCTAACCAAATTTAGACTATATGTATGAATGCCACTTTGGATTTCCAGTGAAATGGCCAACTTTTCTCTAGTCAATATAAATACCACCTTGGGTCCCCCCAGGATGAGGCTTTTGACGTAATGGGACACACAGTCAACAAAAGTATAAAAAAGTTTCACAGGAGTACAAGAGAAATATACAATCATATGGGTCAAAATAACACAGTCATGTATAGCTCTCAAA
This sequence comes from Protopterus annectens, assembly GCF_019279795.1. Taxonomy (NCBI): domain Eukaryota; kingdom Metazoa; phylum Chordata; order Ceratodontiformes; family Protopteridae; genus Protopterus; species Protopterus annectens. Next base: position 703,983,212 of record NC_056745.1, on the reverse strand, counting down.
AGAATCAGGGATGCTTAAAATATCAGTTCTATTGACTTCAGACACTTAACTGAAAAAGAAAATGTTAACCGATATACGTTTTCTAAACTAAAAGAAGCCTATAATAATTGTCATTATTTAAGTGTAATTCACTACCTTCTCTCTAATCACCAGTTTTTGTAGGGATTAAGTGGGACACCACTAAAATCAGAGTCAAAATCAGGGACAGTTGAGGTCATGGTCAGTACCATTACCTTAAAAAAATATAAATAAATAAAACAAAAAAACGGTCTCTGTTTACTACCATTACTTTTGCAATGCTACTGTTGGTTTGCAAACAGATCTCAACTTTCCCTCTTTGGGGGGAATGTTCCTATTTTCAGACTAGATTCATCCCTGCACACTTATTTTTTTTTTTTTATGGTATGTCCCTATTTTCATGTTTAATTTTTACCATCACACAATTTTCTGAATCTCCCCATCACAAAGATTCAAAATTCAAAGAAAACTTTATTGTTATTTAGGAAACACAAGTGCAACCTAAACAAAATTTTGGGTATCAGCTCATTATTTAGAGTACAGTGACAATTTAAGTATAAAAAGAAAAATACATGATGTATACACAACTACTCTAATTATTAATACACATAAAAAATACTCATTAGAACCTACTTCTAGTCAGGTAAAACTACCCATACATGTAAATTTAAACATATAAACAAATAATACTGTACACAGAAAAAGAGAAGAAAAGGCAGATTGTTAATATTGCACATGAGGAATTACTGCAACTGTACTTTTAAGAGAAAAATATTGAACTTCTGTAAGACTATATTAACTACAGTGAATTAAATAATGCATCACTTTCAGTAAAAGATTACTAGTGAGATCACATTTGGAGGTAGGAGGCGTGTGTTTTTTTGAAAGTGTCTAGTTCACAGAAAGCCATACAATATGGCCAACAGAGTAGAAGTGCCAGTAATTTAAAGAAAGACAATACACTTCTTACATCTAACATTTTCAGAAGCAAAAACAAATAGTCTTGTGTAGCACAATTTAGCATAACAGTTCATTACAATTTACAGACATTTACAGTATTTGATAATGTGCTTATATTTTTTGTTCAATTTTTTATTGAATTTTAACCTAATCAACAAAATAACATTAAATTAAAATAAGCATAACTATTTACAAAGTATTCGTCAAACCAGTCATTTAAAACTTCTACTAAGAGAGAAAATGAAAGCACAGTTTGAATAAAAACATCAGTATATTTCTAAAATGGCAAGTTTTTTAGCCAGCAGTTACATTCAGGTGTGGTTTTGTCTGATCTCACTTTAATGGTGGATAATTCATCGTGACATACAGCAATAACTAAATTCAAAAATAGCATATAATTTTCCATCATTTTTGTCTGTCTCTTTTTTTAAAAGTTTCTGAGAAGTGACTCACACTAGAGCCCTCACAAGTGCCTCACAAGTGCCACTATTTTGGAAGAACCTTCCTATTTTTAAGGCCTGATTTACACCTGCAAAGGCTTGATTCAGCCCTTCACACAATTTTCTGAATCCCCTCCCATGGCCGGCCTTAGGCATAGGCGAACTAGGCGACCGCCTAGGGCGCTGTACAGGCCAGCCTCAGAAAGGGCGCTATTTTAAGTATTTATTTATTTACTTTAATTAATAAAATTTGCATTCCTCTTGGCTCCCTGTTCAGGAAGCTTGAACCATAGCGTGAGAGGGGGTGAGCGCCCTCCCACTTGCAGCTGCAGGTTGGCCCACAGGCTAAAAAAAATTAAAAAATCACGGTACACGAGTTACCTTAAGGAGGAACATTAACATGCATACGTCATGATGCCAGCATGGACGCAAATACATTCTTCAGGCCTGCACGTAATTTAAACTAGCAGTTCTTTTAAGCAATAAGCCAAGTTCATGTGTCCACGTGTAGCCATTTGGTTTAAAAAGAAGGTAAGTGTATGTGTGTGTGTGTTTAAGTGCAACTTAAGCTGCTCACTTCTGTATGAGAGAGAAAGTGTGTGTGTGTGTGTATATGTATGTATGTGTATGGAATTTAAATTTAGTTCTGTTTGCATGAGAGATAGTGCGCGTGTGTGTTAATGTGTGAGAGTAGATGCGTGTACATGTGTATTGCTGATATGGTGAAAGTCTGTAGCAAAATTGCTTTATCTTTGATGATTACATATTTACAGAATATTGCATATAGTGCATTTTTAAATGTGTCCCGAAGCAGACCAGACAAACAGAGAGAAGGTACGTGTGTGTGTGTGTGTGTGTGTGTGTGTGTGTGTGTGTGTGTGTATGTAATGTAAACTTAGTGGTTCCGTTTGTTTCTGTATGAGAGAGAAAACTGTGTGTCTGTTGTATGAGAGAGTAGATTAGGATGATGTGGAATTTAAACTAGTTGTTAGTTGCTGTATGAAAGAGAAGGTGTCTGTGTGTTGCTATGTGAGAGAGTAGGTGTGTGTTGCTATGTGAGAGTAGGTGTGTGTTGCTATGTGAGAGTAGGTGTGTGCCGCTATGTGAGAGTAGGTGTGTGCCGCTATGTGAGAGTAGGTGTGTGCCGCTATGTGAGAGTAGGTGTGTGCCGCTATGTGAGAGTAGGTGTGTGCCTCTATGTGAGAGTAGGTGTGTGCCGCTATGTGAGAGTAGGTGTGTGCGTGTTTAGCATACCTTTTCAAGTGTCTAGATTTAGCATTATACTTTTTGTCTGTTTCTCAAAGTTTGTGGTTTTCTGACAAATCAGGGAGGACTGAAGTCACAAAATTATATGTATATGAGTTTTAAACTTTGCATCCTTCACAGAATACATGCTAATACAAATACTGTTATTCTTTTAACTTTCTAAGTTACAAAGAGCACTACTTCAAACTGTACTTCAAACTGTCCCTATTTTTTAGCCATTGCATCCATGTTATTTTAGGCTTTGCGAAGAGTTTTTGCAGCAAGAGATTGAGAGGTATGTATATCTTTCAGCTGTACAGATGTTTGCAGAATGTCCAGATTCTTGCTTTATATTTTTGGTCTATTCCTCATAAAATGTGTGGTTTTCTGGAAAATCCATAAAGACAAATAATTAAATGTCATACATTTGAGTTTCAGTCTTCATTTCCTTTAGACAATGCCTGCTACGATAAATTATGTTATTCTAGCAACGTTTTAAGTCTATGAGAGCAATATTTATAATCTGTCCCTCTTTTGGAGCCTTTGCTCCCACCCCCTAATATTTTAGGCTTTGTCCAGCTCTCTTATGCTAAGGAGTTAAGAGGTATGTAGGCATTGTATGTAATGCACTAGTTGCCAATTATTTGGTGCATTTTAAGGTGAGATAGTGGTTCTGCATTCCTGAGTGTGTGTTCCTTTGTTTAAGATGCCTAGTGACCATGAACTTGTTGGGTTCTCAGTCATTCCCTATTGTAGTATTACCAGCTTACCGTTTTTTTTTTTTATGTAACATAGGCAATTAATTCTTAAAGGGCATGCTGCACTGAATTTGTTGATGAAACACTGAAATATAAAGTTGATTGCCAGTAACAGCCTCTTCAGTAGTTACAAATCTCTTTAATGTGGAATTATTCAGATGAAATTTACTTCTGCAGAGATTGTGCTTATTGACTTATACTGATGGATTGTAATGATAGACATCTGAGTGGCCTTTTATGGTTAAAATATTTTGAAATAGGCAGTTATTTTATTATTGGGAAATGCATTGTTTCATTGCTTACTGGAAAAATGTTCAAAACTACAAATTTAAAGCACAAAGCTACAAACTTAAAATGCACTAACTAACAAGTGGTGCCTTATTATACAGGGAATTTGAAAGCAGTGTTAGTAGCATAATTGCCTTTGGTGCAGAAGGCTGTGGATTCTACTCCCATACCATGTAGATGAATTGCTGATATTGCATCTCCCATACAATTGCTGATTATAGGTAGGCTATCTGCACGAGGGCATTTATAAGACTTGCCAGAGTGTGTCGGTTTCACCGCCCCATTGATTAATTAACTGATCCTCTGTCAAGCAGAGCCAATGAAGTGATCCCAGGGGTGTATTTTCTGTTACCCATCCACTCGTCAAGGTTTCTCTTGAAGAGTGTTAGTGAGGGGCTCTGCCTGATGTAGTTTGGATTTTTGTTTCAAAGCATGAGGAGTCTCTGTGACAGGAATCTATCCCTCCAGCATGTTCTACTTATTGTTGTGGCGAGGTTTAGCTCACTAGAGCACGTGGCTCGCAGTGACTTGGATTTCTTTAGGTGGAGCATGTCCATCAATTCTGAGTTGGACATGGCTTTGCAAGTCAGGCAGAGATCACCTCTGAGTAAGCGATATGTCACTGAGTACAGCCGGAGTTTATTCAATCTGGCTGCATAGGACATATGTTTGAGACCAGTAATCATCTTGGTGAGGTACTTTTGTGGTCTTTCCAGCTGTTGGAAGTGTCTTGTGAGGTACATCTCAAATGGGGGATTGTACTCTATGTTGGGTCTAATGAGTGATGAGTAGAGGGGCACTATAACCTCTTTATTTCTAGATGCGAACCCTTTAGTAATTAGATGGGCCACATAGAAGGATTTCCTAACTACTTTGGCAATATGATTGTCAAAGGAGAGATTACTATCTATCTAGGTCCCCAAATCTCTTATTACCTCTTCTGTATTAAAGGGGCTGCCACCTATGTGGTAATTCATAGATGTTTTGTTTTTCCCAAACGGAATGACTATGCATTTTTTGGCATTTAGCTTGAGGCCATGACTTGGACACCAGCTGTCCGTCTCAGTAAGGCCCTTTTGGAGGATGTCCATGTCAGCCAGAGAGTCAATTATGGCTCCCAGTTTGCAGTCAGCTGCGAACTTGGTTAGCCATAGTCCTCCTGTGTTTGCCTGTACTTCTGAGAAGTATATGCCAAACAGTAGGGATCCCAGGACCAAGCCTTGCAGGACACCACTTGTGACAGGTTTAGAGTCGGACCTGGAGCCCACTATTCTTACCGTGTGAGTTCTGTCTGTAAGCCAGTTGACAACCCATCTCTTGACATAGGGGTTTACGTTCAGGCTGGTGAGTTTTTCTGTAATACCCGAGTGGGGAATGGTGTTGAAAGCCTTGGCGAGGTCAAGGTATTCTGTGCGAACAACCTTTCCCCCGTCTATGGCCTTGGTAACTGTCTCAATGAAGTCAACCAGGTTTAGTAGGCATGATCTGCCCTTAACAAAGCTGATGAACTGGGTCGAGTCAAGTGTTTGGAGGCTCCCAATGTCTTTGTTAATGAGTTCTATGATGATGCGCTCCATAGCCTTGTAGACCAGGCTAGTCAGGCTTATGGGCCGATAGCTACCAGGGTCCATTGTGGCCCCTCCTTTGTGGAGAGGAATAACCGTTGCTGTGCACCACTCTATGGGCACATAGCCTATAGAGAGGCTGAGGTTGAACAGCATGTTTAGGTGGAGGGTTAGTTTGTTTTGTAGTTTGTGCAAGACGCAGCCTGGGACACCATCTGTTCCCACCGACGCTGTGTTTTTGGCTTTTGAAAGGGTTGTTTTCACCTGTGCGCCTGTGATTTTTGGGACACTACACTTTTCCGGTATTGTTGTGGGCCCTTTTGGAGGCGAGAGGGGGTTGAAGTTTGCACTGAATCCATCTGCCAGGACGTTGGCAATATCAGTAGGTTTAGTATATTTTGTGCTATTTTGCACTAGTTCAGTGCATATCTGAGAGTTGCCACTTAGATTCTTAATATATCTAAAGAAGGCTTTGTGGTTATCTTTTGAATCCTTGGCTAATTTTCTTTTGAAGTTAGCCTTGGATGATTTCATGAGGGACCTCAGTTTCTTACCGATACTGATCAGGGATGTCTTTCCTTCTTGGGATTTGTTTTTTTTCTGAAATAGTTTCCTCCTTCTATTGTATAGCCTGTTTATTGCAGGGGTCCACCAAACTGGTTTCCTTCTCTTAGAGGAGTGAGTCTTGGTTTTGCTAGGGACGGCACAATCCATGCATCTTTGTAGGTGCTCATAAAGTGCATTTGTTAAGGTTTCTGCATCTTGGGCAGCGTTATCCTTTAGCGTGGGGGCTGTGAAACTTACCACCTCTGTCTTAAGTAAGGTGAAGTTTGCTTTAGAAAAGGTTTTTACTGTGGTTTCCTTAGTTGGGGGTGGTGGTGGGGTGTGGACATCCAAATTGATTAGTTTAGTTTATGGTCTGATCTAACCAGTGATGGGTTGACCTCCAGTGTGGAACACTTGTCGCCCATGTTGGTGATGACCAGGTCCAATATGTTTTCACCTCTGGTAGGGGAGTTTACCAGCTGATCCACGGCATTTGAGTTGATGAATTCCAGGAAGCGCTGGGCCTGGGAATTTGTACTCGAGTAGTTTTCCCAGTGAATGGTAGGGTAATTGAAATCACCCAATGATTTCACTTTTGAGCCTTGCCTAAAAAAGGCACTATGGGGGCAGCAAGGGCCTTGGCCAGTAATCGAAAGCCTAGGGGTGACCGGTGCAAGCCATCTCTTGCGAAGCAACATGGCTTGTCGAACATGTCGCCCCAGGCTGACAGACACTGGATCCCCTTTGAATGACACCAGAAGCTTAGCCAATTGTTGAAATTGATCATTTTTCTTTATACTGAGATATCATTCTTGGTGAGGGCAGGATGCTAGTCAGGGTCATACCAGCCTGGGCTACATGATCAGACAGCTCTTCCATGTCTCTTTTCATGTAGTCCAGCGAGGTACATCTCAGGTCATTCACACCAACATGAACAATGACAGAGTCATATTTGTACTTGTTCTGGAGGGACCTGAGTGCTTGTGTTATGTGGTGGATTCTGGCTCCCGACAGTCCGCTAACAGTAACCTTCTGCTTATCCAGCCTAGTGAGTGGGATGTCAGTGTGCCTGACTATAGAGTCACCTATCACTAGTGTGTTAGGTATGTTATTTTGCCTTAAGGGCTGTGATTGTGTGGCACACTGATTTTATGTTTTATGTGTTGTCTGGTTTGTGACGGGAAGTGCAGGCTGTTTGGGTGCCTGCTTTGGAGGTCTCTGATGCTTTTGCAGGTTTTTATTTAGAGCCTCTGAGTATGATTTTGTGTATTTATGTGTATTTTTTGCCAGTGCTGTTTTAGTAGGTCTGTGTTCTGCTGGAGTTGTTTTGCACGTGTTAACCTTCTCCTCTTGACTGCCTGTTCCAGTCTTGGGTGGAGACAGCTTAGCTTCCAGTTTGGCTGTAAAATTGCATCTCTCGCATATGTTAGTGTTTTGTGGTAGGAGGAGAGGGTTGTCTGTGTACATGAGGCAGTTGTAACATTGCCTCAGGATACCCAGATTCACCAGCTGGACTGGAGAGTGCACCTGAAGTTGCCCTTTGGTCATGCCTGAATAGTAGGGTGAGCTGCTTAGTCGCTTGGTTGGTGAGGGGTGAATAAAGAGCCTTGCCCTGCTGGGCAATCAGTGTCAGGGTATATTAGTGCTTGCTATTAGGTCAGAGCAAGTGCTGGGCTGTAAGATGCTTTCTGAGTGCTTAGGTTGAGAGTTAGACTAGTTTCAAGGGAAAAACTGAAGAGGAGACTTAGTGGAGCCGGGAATAATTTAACCATAGCTAACCGGCACTGCCCGGTGCGCAAAACCGTACAAACACAGTTTTTATAGTAGGGAAATGAAAGAGAAAGAAATTAGCCCAAAATGGCCAATAAACTACTAACTTCTGGGCTGGAACCACTCCACCAGGAACAGATAGGTTGCTCAAAGCTCCCCTCTCTCATTTGGTGCATTATAAGGGGGGTAGCGGTTTTACACTCCTGAGTGTGTCCTCCTTTGTATGAGATATCTAGTAACTATGAACTTGTCAGTTTTAGTCATTTCCTATTGCAATATTACCAGTTTATCAAATTTTTAATTGTAATATAGGCAATTCAAGGGCAACATACACTGAATTTGTAGATGAAGCATTGAGGTGTAAAGTTGTTTGCCAGTAGCAACCTCTTCATTAGTTGCATATTTCTTTAATGTGGAATTATTCAGATGATTTTACTTCTGCAAGATTGTGCATTGAGTGATATTGGTGGATTATAATGATGGAAGTCCAGCCTTTTATGGTTGAAATTTTCTGAAATGAATAGTGTTATTATTGATTTTATACATCATGTCATTGCTTATTAAAAGAATGTTAAACTGCAATTTAAAACGCTTTCTAACAAGTGGCAGTGATATTATACAAGGAATATAATTTACTAGAATCAGGAAGTTGAATCAAAGAGCAAATACATGTATGCATGGCCCTAAAAATGTGTGCAAGGAGTCTGTTTTGAAAACAGCCCAAAGATAAACTTAATGGCCAGATGCATTTTTATGAATGTGGGTTTTCGTGCCATTTCAATGGCAGAGAAGTTTAATGCTTATGCTAAGTCTGTTTTCATTGCGAGATTGTGTTGTTTAGCAAATGGCTGTGTTTGTGCTATTCTAGCTTAAGCTACTGTACACAGGGAGGAGAGAGGTTGCTATTCTACTTTCACTGAGGTCCGACTCACTCGCCTACCCCAAAGTAAATTAAACTGTTTAACTTAAGCAACCCTTTGACACAAGGCACATGGGCTTCTACTTTTTGAGGACATGACTTTTATATCAAAATATGTGTGAAGGAGCAAAAGATAAAGCAGGTTTATTAAAGGAAAATTCCACCCTCCTTCACTTGCAGTTTAACTACATTACAAGGCATCTCTTCTTCATATGCATTTAAATAATTGAAGGAAAAGATGAAGTGGCCTTCTTGGAAAGTGGCCTACCTGTGGGTGTGGCTTATAGGGGTGTGCATTTGTATGGTGTGGGTGGGGCTTATGGGGCGCTAGAATACTACTTTGCCTCGAGCGCCATTTCACCTAGATGACGTGGCCTACCTGTGGGTGTGGCTTATCGGGGTGTGCATTTGTATGGTGTGGGTGGGGCTTAAGAGGCACTGGAATGCTACTTCGCCTTGAGCACCATTTCACCTAAGGCCGGCTCTGATATATATTTGAATCTGTCTAGCACATACAAAACCACACTACACGATCAGCATATTACTAGGCAGCAATACTTTAAAAAAGAGGACCCATATCTTACATATATTTTTAAGCAAAGGTAGAGGAACTCAGTCGGTATAATCTTGTGCTACAGTACACTATGTCCACAGAATTTTTTACACTATATTTTTCATAACGCGCTTACATTTTCTATCATTTTTGTCACACTGTTGTTTAACAGTGTTTCTAAGAAAGACATTCCTAATGGAAGCTGCAAGTTTTCTGCTATCTGGGGTTCGATTTTTATGCTAATTAAGTTATCCAGATTTTTGCTAGATGTACCTACTTTTCAAGTGCTTTTGCACCAATATAAAATATCTGCAAGTTGAGGGAGATGTTTACGAACAACGTATGTGGAATAAAGAAGCAGTGGAGACAACTGGCACTTCAGCTGATTTTGTTAAACAAGTAGTGAAGTAGGTAGGGAGAGAGAAGACTCAGGTGCGCAAGAAATAGTTTAAATAAACCATCATTCCTGCAGATCCCAAATGGACTCTTGGACTTCACACCAGGACAAACGTTTACTGAACTCTACTTGTTAACAACAGTGGAGCGCACATCTTACAAAATGCAGGCAATGGCTACGGTATAAATCTTACCTGCGTGCGTTAAACCTACAATTCCCACGAATGAAATGGCGGCACATGTGTAAATTGGGGCAAACTGTATCGCTGCAGCCATCCGTAGAATAAAACTGACTACAAACACGGACAGAAGTGACAGCTACAACTTTCTTATCGTCCACGGATGGAGAACTAGAATTAGTGGAATCCACTTTCCCATAGGTAACGAGAAGTCGACTGTCTTCTGGTAGCTCTAACCCTTGGTCATCTGTTACCCCAAAATACTGCTTGACTTGTCGGAGGAGTTCACTATACTCCAGTGAGCCATGATTTGCACACAGTACTTCGATGGCATACTTAGTCGTGAAATTAGCTGTCATGTTGTGTATACACCGCAAAAGACAAAAACAAACGGAGTCTTCTAAATGTTGCCTGCTTACGTTGCGCTGTCACCAGTTTCCTTTCCCCGGGAAAAGAAACCGAAACTTAAATAAGCGTTGTCAGGGAGCCAGCGTTTTTGGTAACTAATATATTTTAGATGAATTACAAACCGTTTAACCAAGAAACAATAATCATGTTACTTGTTCCGTTTTAATACAACGTGCTGGATTTCACTGTGTTTTACTTCTCGTTAAAGTCAAAACAATCAGTTTGCCAGCAATTCCACTCAGAAATTAATTTCTATCTCCCTTTCCTTCGCGGGATAGCTTGATTTCACACATACTTATTACTTAGCTGTCCCGCTATTTTAGGTGGTACCAACGTGAAGTTAGGGTTGCCACCTACTCCTCTTTGCGCAGTGTAGTTAGGGTTACCACCTGTCCCACTTTGCGAGGGATAGTCCCTCTTTGGGCAGTTGCGTCCTGCGAAAAAAACAAGAAAATGGCAAATGTCCTGAGATTTTAAGACAACAAATATTTCCTAAATTTTCTTTAATAGTTGCATAAAACAGTTATTTTGTATCCGAAACATCTAAATATTATAAGAAATAGCATAAGCAACTTGAATGCTACAATAATAAGCTTTTATTTTGGAAAAAATGTGAAGTTTTGTCCTCTGCACTGGTGGTGGGTATGTTTTGTACTGCAAAATCTCACATTTCTACAAAAAATGTCCCACTTTGAGCATTTGAAAAGGTGGTAACCCTAAGTGTAGTCCTTCTGTGGATATTTGTGTCCTGCGGTCCGGGGGTAATAAAACTGAAAAAAACGAAATGTCCCGAGATTTGAAGGCGAAAAACATTTCCTAATTTTTCCTTAATAGATGTTTAACACAATTATTTTGTACACAGGGCCGGTGCTGTCAAGTTGGGGGCCCCTGGACACTTCCAGTCTAAGTATCACCCTGTTACTGCCACAACCCCCCTCCCCCCATCCACCCTTTAGCTCTTGCTGTAAACTTTTAGGACTGGAGTAGTATACACAGGCTGATCTGTAGCTACAATGCCTATGCACAGCGCTATATTGGCTCATCTCACAAAGGGAGGTTCACAGTTACTAGCATTTAGATGCAACAATGATACATTACAACAATGCTATGTACTGGGCTGGACTTAGGTGAAATGGCACCCTAGACACTGCCTACTGTTTCAGCCCCTCCAAAAAACATACACATCCTGTATGCTCCCCTCTGTTTCTCCCCATCTTGGGTTCCCCACACCATGCACATTATATTTTTATTCTGTTTCTCATAGTTTACCATTCTATTCAGCTTTTTCAAGAATCCATAACTTTATATATGATCTAAAGTGCTTTTTTTAAGTTTTTTTTTTCATTTTACCCAACCTTTTCATTCAAAAATGACCTGAACAGAAATTATGATTAAAGAAAGAAATTCAGTGTTGCTGTTCAGCTTTGGTTTTCCCTTGTATCCTTTCAACAGACCTTTACTGACCAAGACAGCACATTAATAACTATTTAGGAAATAACCCAAGCTGGGACCCCTAGAAGCCATAGGGGTTATAGATGCTCTAGAATGTATTTTAGAGCATTTGCCAATCTTTTAATCCAACAGTGGCCTAATCAAAAATCATGTAAGAAAAATAATTTCAGTCTTTCTTTCAGTGAAGACATAAGTTGTGCCCAAGGCTTAATATTCAAAGCTGACAAAACAGTAGTGCACAATAAACTAACATGCCCGTTGTTATGAGGATATACAGATCCTGACTGGGAATACTGCCTGCCTCCTTAATCCCCTAAAAAATAGTCACTGCCTGTGCATCTTTCTGGTATTAGACTGGAATGAAAGCAGAGATTCAAATGGTCACAGTCATGTCCTTCAAGTGACTGCTCACATACATATATGTATAACATGCCTCCTGACTCTTCACCCCAACCCCCAAAGGCAGTTTATATACATGCTTGATGTCTGATTGTGAGAAAAGTGAAAAAAAATAATGATTGCAGTAATGTATTCTACTTTGTTGCTCATAGACAGTACACTGTCCCAATAGGAGCTAAAGTAGCTTTCTTTGTACTTCTCTGAGATCTGTGAGAAATGTAAATGAAGCAATGACCACAGAATCCCCATCCCTCTGTACACACGCATCTGAGCAGGGCTGGTTTTAGAATGTGTGCAGTTGACAGCAGAGACCATTATCAGTTTTATTGTAACAGGGCCGTATCACAACTCTATTCAGGTTAAAGTTGTAATCACAAAATTAAGGCATTGTTTTCTCCTCATTTTTCCCCAACCAGAAACAGCTTTTGTGGGGCCCCTATGCCGTCAAGGATGAAGAAGGGAGCCCCTCTCTATCCATTAATACAGTCTGGGAAGGGGGATTACCAGATTCCTAGAAAATCTAAGTGTCTGAATGTCTTGTGATATATTCTGTGCCTTACTTTTGAAATATAATTACTTGTAAGCTGCAGTTTTTACTGATGTGTTTTACCCATGTGTGTGTCCTGGCATCATTGGATGTGTGCACTGATAAAAAGCAGTGAACCCTGACAACCCGATCCAACAAATTGGTCTTTCTCTACTTAACTAACTATTAGCAAGCCAGCCATTCTATTGATCTGTTGGGTTATGTCATAATGTACAGTTATGCCTGCTGAGTTCAACCTTTTTGTATACTGTAGCATTTTCCTATTGTGCTAAACATTTGTGAAATGATTTATTTATATTCTTTTCTCGCTCTGTTAACCTTTAGCATGTGCCAGTATATTCCTACTGTGTTATACCTTCTGAAATGATGTTTCTATAGCCTTTTTGCTCTCATTGAGTATTATTGTACTATTATTACTTCTGTGGAGTTTTTCTCCCTGGGCCTCCGCTGAAAATGGGCATGTATTCAGTCAACAAATGTAAAATAATAAATAAATAAAAATAAATTTTACAAACACACACACACACATGCATGCATAAGTCAAAGCAATACTAGATTTATACTTACTTCAGCAAATAACAATATATTGTGCAACACTGGTATTGCCATATCAGATCAGTGACTGCTATTTAGCAGTTGTCAAACAGAGGTAAGTCACTTTTATTTACCTCATTGAGGAGTAAATGAATACCTGTCACTGTCCCTGATTTCACAGATATTCCCTGATTTTGCCTCATAATTTTGCTCTGTCCTTCATTAAAAAGTTTTATTTGCTGGTAAGTAACTCATTCAAAATTACAGACCGTCAATAAATCCAGACATCATAGCTGTATACTTCTTACTGTCCAAAAAATGTCTGCTGATGCAAAACGTGTTATTCTAGTAACTTTTAAGTGAATTACAGTAATGTTTAAAATGTGTTCCTCATTTTGAGCCTTCATTCTGCTATTAGTTTGGCACTGAAAATAATTCTTCAATAAAGATGTTGAGAGTTATAGTATCGGATGTTTTGCCAGTATTTATTAAACTCCATGGAAAAGAAACCATCCCTGAAGATCAGAAGCATTATTAGCTCTTCTTAAAATCCATGGTGGGCACTACGATCAGTCACTCTGAGCTGCTGATCTCGCTAGTGCTTACCTTGCTCATGTTCATTATCAGCTTTCTCCTAAAAGCGTCATATCACAGCCCTGTTCAGGTAAAGATAATCAAAAATAAATTTTTTCCTCATTTTTTCCACAGCTTTTGTGGGGCACCTACACAGTCAAGGATGATTAAGTGGCTTCTGAAGCCACTGGTACAGCAGGCACCTAAAGCTGGCTATGCTGTTAGTTTTAATGGCAGATGTCCACCAGCAGGGTTTAACTAAGCCAGAGGCATTATGTCAGTGATAAAATATTTAATGGAATTGTCAAGCCTGTCACTTGACAAAACACTGTTACTATAACTAAATATCTTTGAATTTTGAAGGAGCTATAAATAAGAGTTATTATTACCTTGTACTATGAACTGTCTGATAGTTTCTAATATTTTTCAGCCTTATCTCTATGTAAATACCACTGACATATCTGCTTCTTGATGCATGTTTTACTGGCACTTTTCTGCCTGGGCCTCCGCTGAAACTGGATTTGTTGTCCAGTCAGACTTTCCAGGTCAACAAATGTAAAATAAAATAAATCACTCACCTGATTTGTTAAGCATATGAGTACTGTACTAGCTTTTGTTGGTTTAACAGGCATGTTACAAAATATCAAGATAAGATAACTTGCTGTAGTTGGGGGCCCCCAGTGACCACAGGGTTCGCTGGTGCCTAAAACCGGCTATGTTAGTACATGAAACAGTATAAACAACTCCACTGCTTTAAGAATAAGCTTGTATTTTGGAAAATGTTTGTCCTCTAGTCTGCACTGGCTGTGGGCATGGCTTGCAATGCCATATCCCACTTTTCCACAAAAATGTTCCTCTATTGACCTTTGAAAAAGTGGTTCACTTTTTATTTATTTATGTATAAATATTTTGTATACATTTGTTAGATATTTGTGCTGTGCTGTGGAATTAATACCTTCCAACCATACATCTCAATATGGAAACATAAAAAATCTGGACAAAGCCCATGAAAAATAGGTACAAATCTGTACCTGATTAATGTGAAATTTGCATACATAATTGCGTAACATCACCCACTCCAATGGAATTGCAGGATACCAACTTTCAAACGCAAACTGAAGAACAGACAAGCAACATATGGCACCAGAGTCACCCTGTAACCATTCCAATGTCCCATTACCTGGCTATTTCTCCCCATTTAACATAAACACCCCTAACCGGGAAAAGCCGAAAGACACAACAACAACAACAACTAATGTGTGCATACTGCTTTACTTCTACAATGATTATTTGGATTTTATTTTTACATTGTATAGCACAGTGCACAAACACTAATAGATATCTGCTAAACAAAGCAATACTGTCTCACAATGAAAATAGACTTGGCAATTGCCCTTGAAACTCGCATTCATTGAAACAGCATTGAAACCCACACCACATCCAAAGAAAATGCATCTGGTTAGTGGTGGATAAATATTACCTTTGGGCTGTTTTCAAAATGTAGGCCCTTTGCACACAAAATAAGAAACATACATGCATTCTTTGATACACCTTCCTGACTTTATTAAACTATATTCCTTGTATAATACAGCACACTTGCTAGACTTAAGTTAGAGCACATTTTAAATTTATTGTTTGAACATTTTTCCAGTAGGCAATGAAACAAAATGCATGAACCAATAATGACAAAACTGCCCAATTTAGAACATTTCCATCATAAAAGTCTACTTCCACACACTCACTATATATATATATATATATATATATATATATATATATATATATAGATATAGATATATATATATATATATATATATATAGATATAGAATGACAGTAGTGTAAGCCATAGGCATCTTGCACAGCTTCTCACACTTATTTTCAATTTCATTTTTTTTGGGAGGGGGCATTAATCAGGGACACATTTTAAACATTACTTGTATAATTTTGGAAAGTTGCTAGAATAAAATGTTATGTTATGTTACCACCATACATTTCACTGCCAAGTCTTGAATCCATGACCCAGTGCCCTACAGTCAGAGCAACATACCACTATGCCAAATCAGCAGTTCCCTGAAAGCTAGGAAGATTGAAACATAAATGGCTATCATTTACTGAATTAATTTCTCACTTCTCACCATAGCTCTCAATGTCTTAGCACAAAAAACATGGGCAAAGCCAATAATGGGCAAATACAGCCATAAAATAGGGACAAATTTCAAATACTGATCTTATAAACTTAGAAAATTGCTAGAATAAAAGGTTTTGTGTTACCATTGATTTTCTGAAGAATATGAAGTCTGAAATTCAAATGCCTGTCATTATTTAGTGAATTCAATCCTTCAGTGATTTGCCGCAAAAATCCTGAAAACCACAGATTTAACGAGGAATAGAAAAAATATATATTCAAATGCCTATCTTTATTTAGTGAATTCAATCCTTCAGTGATTTGCCACAAAAATCCTGAAAACCACAGATTTAATGAGGAATAGAACTAAAATATGCGGCATAAATTCGCAAGTGGTGGTGGCTAGGGACATTAGGCTCTTTTTACCTGTACCCAAAGTACAGGGTTTGAGCCTGAGTACCTCTAGCCACCAGGTGTATTTACTGGGGGGCATTTACACACACACACACACACACACACACACTAGATAAGCAAGTAGATCACCATTTCCTTCACAATAAAAACTAGATATGCAAGCAGATAGTTGTTTCCTTCCCAATACACACTAGATATGCAAGCAGATCATCATTTCCTTCCCAATACCTCCATGCACAGATCACTAGATACAAATAATGCAAGCAGATTGTTTCACATTAAGCAAAAGCAAAGCAACTCTGTGCAGATAACTCCACCATCAAAATACCAAAACTAAACTCTGTTCACCCATTCAAAAACAGCCAAAGCTCAAAAGCAGCTTTGTGCACATAACTCCACCATCGAAATATAAAAGTAACTTCATTCATCTGTTCAAAAACAGCCAAAGCTCTGCAGCAGCAGTTGTTTTCACATTTGCAGATCCATTCAAACAGCCAGCTGGAAAGCACGTGAAACCTTGAGCTAAATTCCGGCAGGCTGATGGAGTTGACATAATCCCATACGTGATGATGTCAGCTCAAAAAGCGCAAAAGAAAAAAAAGCTACTAGATATCTGCTAAACAAAGCAATACTGTCTCACAATGAAAATAGACTTGGCAGTAAAACTTCTCTGCCCTTGAAACTCACATTCATTGAAACAGCTTTGAAACCCACACCACATCCAAAGAAAATGCATCTGGCCAGTGGTGGATAAAGATTACCTTTGGGCTGTTTTCAAATCATAGGCACTTTGCACACAAAACAAGGAACATGCATGCATTCTTTGATACACCTTCCTGACTTTATTAAATTATATTCCCTGTATAATACAGCACACTTGTTAGACTTAAGTTAGAGCACATTTTAAATTTATAGTTTCAAAATTTTTCCAGTAGGCAACGAAACAAAATGCATGAACCAATAATGACAAAACTGCCCAATTCAGAACATTTCCATCATAAAAGTCTACTTCCACACACACACACTATCCCTTGGATTTACTATTCCCCCGTGCAGGACTAAGCTAGGCGACCGTTTAGGAGCAGGATGGCAGCACACCATGCATAATAATGAGATGCGCTACCTGAGCTCCTAGGCTTACACAGAGTGTGTAAGAGGGCAGGGCGCGTGTCTGAGAGCAGAGCTCTCAGAATAAACATCCCCCCGCAATGTAGAATGGCAGAAAGGGGTATGCAATGAGCGAGACTGCTCACAGGTGATCGCATATCCCCACCAACAGTCCCCTGTGTGTACAACAGTATATATAAATAAAATGAAGAAACCCTTTTATTTGTTTTCAAAAATCCGAGTAAAGTTAACCGTAGGTGCGTGGGTGTGCCCATCGCTTAGCTATGGTTAATGCAGCTTAAATGGCTGAAGAGGATAACAAGGAAGATATAAGCAAATGAAGTAGCATAGCAATAGGGTAGTGGGCAGAGCATTTGCCTTACGAGCAGGCATTCCTGGTTCAAGTCCCACTGCAGCACATTCCATTTTCCATGGCACAGCACGTTATGATCAATATTTATGTTGCAAAACCCACTAAATAACATATTGTTATGAACTGGAGTACTGCAGTAAATGCACATGAGGTGACAGTGTCATAATGAATAAGGGACTAGTAAGCAGATTTAAGCACAAATAAGCAATAGTAAGCATATTTAAGCACTAGTAAGTGGGTTTAAGCCTGTTTGCATGACAGTAAGCAATGCCTACCCTAGCTAAGCAATTCTAAAGCTAACTCTCTGTAAGCAAATGTAATGGCAGATTAGCAATGCTTACCATCATGCAAACCCATTTACAACTGCTCAAAAGTCTCTTCATCACTCTGTATCCAACGGCCCTTGTTCTGCCAATCAACAAAATAAAACAGCCATGCAGGTCTCGAACCCAGGAGCCTATACACCAGTGCAGAAGAATGAGGTATCAGCAAACAAGTCCTCAACATAGTAAAAACAAACTGAACCTGTGAAAGGAATCAGTATACAGTCATATGTTCCATAACCCACTAATAACATAAATATGTGAACTGTAGTACAGCAGTAAGCCCAGAAGTGAGGTGTAATTGTAATAGAGTGTTGAAGTCCCCAATAAAACACAAAGACCCCACAGAGTGTATGTACACATTAATTGTGGATACCAGGCAGATATATAAGATTCAATGAATAAGAAATCAATTCCCAAAAGGA
The DNA here is from genome assembly GCF_019279795.1 of Protopterus annectens. Lineage (NCBI taxonomy): Eukaryota > Metazoa > Chordata > Ceratodontiformes > Protopteridae > Protopterus > Protopterus annectens. Next base: position 703,964,894 of record NC_056745.1, on the reverse strand, counting down.
AATATAATGCAAAGTCTAATGTAAGCAATGCTAGCATTGCACAGGCCAACTTAGCATTGCTTAGCATTGCTAAGCAATGCTAAGCATTGCACAGGCCAACTTAGGAGGTGTAAGCAATGTGTAGACCAGGTAACTCATTGTGCCCAGTGGTATACCCCCTTAAATAATGCCAATCCAAGGTAAGCAGGTTAGCCCATAGCTCAGCCTTTTCAAAACTGGCCAATCACGTAAAAGTGCGGGAAATTGGCCCTACTTAAACCCAAGAGGCGGGAATGCATCTCATAACTGGTTGTAGCTTTCCCTTGCAGGCACTATGGCAGTAAGGGGAGAAGGTGAGTGCTTCTGGGTGCAGTGCTGGTGCATCCAGGAGTCCAAGGTCATGACAGGACTCCTAGTTAAAGACCATGCTCAGAGACTGCTGCAGGGCCAGTACCAGAGCTCCCAATATAAGGTGGAGGCCTGGAACCATCTCGCCCGTGACCTCACCAGTGCCACTGGCATACCCCGAACTGGTGAGCAGGTCAGGCACCACTATGCCAACCTGAAACAGCGTAAGGGGGACCTCTTGAAGGAGTGGCTCCAAGAGGCTAGAGTATCAGGGGGATGTTCAGACGTGTGTAAGTATTACCCCAGTATGTGTGTAATAATTGCCAGCTCAGGAATATCATGGATAGGTAGGGCTAAATATTCCTCTTATGTCCCCCACAGCTGCAATGGAGCGGGCTGCAAACCAGGAGGCCCACATCAGTTGCCTGGCGAGGTTGCGACGCGAGGCAGGTCAGTAATACTCATGCATTTACTGTCATAGGAAATAAAAATAAAAGTAGTAGTAAATTAATTGCTAGTATAAAACCTGTATTGTTCAAGGCAAGTACTGCATATACTAGAGAATATGGCAGTAAGAGTCTCATATTGTTTGTAAGTCAAACAGAAGTGCTGTCTACAACTATTAATAGGTTAGCCGCAACTTGCCTTATATGCCCATAACGAACATTGTAACTGCTTGCTGTCGTCGCAGATGTACCTCTCTAGATTCCCCCTTAGCTGAACCTCCTTTTATGTGTGCAACAAAGTAGAAGGCATCCTTTTTTCTTTTTCCCACCTTAGATATCTGCCCCTTCTTTCCTGCTACGTACTAATACCCATAAGGTATTACTCTCTACTCTCCAAACTACCTAGAACGGGTAGTTTTCAGGGTAATCTCGCTAGTTTTCTCTATCTGTTCTTGCTAAGCAAACATTGTATGTCTTGCTGTATTAGCGCTGCCCTTCACCTTTAATCGCGCTTACTTTCTCAAACATTTAGGTCCGGATAGTCCCCTGACTGTTGGGAGGTAACTTAATGGTTAATTTATGCCTGGTTCCTTCTGAGATAGTCTAGCAGTATTAGCGCTGCCCTTCACCTTTAATCGCGCTTACTTTCTCAAACATTTAGGTCCGGATAGTCCCCTGACTGTTGGGAGGTAACTTAATGGTTAATTTATGCCTGGTTCCTTCTGAGATAGTCGAGCAGATTCCTTTACTTGTTTGCTGACTTAATTTCTCCAACGGATGTGCCAAATAACTACAGATAATTTCTGTTTTTTACATAATTGACATCCTTGTGGATTTGAGTTTATCTGTATGTCTTTTTATTATTCCAAATGCTTAGAGTATTGCTAGACAGTATTTCTTAGCCATACTATTAGGACATGTGTTGCATAGTTTTGTTGTAGATGATTTTATCTGACTGAGTTGTTTAATCCTGTGTAAACTGTTCTGCTTATGAAACATTTTTGTTTAATCCTCTGCTAACTCTAACTTTCTCTCCCCCCCCCCTTAATATTTTTTCTCTCTCTTCAGCTGCTCAAAGCTATTATATACATTTTTTCTTTCAACTCCCACCATACCTTATTGGACCCAAAGGAGCACCTATACTCACCTATCCAGCCTGTGTGGGTTATTCTTCACCTGGGTAACCAAACTCCACTGGACTAAGAGCCTCAGGATATTTTTTGTATGTCTCCTAATATTTGTGTCCTATGATATTTTGCATATTTTAATCTAATTTACAACCTTAAGGTATACTAGAATAGATGTTAGGTTTTGCCAGCAGCCATATCCCCCTCCCCTCTAGTTTCATCCACTGAAACACTCCACTGCCTCCTCCTGCACCCCTGCAGCCCCTATCTACGTCATTCTTCTTTATAAAGCTTCCTTCTCAATACCTTATTTCTATTGTCCTCTTCTGTTCTCATTACTGTAGAAAACTCTCTACAGATTTAGTACCAGCTCTGGCCACTAGATGGCAGTCTCTACTCTCCACTGATTCTTTTCACCTTTTCTCTTCTTACCTTCTACCTAAACCCCTTTTAAGACTAATTCACTCCTCTCTGTTGAATTCTCTCTGTTTCTCCCTTGGTCGCTCTTCTTATTGCTTTACTTACCCTGTTACCTTCCCTAGTTTTCCCTCTACAATTTTACCTTCTCTTTCTCCTGTATTTTCGCCCTATATTTCACCACTGACTTAGCCCTTTTACCTGTCTTCTATTAGAGGTTCCTGGTCTTTTATATAACTTTTCCTTTATCTTGTACCTTTCTGACCTCACTTACCTCCATGTCTGATTGTTTCCCCTCCTTCTCTTTTCTTTAGCTGTTTCTTCCCGCTCCGTTAAGCCTCTCACTCCACTCCCCTCCCTACCCCCAATTCCCACCCACCCCCAGGGGTCCTACATTTACCTAGCCTCTAAACACACCTCTAACTTCTTACACCCAATCATACTCATCCTCACACTGTGTACCACCTTATAATTAGCCACTCCTACTTACCTATTATAACCTGCCCCACCCTCTGTCTAACACACCAAAGGAAAAAAAAAAAAAAATACTACCAACTCTCCCAAATCCTCACAGTACTTCCACCTACAACATACCATCCTACCACACTCAAACTTACAACTAATTTATCATGACTACAGCTATCTTCCAGTCCCAGTTGAAATTAGCTATCTCCTTCTTACTATTATTCCCCCTCATCACTACTTACTTCCTAACCTCCTATGAACACTCCATAACTGCCTCCCTCTCCCTTCCATCAAAACATACCAGTACAACTGCTACTTCCACAACTCCAACCTTCATACACACACCCACACAATCTATCTACCTATTTGCCAAATACCACAGGCTATTACACTACAAAGTACCAAAAACTACATCAAAGAAAATATTCGACACCCTCCTAAAATATAAAGTTGAAAACTATTTTAGACTACTCCATCTACTAATAGATGGTGACATACACCCCAACCCAGGCCCTCTAGCTACTACTGCAAAAACTCACAGAAATCATATCAAACCCATCTCTATTTCATCCACTACACACTTTAACTTACTAACCTTGGCCCATCTCAATATACGTAGCATCTGTAACAAACTTAGTCAACTCCATGCCCTATTAGATGTACACAAATTTGACATTCTATGCTTATCAGAAACATGGCTAAAACCTTCAATTAAAGACATTGAAATCACTCCACCAGGATACAACATTATTAGACTTGACCGTACCTCCAGGAAGGGAGGTGGAGTAGCTATTATATATAAAACAAACCTGAAGCTTTCTCTTCTTGACCTTACCCTAACCCAAACAAATAATGCTGAAATAATCTGCTCTAAAATTCAAATTAATATGACTAAAGCAATAAACATCATCTGTGTATACCTCCCCCCTGGAAATATCATCCCTACTTTAGAACAACTTCTTGAACAACTCTCTAATACCCTCCCCCAAGAAACACTAGTCCTTGGGGACTTTAACATTGATTGGAAATCTTGTAACAATACTGCCCCTACTTCCCATATAAACCTTTATGGTTTCAAACAACTAATTGATAGTCCCACTAGAATAAATACTAAGAACAAAAAAGAAACCACCCTAGACTGGATTCTTACCAACTCTCCCCTTCAAACCTACCAAACTGGCATCCTTCCTGATGACCTTAGCGATCACTCCCTCACCTATGTCATTAGGACTAAGACTAATCTAAACTTACCTACCTCTCAGAGAACATTATATTCAAAAAAACAATTTAATCCTGAACTGTTCCAAACAGAACTTTCACATTACAACTGGACCCCACTAAAACACCTCTCACTTAACAATGCCGTTGAACATTTCAACTCAGCATTCCTAGCAATCTTAAATCTACATGCCCCAAGTCGTACCATTAGAACAAAGACCAAAACAGCACCCTGGCTAACTACTAATACTAAACAAAAGATCAAACTGAGAAATAAGTCTTGGAAAAATGGCGTTCCTCTAGAAACCCAACAGATCATGAAACCTTTAGAGAGCTTAGAAATAATACCAAAAAATCCATCCTCTCCGATAAAAAGAATTATTACCTCCAACTTCAGCAATCCACCAAAAATGAACCGAAAAAGTTCTGGTCTACTATCACTAATCTACTTACCCCAGGCAAAGTAGTTACATCAAACCCACAGGACTTAGACCCTGAAAATCCCTCGTTAATAGCTAACAACTTCAATACCTTCTTTACTACTTCCATACAAAGTCTAGCTAACCACTTATCTCCGGATGCTTCGCAACTACTCTCAAGTAACTTAAATAATTCCCTTCTTCCCCTCCAACTTCAACCTATATCCACCTCATACATTCAATCTCTCCTACAAAAACTTAAACCCACTACCCCCTCAGCAGACAAACTTCCTGCTGAATTCCTTCAAATAGCAGCTAAATCTATTGCCTACCCTGTATCTATCCTAATAAATAGATCCATAAAAGAAAGTACTTTTCCAACTATATGGAAGATATCACATATAATACCCTACACAAAGGAGGCAAATCCACTGACCTTTCTAACTATAAGCCCTATAGCACTATTATCTCCACTAGCTAAAATCATGGAAAAATGTATACATAAACAACTACTTAACCATCTCCTTCAAAACAACCTACTAGCTAACACTCAACATGGATTTAGACCTTCACATAGTACTACTACTGCACTACTTTCCTTTACCAACACCATCAACTGTAACCGTAACAGCAACAAACTAACCTCTTCTCTTTTTCTAGACCTGTCTAAAGCCTTCGACATGGTCAACCATACACTTCTTCTTGACATATTAAAATCCCTTGCCTTAGATTTCTCTTCCTTAACCTGGTTCTCATCCTATCTTGAAAACCGACAACAAGCAGTACTATGGAAAAACTCGCTATCTGCTCTACTACCCATCTCTCTAGGAGTACCTCAAGGATCTATACTAGGCTTACTCCTATTCACTATCTTTATCAATGATCTTCAGTCATCTATCCATAACACTACCTGCATACAATATGCAGATGATTCCACCATTATTTGCACAGCCTCCACTCAATCTGAACTCCAGTCACTGACACAATCTACCTTTTCTACCGTCGAACAGTGGTTCTCAAAAAGATGTCTACTACTTAACCCCAAGAAAACAAAACTGTTACTATTCTCACCTACCCACAAATCTTCTCAACTAAATTTTACTATTACTGCAAGTGACAACTCCCTCATCTCCCTGACTCCACTACCAAACTGCTTGGTGTCACTATTGATAATAATCTCAGCTATGATTATCACATCAATAACACTATAAAAGCAGTTAATAAAAGATCGGTTCACTGTACAGAATTAAACCCTTCCTTACTCCAGAAGCACGGATCACCTTAGCACAATCACATCTTATCTCTACCCTTCTGTATGCTTCCTCCATTTACACTAACCTCTCTAAAAGCAACCTTAGGAAACTGTCTACATCCTACCACAACATAGCACGTTTGCCACAGCATCTCAGTATAGAACACACCACTGTATAAACCTAAAACAGTTACACTGGTTGGAATTTCCTAATAAACTTATCTATCAACAACTAGTAGTCACACATAACATTCTATATCAACCATCCAAGACACCTGCTCTTAGTAACCTCTTGACCCCTATAATAACTTGAAACAACTGCTCCGAAAAACTACAAGTCAACACAACCAGGATCACAAATTCTGCAGGTAACTGCCTTTTCTCCAACTCTGTAGGCAAAATATGGAATAACCTCCCCTCACACATTACTGCTCTTGGCTCCTTACATCTTTTTAAAAAACAACTTTTTTTACATCTGACCAACTTCTGGCTTTGCTCTTGTACCAACCCTGACTAATCTATTTTATACTTTTTACTATCAGAATTTCTTATCTCAAAACTATCTTTCTCTGTCAACACAAATGACATTACAACTGTATGACTGTACTATTTCTATTGCTCTCAAAAAAAAAAAAAAAAAAAAAAAAAAATTTTTGTCTGTTAGACATTTTAAAATGAGTAATTACACTATTCTCACACAATAGTATGTAGATAGTAAATTATGTTTTGTATTACTTTATCTAAACTAATATGTATTCATTGTTACCCATTGTTTTAGTTTCTCACATTTATTGTATTTGTTTAATCTCTATAACCTTATTTTAATCGATGGAGCTTTTCTCCCCGGGCCTCCACTGAAAATGGAAATTATCCAGCTGGACTAGCCCGGTCAACAAATGTAAAATAAATAAATAAATAATAGCCTGACAAAACAGGTCTAACTGCTGGCCTGCACGTGTATATCCTGGTATCATACGGTAATGTAGATATGCAATCATGTAATAGTACTGTAGTATTAAGCACTGTTACCCACACATTGAATAGGAATTTCTGTATATGATAGGTGTAATCCCCAGAGGCCATTTAGTACAACTGAGAGACACATAGCCAGTAAACAGGGAAAATGCAGACAACAAAAACCAAATAGCACATGCAACTGAAAGGTGAACTGTTGTTTTTTAGCACGCACAGCCACGGTTCAAATCCTGCCAGTGGTAGTAGTCTGCATATAGAATCATATCCCACAACTGTGCAGATATGTCCAGAATGTCTAGTAAAGTGGCCCATATCTGTAGCCTGTCAACCTGTCCCACTGGGAAATTAGTGGGATGATCCCAGACATATAGGCAGCAAACAGGAAATACAACTGATTGACACACAGCTGTGAGTACAAAGTTGGCACACTAACATCTCCCCAATACCTTATGTGACTAATAAGCCACGTATGTCCCATTTACACCCCAACTTGTCAAGCTGTGGTCAGGGTGTGTACAGTAACAGAGTAAGATGTATGTGCATAACAGTAATGTGGACTCTGGTACTGTGTGTAGGAACATTCAGGTAGTGCTAATAAACATTTCTCCAACAGGTCTGTCAGATACCAACACTGTGCCCAGAAATACAAGAATGATATGCAGTTGCTCTAAATAATGAGGTATTACACATCACTGTCTTCCACACTGTCCAACAACATATGACTGTCTAGGAAATCTGTATATGAGTGTTGTAATACAAGGTCAGAATGCAAAAGTACAGGGGATTAATAAGACAGAAAGCAGATAGGAGATATACAGCAATAGCTATATAACAGACACAACTGTGATGGACAGAGTGTAAGTTGTAGCAGAGACAGCCATGGTCTGAATCCTGGGAGTGGAATTAGGCTGCATACAGATGCATACCCCACAGCCGATGAGGCCAGAATGTCCAGTATATGTGCCCATATCTCCTGCCTGTCCCCCTGGTAAGTCTGTGGGCTGATCCCAGATGTTTAGCCAGCAAACAGTGAATACAAGTGATTGTCAAACATCATGAGAACACACCTGTCACTGTAGCAACCCCTCAAAACTGTTAAGAGAGTAATATTTCAAGTATGTCTTATCTACACTCCCATGTTGTCAAGCTGTGACCAGTGTGTATACAGTAACAAAGTGAGATGTATGTGCATAATACTAATGTGTAGTCTGGAACTTTGTGTGGCAACAGTCAGGTAGTGTTAAAAAACATTGCTCCCACAAGTACGTTGGATATGGACACTGTGCTGAGAAATACAGACCATTATAACCTGTACTGGTACTGTTCACTCTGGTATTGTAGGGGAATGTGAGTGTTGCAGTTTCTCTGAATAATATCACTGGTCACTGTCACCCACACTGTGCTACATAATATAACTGTGTAGGAAAGCATGTATATGTGCGTGTCAGGTCACTAAAGGTGGAAGAGGGCAATATTCTAGATATGTCCAGGCACACCAGCATTTGGTCAACACATGGCCAGAGTATGTGCAGAAAGAGTTGGATAGCATAGTGCAAAACATCAACCCGGAGTGTGGGAGTATGTGTACAAACAGTTAGTTAGTGTTAACAAACATTCCCTCCACAGGTATACCAGTTAAGAGGTGTATACTGCAGGTAAAACCGGTTCATGTGTAATGATGACAACAACCATATCACTGTCCAAACTAAGGCTATAGGGTAGTGTAGTAAAACTTGCAAGGTACAGATAACAGCACTGACTAGGAAAGTAATGTGGACTACGGGAATATACAAGTTGTTCCAACAATAATCAACATACCCACCCCAACTGGTATTTAATGACTCTGATAATGTCCAATTGTTTGATAAATATTTTAATGGTTCCCATGCATGTGCTATATTGAATTATTCCAACATTGGTGGCATGGTGCCATCAATGTACCTGCATGTTGCTCTTATTACCACTGTGGTCCCATACATACATGTGTTCAGTTTGCTATGCAACTGTTCCGTATCTGGTGTCTGGGTAAATGGGAATATCTATGCATGCTGTTATACATAACCCTGGAATTTGTTGACTATTATTAACCCATATATGATGATGAAATCTAAACACTATAGCATGCTTGGGAAGGCCAGTCCCAGTGGACCCACCTGTCCCACCTCAGCTGGCTATGGCAGTGGGCAACAGCATGTCTGGGGCCCAACCCCAGACCTTCCTGTCCGTTGGTCCTGCACCACCTTTGGGTGGAACCACCTCAGGGGGTGGGGCTCACCCCCCTGGGAGTAGATGAGGACAGGCACCTGTCACCCGACGCCAGGTCGTGGTGTGTAGCGCAATGACCAATGAGCAGTTTGGTGATCTTCAACGCCAGCTCGAGGGCCGCATGTTGGGATTAGAGAGTCAGTCTGGCTCTGCGACTCAGCCTTCAGCACAGCCACCTTCGGGGCTGTGAAGGTGCAGTGGTGACTGCCCATGGATGGGGACCTCAGTCCCACTGTTATCACTAGGGGGCTTGTGGGCTTCCGATATTCCAACATCCTTCCCCATCAAGGTGTTTACCCCTCACATGTGTCATATACCGTCCCCTGTATGCGTCTTGTTTGTCTTGTCTTTTAACCTACACCACCTACCTCCCCAAATATACCTACTACCCCCCCCAACATCCCACTCTCACCTGAAAAAAAAAAGGGCAATCTGTTCCCACAAAATAAAATCTCGCCCAATACATAGCTGTCCATTTCGTACATGTGTCCACTGGACATGTAATCTGGTCTAATTGGCATCACCACTTATTATTGTTGTCAACGCACCTCTCCCAGGGGTTTGAGTGTCTAAATCTACCACCAAATTCAGTGTATATGCACAGCTGTTGCTGTAGAAGAAATGGGCAGCTGTGGACCTTACTACACCCTTCCTGCACATCCCTGGCTATTTTCCCTACTGTCTTTCCCTCTTTGTGCCCCTTTTTTCACTACTTTCCTATCAACCCCTTCTTCTTTTCTTTTAAAGAAATTAGCGTGGGGGTAAGCAGGAGTAAGCACTTTTAAGCAGCAGTAAGCAGGTTTAAGCCTGTTTGCACAGGGGTAAGCAATGTCTACACAGGTTAAGCAATGCAGAAGCTAACCGAGTATAAGAAACTGTAACCAAAGTTAGCACTGCTTACCTCCGGGCAAACTCGCTTACAACTGTTTAAAGTGCCCAAATCAATCTGTATCCAACGGCCCATGTTCTGCCCAGCAACAAAATAAACAGCTTCTGCAAAGCTCGAACCTAGGACCCTGCGCACTATAGACAAAGTGATTTACCACTAAGCCATGCCAGATATATCTAACTCTGATGTTTAGAAAAACATATCATCCAGCCCAGTCATGCAACAGTACAGCAAATGTATTCCACCATTTAGATGTGTGTGTGTGTAAATATATTAATATCTAAACAGATACAACATATCTATCTATCTATCTATCTATATATATATATATATATATATATATATATATATATATTTAGAAATATAAACATGTATATAAATATATATGAACATATATACATGCAAATGCCTACATTGACACATATATATGTCTACACCTATATGTCTGCATATACACAGCAAGTTACATATATGTAAGCAGACTGAGCATTGAACATTTGTCTGTAGTTCCTAAATTGTGTAGTCCTTGTTATTAATATGACTGTTGCAGCACATATGTTGTTTTATCATAATGTGCACATAGCAGATATATACGGTGAGATACATGTGGGAGGGTATACACAACCATGATGTTTACTCATGACAGGAATATGGTCGTATACATATAAAAGGTCTATATATGTCTACACATACATACACATGTATAATCATACATATGTCTGTATACACATCTATGTAGTGCTACATATATATGGCCATGTGTACATCTCTTTGTAAGTATATATATATATATATATGGGTCTCCTTCTAATGACCGAAATGCCGATTCGCCGACAGTGAAATCACCGACACGAAACGACCGACAACGCAGTTGACCGACACGCTCGAATCCCGACAGACGGAAGACCGACAAGGGGAATGTAAGCGACCTGGTAAGTATGCGATAGTGAGGGATTTAGGAGTAGGGAGCGGACAGGTAAGTGTGCAATACTCAGGGATGTAGGGTTAGGGTGTGTGATAGGTGAGTGTCGCGCTTGGGGTTCGGGTGTGTAAGTGAGTTAGGGTTAGGGTGCAGGTAGGGAGAGTGTCGGTGTGTAAGTGAGTTAGGGTTAGGGTGCAGGTAGGGAGAGTGTCGGTAGTGTCGGACCTTAGGGTTAGGGTTTGGGTTAGGGCTAGTGGATATGTGTTGTAGTGTACTGTGTTGTTTACGTGTAGTGTGTCGGTGTTATGGTGTTCGGTGTTTACGTTGTCGGGTTTGTGTGTTGTCGGGTTTCTGGCGGTGATTTCACTGTCGTGAATCGGTTCGGTCATTAGAAGTAGACCCATATATATATATATATATATATATATATATATATATATATATATACATATGTATATATATATATATATATATATATATATATATATATATATATATATATATATATATATATATACACATATATGTAAATATAGATATATATATATATATATATATGTATATATACATACATATGTGTATATAGAGATATACGTATATGTATATATAGATATATGTGTATATAGCTATATATGTGTGCACATCCTATGTTACAGATATGCCTAGTTGTGATGGTACATATGTAGATATCTGTAACTATATGTGCATACATATCTATTCTGATATACCTACTACTGTCAATATATATATATATGTTGATATCCATACGTATATTTGCATATGTATCACTATCTGTATACGTGCAGACATATATTGCTCTGCATATGTATATATCTAGGTGTGTATATGTATATCTATATACATATACATACCCAGCTATATATGTTGATATGTATATGTGTAAATATCTATATAGATATCTGGAGAATTATATGTACATATCTTTTCACCATATGTCCTGAACATGGAGTGTAGCCCTACCTCAGCCCCTATAGTCCCAACTTCGTAGTGAAGAGGATGTCAGGTATGTATAGCAAGTATATTAGCAGACTATTGCTACTGTAATAGGGATTGTCTTCACAGACATGGTGTGTGTGGGAGGTCACATCTGCTTTTCCCATGTGCACCATTGGCTACTGACAGACATCGTAAGGACCTCATAGGCCAGAAATCAGGGACACATTTTCAACATTGCTTGTATAATTTTGGAAACTTGCTAGAATAAAATGTTATGTTACCACCATACATTTCACTACCAACACTTGTATCCATGACCCTGTGCACTACATTCAGAGCAACATATCACTATGCCAAATCAGCAGTTCCCTGATAACTAGGAAGACTGAAACATAAATGGTTATCATTTACTGAATTCAGTTCTCACTTCTCACCATAGCTCTCAACCTCTTAGCACAAAAAACCTGGACAAAGCCAATAATGGGGGAACACAGAATTCAGTTCTCACTTCTCACCATAGCCCTCACCATCTTAGCACAAAAAACCTGGACAAAGCCGATAATGGGGGAATACAGCCACGAAAATAGTGACAAATTTTAAATACTGATCTTATAAACTTAGAAAATTGGTAGAATAAAAGGTTTTTTGTTACCATTTATTTTCTGAAGAATATGAAGTCTGAAATTCAAATGCCTGTCATTATTTAGTGAATTCAATCCTTCAGTGGTTTGCCGCAAAAATCCTGAAAACCACAGATTTAATAAGAAACAGAACAAAAATATATTCAAATGCCTATCATTATTTAGTGAATTCAATCCTTCAATGATTTGCCACAAAAATTCTGAAAACCACAGATTTAATGAGGAATAGAACAAAAATATGAGGCATAAATTCACAAGTGGTGGTGGCTAGGGACTTTAGGCTCTTTCTACCTGTACCCAAAGTACAGGGTTTGAGCCTGAGTACCTCTAGCCACCAGGTGTATTCACTGGGGGCATTTACATACACACACACACACACACACACACACTATGCAAGTAGATCATCGTTTCCTTCCCAATACACACTAGATATGCAAGCAGATCATTATTTCCTTCCCAATACTTCCATGCACAGGTCACTAGATACAAATAATGCAAGCAGATCGTTTCACCTTAAGCAAAAACAAAGCAACTCTGTGCAGATAACTCCACCGTCGAAATACCAAAAATAAACTCTGTTCACCCTTTCGAAAACAGCCAAAGCTCAGAAGCAACTTCGTACAGATAACTCCACCATCAAAATCCCAAAAATAAACTTTGTTCATCCGTTCGAAAACAGCCAAAGCTCTGCAGCAGCAGTTGTTTCCACGTTCGCAGATCCATTCAAACAGCCAGCTGGAAATCAAGTGAGCCTTTGAGCTCAGTTCCGACAGGCTGATGAAGCTGATGTCACTGCGCACGTGATGATGTCAGCTCAGAAAGCACGAAAGAAAGAAAAAGCTGGAAAAAATTGGAAATGAAGGGGTGCCACTCGGAAATTGTGGCACCCCATTAGTTGGACCCCAAAACTCTGTACAAAATGAGTAATTTGGTACGGTTGGGAGGTATGCCCCCAACCTGTCTATCACAGTTCTCAACCCACACCTCTCAATTTTCCAGATTTTTGTCTCATATTTTTGGTCTTTTCCTCATAAAAGTTTCTTTTCTGGAAAATCATTTGAGGAATGAAGCCACTAAATAATGTCAGACATTTGAGTTTCAGACTTCATACCCTTTAGAAAGTTCATGCTAATACAAAACATGTTATTCTAATAACTTTCTAACTTTATAAGAACAATATTTAAATATTGTCCTTATTTTTGACTTTGTCCAGAATTCTTGTGCTATGAGGTGGAGAGGCATGTCTCGACCTCTTATTTCCACAATCTAGTACAAATCCAGAAACAGTCAGGGATACTTTTTTAAAATATTAATATTTTTACCTTGAGAAGACTTTATTTATTTATCCATCCTTTGTTGACTAGGTTAGCGGCTTCTTTTCAGGGGATAGTCGAGGTGCTATTTATACTACTAGGGGAAATTTGGTCATGGCGTCAGGGAACTTAAAAGTGTTTAAAGTAACCACTACTCTTTTCCATATGAACCATGTAATAGTTCACATTTACCTAAGTTACCAGATAACTCAAGCAGTTAGAACCATGGGTTAATGTTTTGTGTGAGGATCAACACACTCAGGAGTGCATCACTTCTCTTATGCTGCACTCCCAGTAATCCATCTATCTGGTGTGAGAATAGAGCCTACAGTCTTTTGCACCAAAGGTGAGTGAGCTACCGAGATTGTCAAGGTTATAGAATAAAATAATGTGAATTAGCATGTGTTTTCTGAAGTAAAGACATTTATAGCTGTAATTTAAATCATTATTTATTAACTGTAACATACTACCACCCTTTGTCACAAAATCCCCAATTTTAGAAGGGATAGAGCAAAAGACTCAGCCAAAATCAAGGACGTTTGAGAGGTTCATACATAATTCTCACTGCTGTAGTAGCTTTTAGACTATATGGGTTGCTTCCCTCTCCAGGAAACAAGAACAGCTTCATATAGTTCTGCCTCCCCACCCCCATACATATACATATACGTATACACACACACACACGCACACACGCACACACACACACACACACACACACACACACACACACACACACACACACACACACGCTAGCCCCAAGGAGGGAAATCAGCCATCTCCACTGTTTCACCTGCTACCAATAGGTTGATCTTGAACATTACTCATTTTCCTGGTGACAAGAAAGGCAAGGTGTTGGACCACCTAGGTAAGAGAATTTTTTTTTTTTTCTTCTTCCACTTCATCTTTCAGAATTCTCAGCTATCAGGCATGTATGTTGGAATTTATGGTTTGTTATATTGACAGACTGAGGGAATTTGCTACAACACTTCCAACACAAGATTGCTCTTTTTTGATTCAGAATCCCAGGTATCCAAACATTTTTTTGCAGAATTTGTATGATTGTGCGGGCACTGTCTCTAGGGCCACTGCCACTTCTATTGTAAATGCTATTGCTACTGCTACTGCAATGTTGTTGAAAAGATCTGCTGGGTACATAACCAAATGTTTCCAGCTGAAGTAAGGTCTGAAATCCTAGATTCTGGCTGTTCTTTTACCCAGGTTCTCAATTTGATGAAAGATGGAAATTGATTCATGGGAGTATCTAAGTTTTTTTATGTTTCCAATACAAGCCTTTTAGGCATCCCACTTTCACTATTTTAACATAGCTCCACAGAGTAAGGTGACCAGCCATTGCTCTCCTGTATTCATCTGTGCAATCCAAGGGATTTGTTGGATTTTGTTAACCACAAGTACAATTTTGTGCTGTATTTTGCACTTTTATACTGTATTTTTGCTATGTTGCTGATTTTTTAAAACTGTTCTTGCTGATTTGTTGCACTTTTTGTCTGCTGTAGCACAGACTACATTCAGACCTGTTGAATCTGGTTCTTTTTGTTAAATTCAGCACTAAACCAGGCTATCTTTTTTGGAGAGAGCCCCCCTGCACCCTTGTGGCAGGAGAGTGCAGTTAAGACTCCTCTGATTGAAGGTTGCTGTCCCAGAGCTGAGTTTTGTGTTTTTTTATTGGTTAAATTGTTTAATTCAGTTTGCTCACTGTTGCTACATAAGCCCCACATTTGCTCGGCTTTGGGCTTGTTTTAACACAGCTCCACATAGTTAGGCAACCTGCCTCTGCTCTGCTGTATTCGTCTGTTTATGTCAGTGCACCATCGCACACCACCATGCAGTGGGGTAACCACTGGCAGTTATAAACGCAAAAACTTCAGTAGATAAATTTGCCCATACTAGCTGCCTATGATCTGGCCTTGAAGTCCTTAAACTGCACTTAGCTGCTCAGAGAGCAACTCAGCTACACTTCTGCCCCTTAAACAGTCCTAAAACCACCAAATCTACAATAGTCTGATATCATTTAGAGAAACCCATTAGTATAGGCCCTTTATAGAACACCCCATTAGTATAGACTCCATTTAGAACACCAAGTTATACTGCACCCCTCCATTTTCTCTCCTCACTCTGAAAACAGGATTTAAGTTAGTGCTATGGATGGTCAGTTTCCCTCCATTTCTCCTATCAGCCTGATTGACACGGGTATCCTAAGGCAGTGTAGCAACTGCGTTATGTACACTTACAACCCACTACTCCTAAATTACCCAAGTACAATTTGTGAGAGATGCATCTACACTAAGAATCTGAAATCCTTGCTCTCTCATGCACAGAACAGTAACACTGAACAGGTTGTCAGCTGTGTACTACACCTTCTATGCAAACCGTGCACTCAACACACAAACCATCATACACGGAGCTACTCACCAGAAACCTACCTAAACTCCAGAGACCTTCCAAACACAAACATGCTACACCTAATACAGCACCTACAGCACTCAATACACATAAAAACACAAGCAACAGTGTCTCACTGAATAAGCCTCTAAGGCAAAGCACATCTAAACCAAATCTTTTTTTTAGTCATAGGTGACTACATTGTGAGACACACAGATGTCCCAGTCACCAGGCTGTACAAGAAGAAGGTTACGGTCAGCTGTCCATCAGGTGCCAGGATCCATCAGATCACACATGCACGCAAGTCTCTCAACAACAGGTACCTTTATGATGCCGTCACAGTTTATGTTGGTGTGAATGACTTGAGACATATCTCACTGGACTATACGAAGAGAGACATGATTGAGCTCTATGAATATGTGTCCCAAGTAGGTATGTCCCAAGCCTTGAGCAGAATTCTACCCTCACCTAGAATGATACCACAATATAAACAAAAAATGATTGACTTCGACAATTGGCTTAGTTTCTGATGTCATTCTAAGGGGATCTAGTTCCTGTCATCCTGGAATGACATGATTGATAGACCATGCTACTTTGCCAGAGATGGTCTTCACCTGTCACCTCTAGGATTTCGGTTACTGGCTAAGGTACTTGCCTCCCCCATAGTGCCTTTTCTAGGCAATGTCTCAAGAACAAAATTTCTGACATGGAAATATCACTCACAAATAATTAAATGTTATGTGCCAAACCTAGGAGTTTAAACCAGAAACTGCACCTCTCTGGAAGCACTCCTCCCCCTGGAGGATGTTGACATCAGTGCAGTCACAGAAACTTGGTTCAGGGCCACAGAGAGTACCCCAGCCTTTCAATGCTACAATGCCTTCCACACCTTCAGAATGCAAAATGAATGTGTGAGAACCAAAGGAGGAGGAATATCTGTCTTCAACAAAGATATACACTTCTAGACTTGTTGGACAGGAAAACTCCATGGAGTTACTCCAAGTTCAACTAACTGTGGGTAAGACCCCCCCCCTTTGATGAACCAAGATACCCATACTGTTTATTTGGATCTACTCGAGTCAATCAAATTGCAACCAAACAGTCTAGTCATATGTGATTTTAGCTATCCTTCCACTGACTGGGAACATATACGAGTACTAACATACTCGCAAAAAGGTTCCTGGATTTAGTTAACACTAATGCCCTGGAACAGATAGTATGCAACCCCACCAGGGGCTCAAATATTCTCGATCTAGTCCTCATCAACATGGATGACCGTTTTACCATCAGAGTATAGGACCCTCACTGGTTAAATCTGTCACAAATCAGTCACATTTGAAGTAGCTATAACACCTTAAACCCTCTTAGGTGAAATTAGGCTAAAAAATCTCATAAAAAATAATTATACCCTCCTAAGGGACGGTATCAATAATTTCCAAGCTCCTGTTCCCACAGATGGCATTGACAACTATACTAAGGTATGCACAAATGCCCTGTACAAACATTTACACAAATGTATTGAAAAAAAAACAAGCCTTCCTGGTGGACATCTAGCATTAATATGTTATACTACAAGAGGAAGAAGTTGCTGTCTAAGAATAAAAAGAGAGGTCCCAGCACTGGAAGAACATCCTCCTCTGCTTGAACAAACAAATAAAGCAACTTGTGAAATCGTCTAAGGGCAACTATGAAAAAAAATCTGCAACTATAGCTAAAGATAACCATAAGGCATTCTTCAGCTATATCTGTAACCTAAAAGGTAGGACCCAGACGTGTGCTGAACTAGCTGTGGTTGGTATCACAACATTGATCCTGTGAAAATAGCTAGCATATTCACCAACAGGTTTGGTGAAAATTTCACCCCAGGCCCCGCTAAACATTCCACAAAGCATTCCCTCTACATCTCCCCCACCTTGGATCTCTAAAGAACAAGCCATTAATGCTGTCTCCAAGGCCAATAACACAGCCTCTATGGAACCAGATGGCATCCCAGATTGCATTTTAAATGGTCTAAAACATGAGTTAGCAACTAAATTAGGTACTCTCTTCAACCACAGCCTGAGTACTGGTTTTGTCCCTGCTGAATGGAAAACAGCAACCGTCACCCCCCTTCATAAAGGGAGTACAGCAACAGACCCTGGAAACTACAGACCCATAAGCTTAACCAGCCTTATCTGTAAGGCCATAGAATGAATCATCATTGACCTTATAGATAAGGCTATAAGTGATATCCAAACCCTTGATCTGACACAGTTTGGTTTAGTCAAAGGCAGGTCATGCCTGTTAAACCTGGTGGACTTCTTTGAAAATGTCACCAGAACCATAAACAAAGGCAAATCTGTGCATACAGCCTACCTTGACTCAACCAAAGCCTCTGACACAGTCCCACATTCGGGCATCATTGATAATCTCTCCCGGTTGAATATCAAACATTATATCATCAGGTGGGTTGCTAACTGCCTCACCGACAAATCACACTCAGTAAAAGTTGGGTAATTTACCTCAACCAGATCTGTCACCAGTGGGGTTCCACAGGGGTCAGTGCTGGGCCCCCTACTGTTTGGAATATGCTTCTCAGAAGTTCAGGCCAAAACAGAGGGGCTCTGGCTAACTAAATTTGCTGATGACTGCAAATTAGGTGCAATCATTGAATCCCCAAATGATATTAATATACCTCAAGAGGGACTTGCACAAATCAATAATTGGTGCCAAAGTCATGGACTCAAAATCAATGCAAAAAAATGTATTATCATCTCCTTCAGTAAAAACAATATCCTGGCAGACTATCATATAAATAATAATCACCTAAGTATCAACTCAGTATTGAGAAACATGAGAACTCAAGTTGACTGTAGCTTAAACTTTGACCACCATGTGTCTACTGTGGTAAGGATGGCATTCTACATCACACACATCATTAGCAGAGGCATTGCCTCAAGAGTAAAATAGGTCATAACACCCCTGTACTTGACCCTCATCAGCCAATAATTGAGTACAATGCTTCCTTTGGTATGTACCTTACCAGGCACTTGCAGCAACTTGAGACCTCAGAGATTTCTACCTAAGAAAATTCAGGGTTTTCAGCATATGTCATATATTGACAGACTGAAGTCACTGTCACTGTACTCAGTAGCATGCAGACTACTTAGTAGCATACAGACTACTTAGAGGAGACTTGTGCCTTGCCTACAGAGCAATCCTGGATCCAAACCTAATGGAAATTCTGCACATCCACTAGTCAAATGGGACAAGGGTCACCCACTCCAGGGACCTTAACCCGGCTGGTGACATAAATTAGACCTGCTGGAGAGACAGATATGTCTCTCAGAGGTTGCTACTCCTCTGTAATAGCCTACCAGTTCACATCAAACAAAGGCCCTCTATGACCCTGTTTAAGCATAGCCTGGATGACTGGATGGGAAACCTTCCTGCCGAGAATTTCATCTATGACCCACCTAGATATGGGCAGTCATTACTAACTAAGATCTCGAGTTTAGACAAGCTCCTTTATATTGGGTTTGTCTAGTATTATATTTGGCACATACAGCCAGGCGTATAAAGACCTTTGGGTCAATAGCCCAGTAACCACCTATGAACCTACGAACTAAAAAGTCAGATAAGCAAAACCAAACATATTGTTGCAAACAAGAAGCTAAAAAGGGATGGCCAGAGAGAAATAACATAAAATACATGGGTCAATTCAGAATAAGGAAGAGGCCAACAGTACAGAATGACACTGCCAGCAGTTCCAGCATTCCCCCCACCGCTTTCTCTCCAAATCTGTCCTAGATACTGGTCCTGAAGATTCCCCTTTGACAAAAGATTGTTTCAGACTCTTGGATGTTAAAAGCAGTACAGGAGGGTTACAGTAGGCACTAGATACAAAAACTCCTTTTAGGTGAATTCTTCCCCAACCTTTGGTCCAAACAATGAATTTTCCTCAGGTCCTTCAGTCTTTATACACCCAGTGAGTCATGAAACCATTGCTTGTAAGTTAAATGGGGCAAAGTCTTCTATTCCAGGATGTTTCTGGTACCAAAGAAAAAGACCACTGGAGGACCAGTACTAGATTTTTCATTTTTAAACCTGTATGTGAAAGTATCGAAATTCAAAATGTTGACCTTTCAGAACTTGTTACCCCTCATTCCTTACATGGTAACACTAGATGTAAAAAAATGCTTATTATCACATTCTCATTGCCAGATGACTTCAGGAAATTTCTGAGGTTCTTTGCGTCTCGATCACATTATCAGTTCTCCGCATTATCCTTTGGATGATCTATGCTCTAAGAGAGTTTACAGAATGTTTAGACCCTGTCATAGCTCACTGCAGACTGAATGGCATTCTCATATTTCCTTATTTAGATGACTTAATTATCTTTGCAGAGTCTTTGTTCAGATATCAGGAGTCATTAAATTGGGTTATATCTCTTCTGACTAATACAGCTTTCAACATACTTATTACAAAATTCTGCCTGACTATTTCACTGGATTGTGTTTCTTAGCTGCCTTCTGGGCACTTCTTTTTAAAAGTCCTTTCTGATACAAGAGGAGGTGGATTTTATCAGGAAACTTTCTTGACCTTCTCCAGTTAGCCTTAGACTTCTACAAGAGACTTTCTCAGGACCCTAGGGTTCATGGCTTCTATGGTTCTCAGGATTCTTCTTGCCATGAGAAAGATGCAGTGGTTTCTAAAAATAAAAAATAAAAACACTTGGCTCCAGTATTTACATTCTCTGGAACATCAAATTTCCAGTTTTGGGCTTTCTAAAAAAAAGGAACTGCATTAGTGGAAACAACAAATTCAACTAAATCCAGGTCTCTGTTTCTCTCATCAGACTCTAAGCCAAATTTCTCAACACAGACGCTTCAGATTTTGCTTGTGGAGTAATTTCCATGGGGATAATAGCGCAAGGTCTATGGAGTTATTCAGACAGACCAAAGCACGTCAGTATAAGGGAGGTTTTGGCTGTCATCCATGCCTTGAAGTCCCTTCATCACTTATGGTCACAGGTCCTCTACAAGTGATTACAAACAATACCAGAGTCATGTGATACATATACAAGCAGGGAATTACAAGGCTGTAACCCCATGCAGGCTGGCCATGATGTTTTGAAAGGTAGCTATACAGCATTCCTTAATCCTCCAAGGATATCTTACATGCTGTCATAGCAAAATATAGCAGCAGACAAGATGAGCAGGACCAGGGCAGACTTTAATAAATGGAAACTTAATGAGGAAGTCTTCCAGGAGCTAATTCATTTATGGGGAACACCTCAAATAGTTCTGTTCATGTCCTTTCAAAACAGACAGCTGAAGTCAGCATGCAAGCCTGGAAAACAAATACATTTTGATTCCCATGGACAGGAATGTTTCCTTATACATTTCCACTCTTTTCATTGATATCCAGGATAATTCTAGGGATTCAGAAGGACTCCACAAAAAAAAAAAATCATTGTGGTAACTTACTTTTGCCCATGCAACATTGGTTCTCCCTTCTTATGGAATTGGGGAATTACGATGAGGTTCTTCACATACTGGATCTACTCACTCAAGACAAGGGAAATTTGGTATACCCCTATCTCAAGTCAGCCTCAGCTGAATGCCTAGATGATTCAATTCTAATACCTTTTAAGCACTTATTTTCTGAGGACTTGCAGCAGATACTAAAAGAGTTAAAGAAAACTTACTTTTAGAAAATCCTGTATTGGTAAGGGGAAGAGATTTTCTAGTTGGTTCCTGTACAATAACCATGGGGCCATCAGGGATGTGGTACCACAAGTGCTCTAATATTTGTGTGAGTTACTTTCCTCTGACCTCTCTTATTTCTCTGTCAAGGTTTATTTTGCAGTTATTTCAGCATGTCTGCCTATGGATACTCTTCTTTCTTGTCTGTTCATGATTAAACAGTTTCTAAAAGGAGTTTTAACACTTAAAACCTCCTTACAAGCAGGTTGCTCTTCTGCAGGATCACAACTTCAGGAGAAGTTGCTTGTCACTTTTTGAAAGTACTCATCATGCTGGTTTAAGGTTCTTGATTTAGAAAACAGCACTCATCATTGCTCTGCCATCTGCAAAAAGGAATCTGATTTGCAAGCTCTCCTGGTTGTTGAACCTTACCTCATAGTCTACAAAGATAATGTCACATTAAGAACAACCCCCTCTTTTATGCCCAAAGTGGTTTCAGAGTTTACTTTGAATCAAGCCATCGGTCTCCCAGTTTTCTACTAAGTCCCTAAAACCAGGGAGAAAGAATTCTACATGCTCTGGATGTTTATACACACCTCAGGTACTATCTTTATAGAACTAAGTCCTTTATAAAAGCTGATCAGCTATTTATTTCTTATCAAGGGACAAAAAGGGAGATCCTGTGTCTAAACAGATAATTTCCAGGTAGTTGTCCTCATCTATTGTTTTTTTGCTATTCCTTCCATGGCAAATCAGTTCCAGGCAGTATGAAGGCACATTCTACTAGAGCCTCGTCTTGTTCAATGGCATACTGGAAAGGGTGGATTATAAACTGGATTCCTTTTTAGATCCAGGGCAATCTTTGCTAGGGCCATTCTCTAGGGGCTCCTTAATCAATATCCTTCTCCTCCCAGCATTGATAGGCTTTGGTAATCAACCCTTATAGAGTAAAGACTACTGCCGCAAAGATAATAATGAACATAGTACAATCACATAAGTTAGACTTACTTATAACAGTAGATGTTCGCATTCCTCAATGCTGCAGTAGCTGCACCCACCGCCCACCCCCCTATAGAGTTGTAGATGGGATATAAAATAGTGTTCTTTGTGTTTTCTTCTTTATATGTTAATTTGTTGTTATTGTTTTTTTTTTTTTTTTTTTAGTTCAGGATTATAAGGTTGTTCTCTCTGTATGAGCAAGAAAGTTCTGAAGAAATCTTTACTCTGATTGCTGATTTCCCTCCTTGGGGCTAGCCAATCAGCAGTCAGAGTGAAAGTGTGGGGAGGAGCCAAAGCTTTTTGAATCTGGACAGTTGTTATTTCCTGGGCAGGCTACAGCGGCAATAAAGGATTTGAACATTTACTGTTATAGGTAATTGCAACTTACACAACTGTAATTTCCATCTGTAAATCATTTAACCAGCTGGTGCTATCATTGCCTGTTTACATGTAGGCTGTAGCTTAAATAATTATGTGCTTGAGACAATAATGGCAAGACATTCACTTTGAGGCACACCTCTCAAATGTCCACAGTTTTGCAGAATGTCCCTGATTTTGCCTCATATTCTTGCCTGCCCATCATAGGTTCATAGATTAGTATTAGGCTAACTGCCCTTGTGGACCATTTTAAGCCTAGCCAATTACCCCACATGAGACTCAAACACTGCACCTTGTGTCTGTAAGACAAACACCTTAACCATTATGCCAACCTCCCACCCATTGTTTTTTATTTTCTAGTAAATCACTGAGATAATATTCAGTCAGTATTGCCGAATATTAGAATTTCATACTTCTTATTGATCAGAAAATACACACTAATGCAAAAACTTGTTCTAGAAACTTTTTAAAGAGAATTAGAGTAATAGCTAAAAAATTGTCCCCAATTTTGATTCCCCCCCTTTATTTTTGACTTCTACAAAATTCTTGACCAAAGAAGTTTTTGGTATGCTTCAAGGATGGAAGTAAAGCAAAATGCAAGTTTTATGAAAATATTTGTTATGAAAGAAGTGAATTCAGTAATAGGAACTCAGACAGAATGTAAATAGTTTTCCCCAAGATACAACAACTGAGGTAGACTGGATAGAAATTTTATTTCACAGGAGCACTGCATTTATTTGAAAGTTATGACACACATCCAATAACTATTTGACATCATTCGCTGATAAAAACTAAGAGAAAATACGGGGCAATGATGTAAATGTGAGACATTGGCATTTTGCTATGTAACTATTAAAAAGAGGAATTTAAGGAATGGGTAGCAGAAATTATTTTAGAGTTTTTAGGGATGATAGATTTTTTTTCAGAAGGGATAGCTGCTAAGTGGGATAAACTAAAAATGGAGTTTAAAAATAAGGTGGAAATAAAAGAGAGATACGGTTAAGAAGTAATAGGAACTATTTAGAGAGGCTGGCAATATTGCAGAATAGCAGGAATCTCACAGAATAAGAAGAGGAGCAACTGCAGAATGCTAAAGAGAAAATAAAGGAGTATTTGGATAATATATATGAGTTTAGAAATACTGCTGTTAAGCAAGTATTCTTTGACAACAATTCAGCACAACAACTTAGGCAATAGAAAGTAGAAAGGGTGGTCTGCAAACTTAGGAGCCTATAACAAGAAAAATAACCAGAGATCCTATAAAGGCATTAGAGATATTTCATATATGTTATGATAATTTGTATAAAGCAGAGAAATGTGTAAACCAAGAAAAAGCACAAAAACAAAATATTTATGTAAGACTTAATTATGCCATGGTTAGGGGAAGATGACGCTCAACAACTAATTGAGGAGAAGAGATAAAAACCATGACGTATGGTCAGTCTGCAGGGAAGTCTCCAGGAGAAGATGGTATTCCTGTGGATGTTTGGAAGTCAGCAGGGAGTAAAGTGATAAAGATCTGGAAGGTTTTGTTTAATAGTATTTTGGGGAAGCACCAGCCTCTTAGAAGAAATCTGTGGTAGCTGTATTACCCAAAGAGGGTGAAGGCCTATCAGACCCAGCTTAATATAGAGCCATTTCAATTTACTTGTTTGTTTGTTTCGGATGTAAATGGCTGCTCTGTGGGATCCCATATTCCAGCTCCTGTGACGACAGTGGTTCCTGATGCTGTAGTGAGACCGAAGATTCCTATGAATACGCAAGTCTTAGGAAAAGTCTTAGGAAAGACGCCGATATCTGAGGTTACTATTAGAGCGAAGACACATATGGATGTTCCAGGTTTTCCAGTTGTCTCTGAAGTCTTACAAGGTAACAAATCTATGTCAGCTTCTACTAATTTCCAGCAAATGAATTTAGGAGAGACTTTGAGACCTAACGGTAACGTAACCGCAGATTATATATCTAATTTGTTTTATGAAAGGCAACAGAAATTTGTTAATCCTTTTGGTACACTGGGTGGTCGTACCAATGCTGCTATGTTTTCACAAGAGATACAGGATACAATAAAGGAATTCGAAAAATTGTTATTTCGTGAGACACGCTGTCATTTTAATTTATTGGGTCTTAACAGATACGTGGAACTTGATATTTCCCCGTGGGGTTTAAGGGCTTTTAAAAGCCCCACGACACCATTTGACAATGCTGACAAAGATGATTTGGTATTTAAAGACCGCTGGCTTACGGCGGCTCATAATTGCGCAATGGAATGGGTAAAGATACTTGTGGACAGAGAACAATTACTTCTACAAAGATTACAAAAGCAATTGCATTCTTTTCATTCTAGATTATTATCAGACATTGGTACTGTTAAGGTTAATGATATTTTTGTTAGTCTAAAAGAAAATCTGAATAAATATGAAAATGAACAAATACAGTACAAATCAACGAAAATTAAAAGAGACATTAAAGACTATGATAACGGACGCGCGTTTCTTTGGAAACGCAAACCATTTTTGGCCCTTTGAGTAAACAGAAAAAATCAAATAATAAAAAACAACTTTCTGTATCGTTTGCATCTTCTGAAGGTTATGGGCAAACTACAGATTCAGAAGTTGACTACAATGATTTTCCTCCCCTTCCAGCTGCTATAGATCCTGCAGCCCATCAACAACACTTTCGGAACGAAGGCAATAATTCCAAGAGAGGAAATAAAAAGAAAGGTTTTGAAGCGGGTTCTTCATCGGGTGAAGGACAATTTAAACAAGTGTACAAGAGGGGTAGATGGAATTGATTTTGGTAATTCTGTTTCTACCATCTCTAATGTAGTTAATATTTCTGGATGTGATTTGTCCAATGATGAAATATCTGTACTTAATTTGGGCTTAAAATTTGTCCCTACTGTTATACCTCGACATTATTTAGTTAAACAAGAGATTTTTAGATTCATTAGAAAACTACATCTGAAATACTATTTTTCTCATGATAAAAAGTATCTCTAATTGACAATGTTGAATTGTATGAGGGAAATGATGACAGTGATACTACTGTAGATAGTTACTATTCTTGTCTTTCAGATGAATTATCACTATTTACATATTCTCAGGCTTATTCTTTACTTAATACTGGAGGTATTGATTTTCACAGTAAATTTATTCCCCCTTATAATAATTCCACTATTATTCAATTTTCTGAAATGGTGCATTTTTCCATTCAGGAAATTATGAGTTCAGTAAATAAAAAAATTCAGAAATATAATATGACAAAAATGAGTGGAATGCTTTGAAAAATCTCTCTGGTAGACAAGATATAGTTATTAAAAGATCTGATAAAGGCAATAAAGTAGTACTACTTAATCATAGGCAATATCTTGACATGTGTATGACACATCTTAATGATTCTCTAACCTATGAAGTTAGTGACCTTGATAGTTATCTTAATGCAATGAAAGAATGCACACATTTATTAAATAAAGGTGTTAGATTAGGGTATTTTTCTAAACAAGATCTTGATAGAAAAGTTTGTATGGATGATTGTAATTTGGCCACTTTCTATTGCCTTCCAAAATTGCACAAAAATATGATAAATCCGCCTGGACGCCCTATTGTTTCAGCCAGCAATTATTTTTGTCGGAATATGGGCATTGTCATACATAATCATCTGCTACCATATGTGCAAAAACTTGAGTCTTATATTCGAGACTCTTTTGCTTTTATTGATAAGATTAGTGAAGTTATTTGGACTGATAATATGTTTTGGATAAGTATTGACGTTGTTAGTTTATATACAAACATTAAACATTTAGATGGTTTACAGGCTTTACATTATTTTCTAGAAGATAGTCCTACTACCCATTTTATTATGGATTTAACCTCTTTTTGTCTTTCTAATAATTTTTTTAGTTTCAATGAAACTGTTTACCACCAGATTAAAGGAACAGCCATGGGGGCATCATTTGCCCCCATGTATGCGAATTTATTTATGGCTAAATATGAATTAGAGTATGTTTATACTAATAAATTCTTTAAAAATTATGTTCTTTTTTACTATCGCTACATAGATGATCTGATTTTTCTTTGTAGCGGAGGTTCTGAACATATTTATGAATTTTTTTCAGATTTAAATAATAACAGATTTAACTTACATTTTGATGGCTTACAATTTGGGAATAAAGTTCATTATTTAGATATTTCATTACAGGGAGAAATAGGTAAACAGATTCAGACAACAGTATATCGTAAATTTTCCGATGGAAATCAGTTCCTTTATGGAACTAGTTGTCATCCCTCACATACATTGTTGGCATTACCTTATGGAGAAATTATTAGATTATCTAGACTATGCAATAATGAAATAGATCTAGAAAAAAATATTTATGATTGTATTATTATGTTTTTAAAGAGAGGTTATAGTATGGAGTTATTGAATATATCTATCAATAAATTATTAGCTAATAATGATAATAATAATGCTGATAAATTAAGGATTAATTGGAATAGAGAAGATTATAATTTTTTGCCATATGTCAATAATATTAGTAGTACTGATATAAAAAATAATAACTTAAAAGTCTCTGATCAAGAAATTAAGGATATTTATTTTGTTACTACTTATAACATATTTAGTAATAAAATTTGGAATATTATTAAATATTTTTGGAAATTTTTGATATCTGATAGGAATCTTTATAAACTTCTTCCTAATATTCCTAAAATAGCTTTTAAGAGAGGTCAAAATTTATCAGATAAACTAATTAAGGCTTATTATATTCCTCCTAGTGACCAGGTTTACTACAATATACAGACATATGGCACTTTTGCCTGTAGCCGCTGTAATATATGTAAATATGTAAAGTTATATTTTGATAAAATTAATGGTATTACTTACAAACCAAATAATGTTTTTTCTTGTAATTCTGTAGGTATAATTTATTGTATTAGGTGTCCATGTAAATTCTATTATATAGGGGAGACAAAAAGAAAATTTAAAACAAGAATGCAAGAACATGTTAGGGATATAAAAAGAGGTATGTTAGATAGTCCAATTGCTTCTCACTTTATAGAAGTTTATAATGGTAATGTAGATGTATTTGAATGTTGTGTTCTTGAGAAAGTGTTGGTTAAAAAAGGTGATGATAGGTTAATAAAAAATGTTTTGCTGTATAAAGAAGCTATTTACATATTAAAATATAACACTATGTCACCTAATGGTTTAAATTTAGAAATGAATTGGAAAAGTTTATTGTAGTTTTATATATAAGTAGTCTTTTTTAGATAAATGGTATTAAATAATGTATTGTTCTCTTTAAAATGTTGCTATATATGTAATTGATTAATTTAATATAATTGTTTAATTGACTGTAGTGTTTATATGAGTGGGTGTGTTCTGTGATTTATGCTCATTGAAGGCTATTATGCCGAGGCGCTAAGCTGTATTAAACTTTTCAGTGGAACTGGCGTTGTTTTTTGGCTTCTGCCTGATTATCTTTTAGCGTTGTTTGTGAGTAAAGTGATAAAGATCTGGAAGGTTTTGTTTAATAGTATTTTGGGGAAGCACCAGCCTCTTAGAAGAAATCTGTGGTAGCTGTATTACCCAAAGAGGGTGAAGGCCTATCAGACCCAGCTTAATATAGAGCCATTTCAATTTTTAACCACTATTATAAAGTGTTTATGTCTATACTAGCTGAATGGTGAAGGTGTTGCCAAAATTGATTGATATCGATCAGTGTGATATTTGAGGGATGGAGACAAACATTTGATAACATAAATAGAACAGTGATGATCCAATTAAAATTATGTACCCACACTTGAATCGGTTTAGCAACACCCATATATATATATGGGAACAGGATAAGATGAAGTATTCAGATGTATGGATTAAAAATGATTTTGTTAAGGCAGCTAAGGATATGTGGGCTGATACTAAACAAAAGATAATACAGTAGCTAAGAAACTGGAAGTTCTTGTTTATGGATTTGGATAGTAAGATGCAAAAAGTGGAAATGTCTTTAGTCCTTTTAGTTTTATATACAAGTGAGGCATGTTTTTTATCAACCAGAGGAGATGTGAAGTTGTGGATGATAAGAAAGAGCTGAAGGAATTTATTTGGGAGGGAAAGAGGATGTGAGTTAAGTTGGATAGGTTGATCCTCCCTGTAGAGCAAGGTGGTTTTGGACTACCTGATTAGTATGGATATGTTAGAGCTATATAGTTAAGGCTCATATACATAACAAAAGCAGAAGGTTATAAATCAAATTGGAAATGGATGATGATGGCAGATTCTAGAAATAAGGAGAGAATATTTTTTATGCAGAAACATAAGGAGAATAACAGTAACTGTATAGAGTATTATATTCGTAAAGTGGCAGAAAGAAGTCTAAGAACTAAGCCAACAAGGGAATGGAGAAAAGAGATTTTGCCAGGGAGAATGACTGCAAGTAGGAGTTCAAAAAACAGTCAAGATGGTGCTGGAATTTATTGAAGAAAAGTGGCAAAGGAAACAAAATATTGGGAGCAAATAACTAGAGAGAAAATGGTAATACAATGGGATGAGGCTAATCAGAAGTTTGCACAGCAAGTTAGAGATTGCCTTACCTACCTGGGATTAGTATCAGATACAGACAAAGAGGAAGGGATAAGGGGAATCCTAAGTGAAAGACAACATCTAGTAGAGTTTTTAGTCAAGTCTAGAACCAAATCTGATGTTAAAAAAAGGATAATTAGTAGAGCATATAAAACATTACCTAATAAATATAAGAATCAAGTAGAAGAGGTTAGAAAGATTAGGAAGACAGACTGGAAAAGCAATTTGCAAAGGAACAATTGAAGGACATATGTATGTCTCTCAAGTATGCAAAAATGTCCAGAAGGTTTAGGTTTTGCTTGGAAACATTTGCAAAGATATTTTTATACCTGAGTAGACTTCAAAGGATTTTTCATCCAGTAGACAGCAAATGCTGGTAGCATGATGGGAAATATTGGTATAACTAGGAACACATTTTTTGGAGAGTGTGATGAATTAGTAGACTATAAAACTACACTGCAAATTACTCTGTCAGAAATATTGGAGAGCAAATTGCTGTAACTAAGGAAATGATTATTTTTAGCTGGGACACAGGACATGAAATGCCTAGATGTCATAAGGCATTGTTAAGTTTAATGCTGCTGGCTGCCAAAAAGTAATTATTAGAAAATGGAAATCAAAATCTAAATCAAATGTAACTGAAATATTGAATATTGTTATCAAGATAAAATAAATGCAAGTGAGACCTTTAGATAAGTGAAGGAGCAGATTACATAGAAATAAATAGAATTTGTGGGAACAATACATGCAGAATAATATTCAGGAGGAGGAGGATGAGGTTTAAGAGAAAGCAGGAATTGTGCAAAGTATTTAATGGAGTGTATGTTTGTTGTTATCAAGAAAGAAAACATATAAAACGTATAATGCTTGAAAAAAACATTTACATGTTTGTTTTATTTTCGTTAATGTATGTGTGCTTATGTCTTAAGTGATAATTTAATAAAAATGTTAAAAAAAGATGGATGAGTTAGGGGAGGAATGGCTGAGGGGCTTTCATAGCATATAAGAACAAAGTGGACATTCGCAACTGTGAGCAGGATAGAGGGGTCAAGCACACAAGAAAGTTCTGGACAGAGTAATTGATAAATGAATATGAAAAGTACTAGAAAGTAAAATGGGAGATTGACAATTTGGATTCATATAAGGATGAAGCACAACTGACCTGATGTTTGCAATGAGATAGATAGTTGAGGAGAAGCTAGAGGTGAGGAAAGAGTTCAACTGGGCATTCTTCAACTTGGAGAAAGCATATTACGAGGTCCCAAGAAAGCTGATTTGGATATTCCTGCAATGGTTCAAAGTCTCAGAAACATTGTTAGAATTAGTGCAGGTTATGCACAAGAACCCAATGATAAAAGTATGAACAATGTTTGGCATTACACAGGGGTTCCCAGTGAGAGTGGGTGTATATTAGGGTTCAGCTCTCAGCCTGCAGCTGTTAATGGACTACATTAGCAAACAGGTTAGAAGAGACTGATCAACAAAGCTGCTGTATGCAGATGATGTGGCATTACAGGCAGACTCTGAATAAGAAATTCAACAAAAGGGGAATAAAATGCAAATCTGAAGGCACATGGGATGAAACTGAGTACAGATAAGACAGTTGTAATGGAAGCAAATCAAGGAAATTAGAAGAAGATGAGAATTGAGATAGATGGAAAAATGTGTGACAGAAAAATGCCAAAGAAGCTGAAAAGTAAGGTATATAAAACAGTGGAGCTACCAGTGCCTGGGAAGTGAAGGCAGAGCATTTGAAGAAGGTAGAGGTGATGGAGATGAAGTGCCTGAAATGGGTGATATGATGCACATTGGGACAGCAAAGAAATGAGAACATCAGAACAGAAGCCCCAGTTGTTCCAATTGTGAAGAAGTCAAAGAGAACAGATTGCAGTGTTTCAGGCACATGAGCAGGAAAGCAGAAGACAATCTAGTGAAGAAGATTTGTGACAGAGAGAAAGAAGGCAAGAGGAAACAAGGATGGATTGTATGAGAGATCTCTAACAATCAGGTTCAACTGTTGACAAAGGTAAGAGAGTGGCAATGAATGAGAAAGGCAGCAGCGGTTCATATGGCATTTTAACTCCATGTAGGAAAATGGTAAAAAAAATAGGATCAATGATTGTAATTATGATGATTTGCCTGCTGGGTATTGCCAGTGCAGGTACCCAACAACCTGTTGTCCTTCAATTCTTATTCCTCATTTTACCTGTTGCACAGTACTTATTGTATCAGGTCTATCCTATCACCTCATCTACTGTACGCTCACTACCTGTGCAACTTTTTGATATGGAAATTGTCATAATAGCTGTTCAGTTCATGTAAAACTTTATTGATATGTTCATTGCTGTCATAACTCTTGTGTGAAACATTTGAAAATATAATCTTGATCAAGTTACTGATGAGCTGTGTATACATTAATGGCCTAAATTGTCTTATTGGTTTTCTTGCTTCTTCCTTGTACAGATCAGACACCTTTTAATACTATATATATTTCTGTTCACTCTGATCATTGTTTATTGAAGCTTTATTGCATGCATTGAACTTGTATATACTGCAGACTTTTTCTTCCCCCATCCTGGGCCTCCACTGAGTATTGGTTTCCCAAACAGATGTTTCCATTTAACAAATGTAAATATATTAATTACTATGTATTTGGAACATCAGAAGAAATGGGAACAAACACAATTTAAACTGCATTGGCTATAAATGCATGTAAGGTTTTTGGAAACATTTATAATTACAGAAGAATTCTTCATTTTTTGTAGAGAAAATATATTTCTTGCTTTTGTTCAGATGCATTACTTGTTTTCTTTGTCTTATCCAAAGTTCTAGAATATCAAAATTCTTTGACGAACATTCCATTAAAAAATAAATATTTCTGTTCCTTATAAGCAACATTTTAAAGACCTTGATGTATTTATAGACATATCTTTAAAGCCATTCCAAAACATATGTTTTATCATCAGTTCAGTTTTGTATAATATAAAGCTTAATCAATACAAATATTTGTGTTAGTACATAAATATTTTTGTGTGAAAACTTAATTGGATATGCAGAGAAGTTATAACTGATGATGGCATCTGTGAGCTGCCATTATGTCAAACCTGGCCTCTGGGGCAAATTCACTATGTTGATCTTTAAAGATTTTGAGAGTTTATCTGTACAAGGTTATACATTAATCACTCATGTGTTTACAACCTTGAGTTTCTTTAACTTAGATACCTGAAACCATACCTCTCAACCTCTTAGTACAGGTAATCTGGACAAAGCCTAAACAACTGGGAGGGCAATGATCCAAAAATAGGGACAAGTTTAAATGTCACTCTTATAAACTTAGAAAGTTGCTAGAATAACACAATTTGTGTTTGCATACATGAATGAAATGAAGTCTGAAACTCAAATGTATGTCATTATTTAGTAACTTCACTCCGTAGTGATTTGCCAGAAAACCATCAATTTTATGAGGAAAAGACCAAAAAATATGAGGATGAGGCAAAAGACACCCAAGATGGCTGCAAATTGAGTAACAGATTCTAGCTCTCCCAATTTGAAAACAGAAAATTGGCAAGGAAATCCAGTGGGCCTACATTTCTGGTTACATTTCAGTAACTGGCTAGTAATTGCACTGCTGGATGCCAGGGAATTGAAATACAGAGGACCTGAAGGAAAATAAGCTAAAAAAGGTGAAAAAACACTGACTAGAAAATGTACTGCAGCTATTCAGCAAGAAGCAGTGCAAGCTCCACACATGAATTCCAGCAGCCTAGAGGAAAGTATAAGACAACTGCACATAGACCTGATTAAAATAACCAAACTACTGATGGGGTATATCAACTGAATCAATAAAAGGCTGGAAAAATGGAAGAAGCTTTAAACAGATATTCAGATAATGTGATAAAACTGCAAAACTCAGAGTTCAAAATGAAGAAAAGGCTGGCTGAATATGATACTGCTCAAGAAGAGATGTTAAAAAAAAATAATACAATTAGAGGACAGAGCAAGTAGGGAAAACCTGAGATTTTCTGCTGTACCAGAAAAGCTGGAAGGAACAGACTGTATTAATTTCCTGAAAGCACAAATAACCAACTGGACTAGTATTCCACAACAGGAATTGTTAATTGAAATGGCACCATCATGTGTATGCTTCAAACCTGGGTATAAGAAAGCAACCTAGGCCTTTAATAGCAAAGATACAAGCTTACCAGCAGAAGGAGTTGATTCTGACAAAACTGTGGCAGAAGGACAAATTACTAAAAGTGGGAGACAGCAGAGTGTTTGTGAAGAATGACTACTTATTGTACATCATGCAGAAGAGGTGTAATGTATTCCATTATTCAGGGAATGTTGAGAAGCAGGCCTGAGATTCAAACTGGACAAAATCATTTTTTGATGAAGCACATATTAAGGAGGAAGTGGAACAGAATGAGATTCTGGTAATAAAGACAACAGAGAGAGACTGTGCCAGTGAAACCTTTTCCAATATTTCAATGGAAAATACTTGAGAGAAGGAAGAAAGTACACAAGTTGACTAGAAGAATCAAGCGTACTTTGGAAATGAAGCAGAGACAGGATTTGGGAGATGAAGATGACCAGGATTAATACCAGTAACTTGGAAAATGACAAATGTGGGATTACAAAGCAATAATTATATTTGTGAAACATGACAGAACAACAAAATCTGGAAATATTGGACTTTCTTGGATATTTTTAAACTTGTAGGGCACTCTAAAGCATAGGCCCTACTTCATGTCATTAATGTTCAGAGAATAAAACCAGTAACTTGGAAATTGACAAATGTGGGACTACAAAGCAATAATTTTGTTTGTGAAACACGACAGAACAAGAAAATCTGGAAATACTTGTAGGGGACTCTAAGCATATGGTCTACTTCATGTCATTAATGTTATAGTTGCATGCTATAAAGTAAACTTTCCTCAGTTATTTTTAAGTCTAATTGGGATACTAATATAAATAGTCTCTTTGTTCAGTTTTAAAAAATGTAGGCACTACAATGTAAAAAGCAGTGTGTTTTTTCTCATTCTTGCATAGAGGAATGACTATCTAGTAACAAGTTTTAAGAGATTTTTCCAGTAAACAAATATATGTTCCAACTTAGAGAGCTATTAAGATAAGACAAAGCCAGACAGTACTTAGTAGAAGCACAGGCTGTACCATGCATCTTAGCATGAATAATCTTTTGTTTAGGTTATCTCAAGTCAGTGTGTGTGTGGCTGTCAGTTTGAAACATTTGTTCTTGTTAGGAGGGTAAAACTTCACTATTTGAAGATGCACATAGTTTTGTTATATATACAATAAATGCAGAGGAGGAATGAGGTTTAAAAGAAGGCAGGATTTGAATGAACTGTATAATGTTTTACTGACAATCACTGGATAGATTATATGTGATGTATAATGTTTGCAGCTAGAACTGTGTCAGTGGTTTTTTTTCATTTGTATAAATGTAAGATTGCCTATGTCATGTGATATAATTTAATAAAGAGGTTTCTTGTTTAAAAAAAACATGAAGCAAAAATCTGTATATTCTGCAAAAATCTAGACAGTTGAGAAAACTGCCTGAAACTGTTTTGACTTGCAAGCAGTGTTGTGTTTTGGCAGTACAGGTAATAATTGCAAAAGTAATTACATTGAAGTCTGCATTACCATCTCTAGATTATAACAGATTTTAGTTTTATAACATTATCTGTATTGTATTTAGCTCATTGCCACCACTCTAGAATTCTGTTAAATTAAGCAAGCTTACCTCCATGAGAACAGCCTTCAGATTTGTTTTCTGCTTTAGTGCACATTGCTGTTTTGCTTTTCATGCTGATATTTGTAACCAAAGGCAATGTTTTTCTGAAGATATATGCTGAGTCATGTTGATTTAAACAAAACAAACAAAAAGGTCTGTAAATATCTTATGCATGTGTAGCTCTTACAGTATATTCTGTTGTTATACTGAAGAAAATAACTGCCATTTTACTCAGCAAATGTGCCATAGTGTCTGTCTTTCAATGTCCATGACTGCTGTATGGACAAGTTTACAAGTTTAATACAGTTGTTTAAAAAAGCAATACAGCTTGTTTTCCTGACCTTACGATATAGGGCAGAAGAGAAACATCTGTTTGCAATGCTGGTGAATGACTTCAAAGTCTGAATTCAATAGTCAGAGGGGTAGCCACAAAGAGTTACACATGAAGGCAAGTGTTAATCATCGCAGAGAATTTGTAAGTTGATGCATGCATGGAAGAGTATAGGAAACTATGCATTATGTGAGTGGTTCTCCATAGTGGGTACAGATAATATAAGGTAGAATATAGGATTTTATATTATGGAACATATATTAAGCAGATTGACAAGATGGCTAGGTGCCACAGTAGAAGACATATCATGTTATCTTAATGTGGTATTGTGGAGAAAAGCATGTTTGGCATGTAATAAGAACATGATGTTGACCACTTGTTACAACTAAAATAAACTTTACAGAAAGCCTAGTTAATCATGATTATACCACTCTTTTGAAAACAGAACTGATGTTGCTTTGCATTATGACATCCCACTCGGTAGTGCTGAATGTTCAGTACATGGTGTACTTCCTTGCTAAGTTTAAAAAAAAAACAGAAAATAGTTGTTGATAGTGATGTGATGTTATTGATACTTAATAAGTTCAATAAAATCCTCAGTAATATTTAAATCTGCTTCCAATGTGTAAATATAAGTGGATGGAAAAGATACTTATTAATTAATAATGTTTAATGTTAATAAATAAATAAATATGTGAAACACAAAACTATAAAAAAGTCTCACACAAAATATAGAAAAGCATGATCACTAGATGAGGAATATTTTTGATAGAGTGGGCTGAGAAGTGAAAACATGACTGAGGGAATAATACAAACATTAAACAAAAAAAATCTAATTGATGGAGCGAAACAACCTATGACAGATAGACAATGGATTTATTTTCGCAAAAATGTAAAGCAGAATTGCTGAAGAGATCTTAAAGATCTTGGAATGATTATTTATTGTCTGTTATCCATTTATTAGCATTTGTTTATTGAAAAAGTCTGAGAACCCCTTTTCAGTGGAATCTCTAGTACTTACGTATTATCGCAACCAGGTTCCAAATGTGATACCTTCAGTACACGATTAAAGACGGTCTTGTCTCCCTTTCAGTGATGCGTTTTTGATACATTAGTACCCTTCAAAGTATCGACTAATGAGTCACCCTTGACATTTTGTGGTATATAATGAAAAACGCATCACCGAAAGGGTAAGAAAACAATCTTTAATCGTGTACTGAAGCTATCATAGCAGCTTAGCTGTTTGTGTTGTGTGCAGCATTTACAATAAAAATACATTGCCATTTTTACAACTGACAGCCAGTATAATATGTATAGGTACAGAGGAATTAACCAAAGTTTGATAGTACTGAAAGAATTGGAAATACGTTGTTGACTATGTAGCAGTTCATGTTCTTCTTAGTTGTTGTCAAAAATAAATTCAGGTCTCATTTCCTACTGTGTGCTGCCATTTATGCCTGTACTGTGCCTGCTTTGAATTATTCCAGGAGACTGAATAGACTCAGTGCTGTCATCTACAAGTTGCCTAAATTGATTTTAAATGGAAATATTATTGCACAACAGATATTTCCTAATATGGTGTATGTTTCGTCTGCTTAAATATGCAGTAAAATGTTGTTTATTTGTGAGACAGTAGTTAGGACACAGTTCCTCATTACAGAGAACATAGAGTTTATGTAACTCACACAAAAATTTGTTTCTTGCCTTTGCCAGCATCATTTTACATTATGTATCACCACATAAACATTAAGTTAAGAAAATAATTTAAGGAGTGATGCAGTTTCACATTTTCTCACCATTACTTAAACACATTTGGAACCTGGTTGCAATAATACATAAGTACCGAATCTCCATTTGTTACAGAAACAATTGTAGTGAGGAAAATACAAAAATGGATTATTAGTACAGTACAGGTATAACAATATAGATCATTTTAATCAAACATATTACGGTACTTACGTATTATCACAACCAGATTTTCATGCTAATGCTATTCGCTTGTGTTTTCCTTAAAAAAACAGAATTAACGGTATTAAAATTAAATAACGTCTTTTCTATATTATTAATTTATAGTACTATTTAAACTTGAAAACACAGAGAACAGAACATTTTAAAATAGCTTGACCCTTTTTTTACTGCTATTTACGCATGTCATTAATGCTTCTCTAGTCAACAGATTATTGAAAAGGCATATAGTTATGTAGATTGCTGTAGTCATAGTTTTGTTAAAAATGCGATTGTGGGATTTACCTAAGACAGATAAGGAGGCAATTCAGTTATTTCAACAGTATGGAATTATACACAATTTTAAGGAATGTTGTTCAGGACATGAAATGAAATTATACTATGGAAAACAAATATTTTGGAAATGCAACTCTACTAAATGCTACCAGCATATATGAGTTTGGGAAGGTAACTTTTTTGAAGGAAGTAGAATTTCTTTTATAACTGCTGTTCGTTTTATATACTGTTGGTGTAAGCAGTTAACTAGCATTAATTTCTGTCGTGAAGAATTGGATATGGCTGACAAAACAGTTATCAATTGGAGTAATTATTTAAGGGATGTATGTACCATGAAGTTGGAAAAACAAGAGAAGAAAAAGATCGAAGGGCCAGGGCATATAGTGGAAATCGACGAAAGTTTATTTACTCGGCGGAAAAATAACAGCAGTTGTATCCTACCTCAACAGTGGATTTTCGGAGGGATCTGTAGGGAAACAAAAGAAACATTTGTAGTAAAAGTGCCTGATAGAAGTGCCTCTACATTGTTTGACCAAATACAAAAAAAAAACATCAAAGAAGGCAGCCTTATATACTCAGACTCCTGGAAAGCATACCAAACAAAACAATTAGCAAAAGCTGGCTTCAGCCATGACAAAGTTAATCACAGCTACAATTTTGTTGACCCGGACACTGGAGGGCATACACAACATATAGAAAGAATGTGGGGCAAAGTAAAGTGGAGAAACAAGAAACAACGAGGAACTGCACGTCACCATCTACATTCCTATCTTGTTGAATATATGTGGCACGAAACACAACTATCAAATTCAAAAGACTGCTTTGAAGAACTATTAAAAGCCATCACTAACAACTTTCTTCCACAAAAAAAACAGAAAATCCATACCAACAAGTACCACAGCAATTAACCAACCAACTACTAAGCTCTCAACAGTAAAAAACAAAACAACACCCAGTGAACAATCCACATCTTCAGAACTATCTACACTGACAACCAATACAACAGCAACTGAAGAATCCACAATTAACAATATTAAACAGTAGAGCCCTATATGTACCATTCAATGAATACAGTTTAACCATTAAATACTTTTCCTCAATCACTTACCTTGTCTCCATTTTCTTCTTTTTTTTAATGAAAGCATTTAAGTAATCCAAGAATTGAATAAACGAAAATACAGCTGAAAAATAAATCTCGACATGTGTAACACAGCTAACGATAAATCCCAAACCAAAAACTCATTCGATTGCTCCAACGATAGCTCCAAAAATCATTTTCAACCAAACGAAGTTCCAACAATAGCTCCCAAAGTCCTTCAATAGCTCCAAATTAAAAAATACCATCAACTGCTCCAACAATAAATCCAAAAGTCCTTTTCAACCAAACGAAGTTCCAACGATAGCTCCCAAAGTCCAAAAACACCATCGATTGCCCCAACGATATATCTAAAAATCCTTTCCAAACAAACGAAGTTCCAATGATAGTTTCCAAACTCCTTCAATAGCTCCAAAACGAACACCACCTTCCAACGATACCTCCAAAATGAAAAGCACCTTTAACGATCCCCAAGTCCTTCGATAACTTCTTCAATAACTCCCATACGAACACCTTCCAATGATATCTCTCAAATCTCCAAAATCCTTTGATAACTCCCATACGACCAGCACCTTCCAACAACAGCTCTCAAATGAAAAGCACCTTCGAAAGATCACACATAAATACACGTACCAACATAACGCTCAATGTCTTTTCAGCACACTATGCACCTATCCAAAAATTGTACCCATAAAACATTAAAAAATGCCCCACCAATATCCCAGCATACTTTTAAACAGGCCACCCTTCCCTAATACACTACATTTTCTAAAATTCAAACAAATGGCGGAATGTACGCTACATTGCAAAATCTGGTTGTGATAATACATAAGTACCCATATTACAAATAGAATATTGGCCAATGTTATAACTGACAGATACTATACCTCATGCAATTTACAACAAATTGCTCACAAGTAAGATCAGTCTTGTATTTACAGAAACTTAATGTATTCCAAAATAACAACTGTTAGCTTTGGAAAACACTTTAATCAAAGCATCTAGCACCTCAGAATTTTACTGCCTTCAAAGGAAGTGATAAAAATTAAACAGAACATACATATTTATAACCCTAAAAAATCCCTTCTATAATCGGACCACACAAATCAGTGTCAAATAAACAAATTTGTTTAAGAACTGGTTACCAAATTAACTCCTATTTAAGTCTAATGTAAAGTATTATTTTGTAAAATAAAACACATTTCTTTATACCTTATAACATTTTTACATTTTGATCGATATGATCCATACTTTTTTTATAACAATACACCACATCAGTTTTGATTTTATTATATTCACAATTATGGCAACATGCAAAATGTTAAGCTAATGGGCTATTAATGGACTTAGTTTTAATATTCCTACAGTGTTGTTTTAATCTCGTTAAAAATATTCTGTTTCACCAAAGTAATGAAGACCAATGCCACACTGAATGCATATCCCATATTACTGCTTAACATTACATAACTTTGTTATGCACAATTATAATATAATCATTCTTTAACATAAACATGCAGATAATATGACGGCCACAAGAACAATTCATCTTTTGTTCAATCAAATCAATAATATTACTGCTTTCTATAGGACATAACAAGTAACTGTAGATCATTAGGTCCTGTGTGCTAGTCTCTTCTGAATATGAAATAATAATCTTATTTTGTATAAAGATGCAACCAAACACTCTGGGTTTGGGTAACTTTAATTACCCATCCATTGACTGGGTAAATTGTACGTGTTTTAACTCACTTGCCCAAAGGTTCCTGGACTTCATTAACTCCAGTGCCCTGGATCAGCTGGTTGACTCACCCACAAGGGGCTGAAACATCCAGAATCTAGTCCTCACCAACATGGGGGAAAGCTGCACCACCCCCAGTGTGTGGCCATCCCTGATGAGATCTGACCACAAATCAATCTAGCTAGAAGTAACTATAACACAAGACCCCCCCACCCTTAGCAACAACCAGACCAAAAAAAACTTCTCTGAGGCCAATTGCAACCTCTTACATGACAGCATAAATAGCTTCATAGCCCCTCCCCCCACTGATGGAACAGACACCTATGCTGAGTTATACACCAATGCTTTATACGAGCACCTGTACAACTGCACTGACTCTGCCTTACCTGGTAAAACCAAAGCAGGATCTACAAGGAAAAACAAATCTGCCTGGTGGATAACTGCCATCAATAGGCTGCACAATAGGAGGAAGAAATTGCTGTCTAAGAGTAGGAAGGAATGGTCTCAAAAATGGAAACACTCCGTCCTCAACTTAAGCAATTAAGATTCCTAGTGAAGTCCTCCAAAGCTAACTATGAATCCAAATTAGCTTTCCTAACTAAGGATAACCACAAGACATTCTTTACTTACATCTGTAACCTCAAAGGTAAGGCCCAGATTTGAGCTGAACTCGTAGTTAATGGTACTACATATACTGGTACTACATATACTACATATACAGAAACAGTGGATATAGCTCACAGGCAGAAATCAAACTGTCAGAATAGGAGACTCCACCTCCTCCAGCAGACCCATAACCAGTTGTGTTCCACAGGAATTGGTTCTGGAACCCCTACTGTTTGGAATGTAACTAAAGCTAAAGGACTGTGGCTGACAAAGTTTGCTGATGACTGCAAACTGGGAGTGATCATTGAAACCCCTTGGAATGTCAAGTTCCTTCAAGAAGGTCTTACTTAGCCTAAAGACTGGTACCAAAGTCATAGTCTTAAACTCCATGCAAAAAAGTGCATAATCATCCCCTTCGGCAAGGATGATATTTATGTAAACTACCACATCAAAAGCAATACCCTAAGCACACAGTCAGTGGTGAGAGATCTGGGCAGACAGGTCGATGGCAACCTTAACTTTGATCACCATGGCTCCACAGTGCTAAGAAGGGCATTTTATATTACTCATCTCATAAGTAAGGGTGTCACCTTCAGAAAAAAAGAGGTTATAACCCCCATGTCACTCCATTTGGTATGTTCCTTTCCAAATGCCTGCAGCAAGAGAGACCACAAAGGTTCCTTGCAAAGAAAATTCAGGGTCTTCAAGATCTGTCTTATGTAGACAGACTAAAATCATTGTCACTTTACTCTGTGTCATACATGCTGCTTAGAGGCAACCTGTGCCTTGCATATGGAGCAATCTCTGACCTAACCTTAATGGAAATGCTGTACATTCGCAAGTCAAATGGCACACTGGTCAGTCACCCAAAGGACCTTAACCTGGTATGTGACATCAACAGAACTTGGTGGAGAAACAGAGTTCCTCTCACAGAGGTTTCCCCATCTTTGGAACAAGCTTTCTATTTATGTTAAATAAAGCCTTGCATTGACCCTATTTAAGCATAATTTAGATGACTGGATGGGTGGCCAGAAATTCACCCCGGGGGTTCCACCTTTGTCCCTCTTGGACAGGGGTAACTGGTGCTGATTTTAGTGTCTGCTTGAACCAGACACCCTTTGGAACATGGCTTGACCTTGGCTAGGCTTGTAAGGGCCCTGAGGCCATTAGCTTAGTAACTTCCTATGATCCTATGTTCCTATGATAAATCATGCTAAATTTACACATTGAAATAACAAAGCCCAAAACACTTGGAATAACCTATTTAATTCAAACATGTTATACTGTATGACCATACAGATCACATCTGCTTTAGATTTTTCCACCAATATTTTGAATTATGTCGCTAATTTTTTCCATCTGATTAATAAAATCCATTATATTCATATTGCAAAAATGCCAATAAGTGTGATAAACAGTTTCTTCCCAATACCTTCTATTAATAAATAGTTTACATAAAAACTTTACATCTATTAAAATAATCAGTTCACTTAGTTCGATTTCTTCATGTACTTAAAAATTAAAATTTCCCCATAAGATAGAACAAATGTACGATGGAATGAATGATGGCTTATTTGTTCTGAGTACCATGTAAAAAAGAATGTGCATCTGACCTTCCTTACAGATATTTTAACAATGTGAGATCAAGATATGTAATTTGATGTCCATCTACTACTATCTATTATTCATCCAACTATTGAAAACATTGTGACATTTTTCCACTTCACCTTTACAAATAAAAAGTAAACCATTAGTGCATTTAAGTTACAAAACTATTTTATTTTAAAACAAAGTGTACCATGTAAATATTCTGTTTCAAATAAGCCCATTTTTA
The DNA here is from genome assembly GCF_019279795.1 of Protopterus annectens. Classification (NCBI taxonomy): domain Eukaryota; kingdom Metazoa; phylum Chordata; order Ceratodontiformes; family Protopteridae; genus Protopterus; species Protopterus annectens. The sequence goes on along the minus strand of NC_056745.1, from coordinate 703,921,620 downwards.
TATTACCATAACAGGGCACAAAACTAGTGCCCATGGCAGTTCCATGTTTTGGCCTATAGAGTTGCCATCAAGTACAAACAAATTCTTAAACAGGAATGTATTCATTTATGTGTTCAAGAAAAAGATGGACTGGAGCCAAGAAAATAATCCAAAGCCTCCAGTTCAACACTGATACTAGTACATAATAATTTTACACAGACAGTAGCCCAATAAAATCCATCCTGTCATACCACTTCACTTATATGATAAAGTGCTGTTGTAGTGTCATCTATATGAGAACAACATTTCTTCACATACTTCAGTAAGTATTCATTCATGATAAATCCTGTTTTCATAAATAAATTTAGGATCTGTTTATAATGTCTACATGGAGGACATTTCACATCCTTATGAATTTTATGCAAGCATCAGAATGTTGGGATAAAATGTTTTGTTTAATCAGCAGTGTGTGTGTGTGTGTGTGTGTGTGTGTGTGTGTGTGTGTGTGTGTGTGTGTGTGTGTAGATATAGATAGATGGTATCCGTATGGATCCCCAAACGGCAACATCACTGAAACAGAATCGGCCGGGCATACATACATGAAAGTGCTTTTCACCGAAGAAGCACTTTCGGATAAGTATGCTTGTTGCGGAGATAGCACTACAGTGGGGGATAAGGGAAAATTCCCTTTTCCCCACTGTACTGAGACCTTGGAGTGAGACTATTAAAGTAGGGTGTGTGTGGGGGGTGCATGAAGGCTTGTCCCCCTGCAAAAATATAAATGTAATGTTTTTTTTTTTTTTAACACACTTTAATGAAAGTGATTTTTTGGTGAAAGCACTTTCATTAAAGTGTGTTCAGTGACTGTGGATTTGGACTATTGAGCTTTCATTCAATAGTCTTAGATCCATATAGATATACATATAGATATAGATATAAAACATATTCTAAATCCTTTATCTAATAAATTTTTATGCTTATGCCTAGCCTTAAAATAAAACTTTTATTATTAAGCTCATACATGTCTTTTTCTTTTTACTCAGATGATTTTTATTATGGTAGTAATGTTAATAATAAAACATACATAAATCTGAGTAAATAAATAAACACAAAATACAAATTAACTATATACAATATGTGCAATGGCCTAAACATTAAACAAATAAATATTTTTTAAACAAACAATTCATTTCCATCACTTAATAAAAAAATAAACAATGTAAGGATGAGTGTCAGTTATTGAAGTGTGGAGAAGAAGAGTCCATTTGTAGAGTGTCAATAAGAGAAATAACTTTTTTCCAAGGATTATTGATGGAAGGTTTGGGATGAATTCTGAGTTCCTTGATTTTGTTTTCTTTAAGCATAATTTTTTTCAATAAGGATAAGAATTCTTCAAAGAGTGGCGAAGAGGTGAAATTCCATTTCATTGTGATACTTTTCCTGGCAATCTCAATCTCAGTTCATAGTAAAAAAAAAAGATTGTATTTGTTCATAGGCAAGCCATCACTGAAATTAAAAAATGTAGAATGGAAGGCAGAAGTTAGCAAATCCACTCGATTATTTTATTAGCGCTTTTGTCTGTCCAAATTAAACAAACTTTTTCAGATAAAAGTTACTTTGCTACCAGTTTTGATGTATTTGCAGAAGTTACATCTACCGCACTTGTATATACCAGGACTGGTGACCATTTTTTTAAAAGGTCTTTCCAACAGCGCCTTTAAGTTGCAACCCCTTTTATATGTGATCCTTGGTCTGTCACCTAACCTAGAATGAATTAAAGGGTCGGCCAATATCAAATCCCAATTTTTAATCAAAGTTCCTTTTAAAATGGTTGCATTAGATGAAAAGGGGGTGATAAGGGTGGTGTTGAATTCTGCAGGTGTGCTGGCATCAGTAACCGTGTATGAAGTTACAGGAGGGTGTCCGTTTGTGAATCACATTTCTTCCCTAACGGAATTTTTAAAGTTTACATTTTCATTCAGTAAAGACAACATTCCATTTTTGGATGTTCTCATAACCAAGGATATTCACAACAAGAGATATTTAGCAAGTGTGTACAGGAAACCAACTTATTGCAACAGCTTTTTACACTATGAAAGTTCCCATCCTCAACATAAAAAAAGCAGTAATAAAGGGACAAGTTGTCAAAGCAGCAAGGATGACCTCTTTGGACACCTCTTTTTCAACAGAGTGTAGTACACTCAAAGAAATGTTCTTGAAAAGGTCCTATCCAGGAACTCCGGTGGAGAATGTAATACAGGAAGTTACTGAAAAAAGGAGAAATGGGGTATTTAAAGCCATTTTGAATGGCAATGAGTGGATTGGAGGTCCACCAAACTGGAACTTTGATTAAAAATTGGGATTTGATATCGACCAACCCTTTAATTCATTCTAGGTTAGGCAACAGACCAAGGATCACATATAAAAGGGGTTGCAACTTAAAGGCACTGTTGGAAAAACCTTTTAAAAAAATGGTCACCAGTCCTGGTATGTACAAGTGCGGTAGATGTAACTTCTGCATATACATCCAAACTGGTAGCAAAGTAAACATCAAGGGGAACTATTTCCCTATTTCAGGCAGGTACAACTGTGAAACAAAGGGGGTGATTTACCTGGCTCTGTGTGAGAAATGTGGCTGTTTTTATGTGGGTAAGACTGAGAGACACTTGAAACAGCGAATTTACAAACATATTTACAATATTGGGAAACACAATCTTACCAATGCACTAGCCAGGCATATTTCTGACAATATTCACCAGAGCTTTTCTTTCACAGTTTCAGAATAACTCCCTCCTCACCCCCAGGGGGGGGGGGGGTCCATGGTCTTTAATACTTGAAGAAAAGGAACTCATTTGGCAATTACAGCTGAATGCCTTTTGCCATCCAGGTCTCAATGAGAACTGCAACCTGAAATGTTTGCTAAATTTAAAGGCTTTAGAAAGATGACACATTTTTCAAAACAACCTCTTTTAGCAGTCTGGACAAGCAAAGTGATACTTTCACACATAATTTATATGTACACTTATATATATATATATATATATATTTTATTTGAACATTTAAAGCAAATATTTGAACTATTAATTTAAACATTTTGAAGTTTTTTTAAGGAATCAGGAAGTGATGTCATATGACTTTCCCTATTTAATGGATGTAATATCCTTTTATTTTTTATCTGAAGAAGTTTGTTTAATTTGGACAGACGAAAGCGCTAATAAAATAATCGAGTGGATTTGCCGACTCCTGCCTTCCATTCTTCATTTTTTGAGTCTAGTTTGTGTTTTCCATCATTGAAATTAAATAAAACGGATGCTTTAGTTAGTGAAAAATAATTAAAAAATAAAGCTTTTAAGAAATTGCCTATATCATTCCAAAAGTGTTTTAACACAGGACATTCATAACAAATATGAAGCCAATGTGCTTTGCATTCCCTTGAACATCAACAAGATACAATGTCAGATTTACTAAATATAACTAATGTATTGGGGTTTAGAAAAGACCTATGTAAGAATTTCCAAGTGAATATGCTCCAATATTGTGTCCAAGAATTGTGTTTTATACAGAATATCCCATAGTGATATGATCCCAGACTTTTTGTTGTGGTTGTGTTTTATAGTTTATCAATATTTTATATAGTTTGGAATTAATGTTATCAATGTTAGATTTCTATATACAGTTTCATATATATAATTTATTAGTTTAGGTTTGTCTTTAAAAGAGAAGTTGCTAAGTGTTATACAGAGATACTGGGAGTATGCTAATATACTTTGTAATAGCAACCACTTATGAAAATCCAAGTCAAAAACTTTCATGAGTTGATGAAGATTAATGTAGCCAACAAATGAAATGTTTATATTCACATGAAGAAAATGTGTTCTTTTTGTTGTTTTAACAAAAAACATTGTAATAGAAATGGTATAAGAGCTTCAAAACATATTTTAATATCAAGATCAGAAAATATACATTTCCTAAAGTTATAAAAAATAGAATGTATAGGAGTAAATCTTATTGGTGTAGATAAGTTGTATTGTATAATATAACAGAGAAGATACCAAAATGTATTGGGATGGTCTACTAAATAAGGATTTGTTTTAATATTATTTTCATTATGTAAAATAGTTAACTGCAAAGATTTCCAATTGGAAGAATAGATTGGATCCACCCAATTCAAAACTATTTTACAAATTGAAGCTTTTATGTATGTTTCAACATCTGGAAAATGTATTCCTCCCTTGTCCCAAGGTCTGATATGGTGTTGATAGTTGATTCTGTTCCTTTTAGGGAACCAAAGAAATTGTAATAGTAAATTATTTATATCTTTGATTAAATGCTTATCAGGAATAACTGTGAGATCTTGGGTTATATATAATATTTTGGGTACAAGTATCATTTTATTAACTGAAGGTTGTCCTCAAAAGAAATAAAAATCTTACTCCATGTGTCAATAGAATTTTTTATTATGTTTATAATGTTATTATAGTTGTGATTATATTCTGTATTGAACTACATAGAATTATACCTGGATAGTCAAGACATTTTTTGCTCCCCAATAATGTGTTTCTAACTTGTATTTTTTTTTGTTTAATAATAAATATATTGTTTTTTGTTTATTGAATTGTAGACCAGTTATTAATTGAAATATATTTATTGAGGATTCTTATCTTACTAAAGATTCTTCTGAGTAAGATAATGTTAATAGAATATCATCAGCAAATAACATGATTTTGGAGCAGTATTGATTATATATGTCAATACCTTTAATTATTGAATTATTTCTGATTAATATGGCAAGAACTTTGATAGCTAGTGCAAACAAAATGGGAGACATGGGACAGCCTTGTTTAGTACATTTTGATAAAGAAATAGCATCTGAAGTAAAAGGTCTTAATTTGGCATAAGCTAGATTATTATATATATATTTCTTAGAAGAGAAATAAAAGAAGAAGGAAAGTAAAACAGATTTAAAACTTTAAATAAATACTCTCAGTTTAAAGAATCAAAAGCATGTTTAATATCTAAACCAATTAACAATGTTTCTTTGTTTTCTTTACTTAAATATTCAATAAGGGTTAATATTCTCCCAATATTTTCATGAGTATGTTTGTTATTACTAATAGTGGTATTTTTATTCTGTCTGTGAAGATGGACATAAAAATGTTGTAAACATTGTTTAGGAGCAAGATGGATCTATAAGAATTGCATAACTGAGCATCTTTATTTTCCTTTAGAATAGGAGTAATTAACAAATATCTCCAAGATGGGTGAATCGTACCTTGTGATTAAACTTCTACCAATGTTTTATGAAGGAAGGATGTAATAGATGGAGGAAAAATTTTATAAATTTCAATTATTAAGCCGTCTATTCCTGGAGGTTTGTTCGGCTTAAAATTTTTGATTTTTTTCAGTAACTTCTTTATATGAGATTTATTTTTGTAGATTTGATTTTATTTCCTCATGAATGGTCAAGGTATTAGGAAAAGTTGAATTTAAACTTGAGAAGTTATCCTCCATATTAATAGAATTATTTAGGACTGTATAATGACATTTAAAAGCATTGAGTATCACTCCAATATCTGAAACCTTCTTTTTTGTACCTTCTTGTAGTATTTTAGTGATATTATGGGACTTAGAATGCATCTTAGCTCTCACTGATAAGTTGTGCAACTGTCTGCGAGATAAAGAATAAGAATGCATTTTTAATCTCTCTAATGCCATATTTGTCTTATGAGTTTAGATATTAATATTTTTTTAATTTAGTTCCTCTATTTTCTTTTTATTTTCATTTTCATTTTTGAAGAAATTTTATTTAGCTGTTAAAATTTGAGATTGAATATTTTGTAATTCCAAGTCCCATTCTCTAAGTTTGTTTTTAAACTGTGTGAATATTTTACCATAAAAGTAAGCTTTTATTGTATCCCAGATCATAATAATGTTTACATCTGGAGTTAGGTTAGTTTTAAGGAAAAAACTGTAACTCCAAAATGAACCAAGGTTTAAAATCCTTAATTTTAATTATATACACTGGAATTGTAGTTGTAGAGGAAAGTTTTTTTTTAATCTATTTGGATCTTAAATATAAGTGAGTCATGGTCAGACAAAGGGCAAGGAAGTATTGAGAAATGTGAAATTTTGGAGAACAGATCATGAGAAACCAAGATTTGATCTGTTCTTATTTGAGTACCAAACCTATGATCTTGATGAGAAAAGTTCAAAGATTTAGTGTTTTTCACCGCAAATGTATCTATTATGTTAAAGGATTTGATCCATTTTTAGGAGTTTTGCTGTGGGAGTAAGCCATAGTGCTCTTTTTTTTGGTGGTTTCCAAATTATCAAGGATAAAATTAAAGTCACTTCATAATATAAGGTTACCTTTATATGTATTCATGATAAAATCTAAATGCTTTTAGCAATACCTGTCCCTATACCTAGTAGATGTTAACCAGAGTCCGAATCCTGTTATTAAATTTTAATATAATTAATGATGAGACCATCTTGATCTTAATGTTTATATATTGTCTGAGGATTAATAATATTTTTCTTCCAAAGAATCACAACATTCCCCCACTCTTGGTTTTATATGAAGTTTGGGCCAGAGATATACAATTAACAGTGTTCCAAATATTTTTTCATCTGTTCTAAAGAGAGTTTCCTGCAAAAATACCACATGCGCTTTGTTATTATTCAGATACTTTAACAAGTTAGATCTTTTCCTTGGATTATTTAACCTATTGACATTTAAAGACAATAATGTTAATTCCATTTATATACTATAAAAATTGAATTTAGATTTCATTCTCATTATTGGAATCCAACAGATCTTATCTCCACAAAACATATGCAAGTATTTAGATTTTTAGTTAGTGAAAATGACATGAAAATAGTTATTGTTGGAAATTTAAAAAAAAATAGTGAGCCAGGCCAACATGAAAAAGAAAACAAAAATAGTACATGAATTAAATTAGTCATAAAAATATTAATAATTCTTAACATCATGCATAGAATTATCAAAATTCCTAGTCTAATAGACATGGTAAGATCCATTAGACTACTCTTTACAATGACAGACTATATCATAAAGAGCTCTACAGGATTGTATATAAATAAAGACTATTTGAAGTAAATAGAAAAACAACTGATGATACAGCTTGAATAACTAGGAAACAAAATTGACTAGATATAAACTACTATAACAATTAATAAAAGAAAGTCCTACTAAGTATATCCCCATACCTATGTATGTAATTATACTTTTACTCCTAATACAGACCCATTTGCATCTTTCAACAGAATGGACACACAAGCACTCAAATGCTTGATAAAACTAATGTTCAGAGCACATCTCATCATTTTGCTTAATGACCAGATAAAATACAATAAAGATATATGAGACCCATAAGCAAGTATTTAAGAAACATATGCTGCATGTTCACATAATATATAGACTCACATGAAGTTAACATTAATTATTAACATATTAAGAAAAACAAAGTAGAATCCCACCAGTAGCAAATTTGCTCTGTAATGAGCACAAGAGAGTTCAACTTCTTTATATACCGGCTACTGAAGACAACAAGTACATTGTGATACAAAAAGAAAATATATGAAGGGACTTCTACTCATTGCATCAGTAACAATGGCATAAAATTAAAATTATTCATATAGTAATAGCATCAGCACATCTAATAAGAACACATCACTTACTGCAACATTACATACAGCTATCAGGCAATGCTTAAGACTGTATGTACAGAAATAATAATTTCTTTAAAAAAAAGAAAAAATGCAATCACTGATGTATATCAGATTCAAAGCTAAATATTTTGGGTGCATTGTCTTAAGACTGAATCATATTATGTTTATATTGTGATGTAAATAGATATTACTAGATCATAAACAAATCTGGGAAATCATAACTGTTCCCCAAGATTACAGAATAAAAATTAAAAATATAATAATTTTGTGACTGCAAATGTAATCCTTGAGATAGTATCACTTTAGCCTTCCAGCTTTAATATGTACTGACAAAGCAGTGCTTATTTTGTAGTCATCCACCTTCAATTTTTGCCTAAGCATTCTTCATATAATTAAGATACTGCTTAAGTTACATTACATTATTCATAGGGGAAATAATAGATAACAAACAAAGAGTGCAAATTCCACATAATTTATTATATGCCAATCAAAGCCAGTCCAGAAAATGTTCAAAATAAAAATGTACTTCAGCATTACATATACAAAGATTAACCACATAGATCCCAGCTAGCTTCCTTCACTGTAATGTTTTTTTTCTTGTTTAATTGCCTATCCCACAGGCTAATGTTTACTATCCCTTATTATTTCCACTTATGGCAAAAGCTGTATTTTTTATCTAGCTTTCATTTTAAGAACTTCCATTTTCTGTTGGTATATGACAGAATGGAAAGTTTTAACTTTATTACAGGGTTTTGATTGCCCTTAAGAGGTGAAGTGACAGGAAATTAAGAAAGATGATCAAGACAGAGTAGTGGTTGAGAATGTGTATGTGCTTTACTTCCTAAATTAACTTAAAGTGAAACCAACAGGAATTACATATTCTCATATACACTAAGAATCTCATGTACCACAACTCTCATATAAATGCAGTGCAATATATCTCTCTAGTCTACATTCAGAAAAGTTCATATTTGAAAGGAACTTATAATTCCCACACCATCATGCAAGGATGGAGAACTTTATGTTCAAAGAACCTCCTATAAGCACTTGTCTTGGTTCCAGTCACACATTACTGTCTCAATATCTATTTCCAGACTAGTTTGCCTGAATTCAGGTAAATTAGTACCCCTGCAGATAGGTATAAGATTTGTGCTATTAAAGCAAAATATAATGAAGTTTATATAAAAGTCTTGGTACTGCTGTGCAAAGCAAAGAAATGTAAGAAAGAGGTAACCTGGATGAAATAATAATATGCAACATAGCTAACATTGTCAAACAATTTTAAGCCCATTTAAAAAAAAATGAAAACACATGAAAAGTTGATGTAAGCTTACTGTTGGGAAACAATATCAGACAGCCTTTCAAGGGCTTACTCTAGCTTCCATAACTTGTGTGTTCATTACTTTTGGGCAATTTGCACCAAAAGTCACCAGAAAGCAACAAGAAATTAGTAGACGGAATAAGAAGCCTCAAACAAATTAAAAAGGGAAGAGTATCACAGTAAAGGGACCTACAACTTCCTCTAACCACTACAAAACAAGTAAGGCAGCAGCTTTACAGTTGTGGATGGAGAAACTAATCACTATGAAAGCTCACTGAAAAACGCGAGGTAAGTGGAAAGCTTCACCTCATCTGTCACTGAAAATGCATAGAATACTAAAACTATCTTTTTTTATGTTCCTTGCCTTTAAACAGCCTTCAAGATGAAACCAAAAGGAAACCGTTAAAAATAACAGACTAAGTGTAGCATTAATGGCACATTCCAATGGACACTGTGTAGACACAAAGCTTCACACTAAAAGCACCTCTCACAACCAAGCCAAGTGTTGTACACAGCCAACAGTGCCAAACAAACCCACAACAAAGAAACTATCAAACTGAATGTCAAAGGTTTCCCACACGCCACCAACCAAAAGAAAATCAAAATCAACCACACCACAGAAATAAGTTAATCACAGTGAGCAACCCAAAGGATTACATTACTATAACCAATAAATAAAATACAAGACCATTACAACTTTTAAGAATGTATCAATAAACAAAACAAAAACATTACCTGTGAAGTTTGTTTATGTGTTGAGCAGATGAATGTTATTAGATGGCAAAAAGTAAAATGTGTTATTCATTTGATATGCTAGAATAGACACTATGTACATGATAAAAAAGTAATTTAAATAAGCCATTGGAAGTTGATGCATTGAGAGATTTAACAGTATTCACAGTTGTAGAATCATCCTTTTGTTTCTTCTTTTTAAAGTCAGACCATGATTTGTACCAGAAGATCTTTTTAGAGAGGTAGAAGGCCAGTCCATATCTTCAGGGATATAAGTTATATTATTATTTTTGATGAAAGAAAATGCATGTTCTATGGCATTAAAGATTCTTGTTTCATTATATAGATGAATTCTTATTCTTGCTGGGTAAATCATTTGAGTTTTGATGTTATTTTGTTTGAGGAACTTGACAAAGGGCCAGCTTTTCTTCCTGTTATCTATGACTTGAGAAGAATAATTATCATCTAATTAAATTCCGTTTAAAGTTCAAAGGGGCTTTCCTCCAAGCAGATTTTAGTACATATTCTTTGCCTGTGTAAGATAGACATTTTACCATGATAGATGTTGGTGGGGTTGAAACTGTCATTGTTGGTGGTTTACCCTTGCAGTGTCATAGAAAAAACCTTCCTGCAAGCCCAAAAATGCAAGGATCCAAGAGTTTAAGAAAGCAATCATATCTTCACCTTCAACTTTCTGTGGAAGATCAAAAATTCTTATATTACATCTTCTCTCACAATTCTCAAGGTCGTCAGTTTTGTTAAAAACACAAGCTTTTTTGTTTGAGAAGAAAGTCAGTTTGAGATTCCTCTTCTTTCAGTCTTCCATCTAGCTCATTCAGTGAGGTTTCTATGTCAGATAATTTAGTTTGATGCTTCTGAAGTATTCCTTAAAGACACCAGTTTGTTTAGGGATGTTTTCCCTGAAATTTTCCAGATTTTCCTGAAAGCCATCCATTTTTAAAGACAGTTCTTGGAGAGTAGATATTACTAACTGTACGTCCTTTCTCAAGGAAGCATGAGAATGTTTTGAGGTGATCATTTCATTCAGTTTGATAGTATCTAGATATATTTCACAGGGAATGTTGTTGCAAAGTTCTCCAAAGTTGAAAAAGACAAAAACTTGACTATTATTAATATATTTGAAGAAAAATTATTACAAAAAATAAAATTTCCATGTATTCTGCAGAGTTCTGAAATGATGCTGTCTTCAGTTGGCCATCTTGCCTCCGCCCCCAGCTCGCTCATACATTTCTTGGTCACGCAGCTGTTCCATACACATTTTAAGATACTGCTGTACATTCCTAATTATTTTATTCTTAACCTTATGAGCTGGCATAATTACCATGAATTTATTTGCCAATTCCTTTAAAACTGTATTATATTGAATGTAATTTCTTGTTCTCTAGTCTTGCCTAAAAATATCAAACCATTCAAACTCCACCACCTTTGAAATAGCACTAATGCATTCATTATTAAAGTTTGATAAAAAAATTAACTTTTAAATTAATGAACTTGCTAGTGGACCATATGCTGAATATGCAGTCTTTTCATTAGAACAAGAGTAAAATTCAGTCTCAAACAGATTAGAAGCATTATTACAACAAATAGCTTCATTATAATTTTTATTATTAAAAAAATCAATATAAATTTTACAAATAAAATGAAACCATCTTAATGCATAGTAAATGTCATTTGGCAAGTTGTTGGTGCAAATTTAAGTCCTAAAAGTAAAACTGGTCTTTGTGTTACTGTAAGCTCAAATCCAGATGAATTGATCAGTCTCACCTATTTATCTAAAAAGGTACAGTTACTTAAACTTTTAGTATCTAACAAATCAGAGGGTAAAGACATTTTAACAAAACAGTCATTGACAATTGAAAAGTATCTGTTTAAAATCAGTACTGTTTACTGCATCTTGGCTGGTATGAGTGTCATTGCTGACAGTGATGATATTATATTTCCATTACAGCCTCTTTTAATGCCATGACCTCCTCATTCTTGTCCATGATAAGCAGTGAATTATTATATTCCAAGTACAGGTTTCATTTTTAAAGAAAGTATACCAGCCACCATTATTAAAGTCTGCCACAGAACATGAGAGGTGGTCATCTTGGAGAGTAATAGAGCATAACTTTATCCAGGGGATGAACACAGGAAAATCAAAGATTATCTCAAGTGTTGTTTAAGTTTTAACACAAAAAGCTTGGAGATCATTTACCTGTTTGAGAATGAACGCATTCCAGATTTTGGAAACATAGAATATAAGGCATCTACTGCTGAATTATTATATTTATTAAAAATGAGTAGTATTTTGTCTTTAGAACAAAGAGCTATAGTTGAGCAGTACTGTAAGAAGGATATCTTTTTAATGCTAAGCACTTGTCAGGACATTATGTTAGATTTTGTATGACTAGTAGCTGAGAGTAGTAAAGACAATGTGACAATTCAGTCCTGTTAAGGTGTTTAAGGGCTTTACAGTGATGACTTCTATAGGGGTAGTTGGCAGCATATTTTGCTATTTTGTTACAGCTACAGCACTGCTTAAGATTTGTTTCTTTGGTGCATTGTAGATTTGTGAAAATTGAAGAGGAGTTTAATAGAGTTAGAAACAGATAGGTTTTTGCTAAAATTTCCCTTCTCCATTCCATAGGAAATAATTTTTGTGAGAAGTTGGTTGCTAGAGGTTATCCAAGGGCATTGGTTTCTACTTATATGTCCAATATAATTGCTCAGAGAAAAGAGGCAAACTCTAGGACTGAAAGAGGGTATACCAATGAAATAAAACAAGGATGCCTATTGGTAATAGTTTAGACTCAGATGCCATAAAAGACATCAAAGCAAAAAATTGGGAACTTTTTGGTAATAACCCAGAAATTCAAAAATTATTGGGGACAAGCCATTATTACACCAAAGAAGGTCAAGAGCTTTATAATGATTTTCAGGCCAAACTAAATATGCCTAGAAAGAAAGTAAATAAAAGGGCCATGTTAAAATGCTTTAATTGTAATATGTGTAACTATTTATTTACTGACACTGCAGATTTTGTTTTAAACAAAAATAAAATCAGCAACAAAGGCACTTTTTCTTGCAAATCCAAGTTTGTGATGTATCTAGTTTTCTGTGTATCATATAAGGCTTTTTATGTAGGTAGGACTACCTATAAATTAAATAAAATAATGTATGAATATAAATATGCTGTCCAAACAGGAAATAAAATTAATGCTTTGGGTAAGCATTACAAAAGTGGGGTTTGTAAAGCTGAATTTAAGTTTGTGGTATTAAAGCTTTAGATAATGTAGAGTGCCTATTAAATACAGAAGAAGAGCTGGGGTGGCTGAAATATTCATGGCAGGTTAAACTAAATGCCTGTCATCCACCTGGCTTGAACAACCATGAAGAGTTTATTATGTATTTGAAGCAAAAAGGGTTAAAACACTGATGTCTAAAGTCATGTGATTTTTAATTCTAAAAATGTGGTTTGAGTTTGATTTTGCTTCAGTCTGAAGAAGTCTCAGAATATTGTTAACAGACGAAAGTGCTTACTGAAGGAATTATTTTATTAAAGTTGTCTGATTTTCTGTCGGCTTTTACATTTATTATTTTTAGTTAAGTCTGTGTTTTTTACTTTTTTACTGTTATATTGCTTATTATATTAGATTTTGTATGACTAGTAGCTGACAGTAGTGAAGACAATGTGACAATTCAGCCCTGTTAAGGTGTTTAAGGGCTTTATGGTAACGACTTCTGTAGGGGTAGTTTGTTGCATATTTAGCTATTTTGTTACAGCTACAGCATTGCTTAAGATTTCTTGCTTTGGTGCATTGTAGATTTGTGAAAACTGGAAAAGAGTTTAATAGAATTAGAAACAGATAGTTTTTTGCTAAAGTTCCCCTTCTCCATTCTGTAAGAAAAGGTTTTCTTCTGTATAAAAGGCCAAGTTTCTGATTTTTTGATAGTATAAAGCAGACATCAAATTTTCTATTTCCACCTGTTAAGACCCCTAGACTTTTGTGTTAGACACAATATTAATCAATGCACTTATTTATTTATTTATTTGTTTATTTATTTATTTCAATTTGTTAATTAGAAATGTGCACTGGTCTACTGACCTTTTTCAGTCATGACACAGATATAGCCGTGCAACAGGAATATGAAACATACAAAACATTCCAAGAAAAACAAGTAAATAAACACAGCTTACACAATTCATATAAGTAGATATTTATATTGGTGTATTATTTGCACGTTGATATTTTGGAAAATATGATGTGCATCATTGAGTTTAACCAACATCACAAAAGTATGTACAATTGGCTTCTTTATGGAGATAATACTGAAGAAATCCTTAAATAGCTCTAAAACTTGATTGTTTTTTGATACCTGTATGTAGATGATTCCATATGGCAGTTTTTTTTTTCTAGAGAATGCTCTTTCTCCATTTGGGGTTTTGATTTAGTATGAGCTACAGTGGCAAAGTCATTTTGGTTACCTCTTAGTATGTAGGTTTGATTTTGGGTGAAGAGAGTTCTTTTTATTAGTGGACAGTAACTTAAGTTAAGATCCTTAAACTGTGGGATGGCATAGAGCATGGTGGCTCTGTGAGTAACAGGGAGCCAAATGAATGTTTGTAGTAGGATGCACTGATGTGTGTTCATGTCTTCTAAGAGGTAATAGCAATATTTCTTATTTCCTATAATTTGCAGTTTATGAGTATTGTGGTCACAGTGTAAACAAAGCAAGCAAACAAAGCATATTTATGTTTGAGAATTAAGACATTTTTGGTAATGGCTGTATGTATCATGCAAGAGAGAGAGAAAGTGTGATACATGATAGCGAATATTAAGATTGGAATGAACTTAGGATGGTATCAGTATATATTAAAAAGCTGAGTGAAAGATCAATTGTGAGGCCAATATTTCTTCTGTGTTTTGCTATTATGTCTGAGATCCTTAAGGGTTATATGTGGACAGGAGGCTATTTTTTTGATGTGTGTGTGTGTGTGTGTGTGTGTGTGTGTGTGTGTGTGTGTGTGTGTGTGTAGGAAAAATATGACATTAGTTTTCTTAGCATTTAGTAAAGATTTATTGTTCTAAAGCCAGTTATACAATTATATGAAGTTAGTTTGTAGCTATGTTTGTAGGTTCTGATGAGTTTTGCTGGATTCAATCATAAGGATATTATTTGCACACATAATTAGATTTAGGTTAGGATTATCTAAGACAATGTCATTAATAAAAGAGAAAAAGGTAGTGGACTTAGACCAGAGCCTTGTGAAACATCAATCCTGAATATACTGTTGTCAGAAAAAGAGCTATTGTATCATATTTGAAATGTTTTATCCTGTAGGTAGTCATGAAACCATCTTATTGTGTTATTCTAATTTATAGAGTTTCTTTAATAAGAGTTCATGAGTGACCATTTTGAATGCTCTGGTCATATTAATAAATACCCTGTAGTAAAATATCCATTATGCATGTTAGAATAGATTGAGTTTGTTATTAGTGCAGTAATAGTACTGAAGACATTTCTGAAGCCATGCTGATTATCACATAGGCGTCCAAATCAGTTTATATGGAATAGAATTTGTTTACCCATAATTTCTTAAAAATCTTAGTGATTAGACACATTTTAGAAATAGGTCTGTTATCCTTAGGTATCGATAGTAATGGGATTTCTGGTAGTGGAATAATGACTGAATGAATGGATAATTAACTATACACACAGTGAAGGAGAAATTAAATGTGAGTAAGGGATTTTGTAGGTTATCTGGTATAAGTTTAGAGAAGGAAGGGTCGAGCTTACTAAATTTGCCCCCAGCAGGATCAGATTACAGAAAATATGCTTTGATCTGTTTGAATAAAATTTCAGTGAAACTGAAGGTGCAGGGTTATGAAGCTAGGAGATATTACTCAAGAATGGATTAGTGTGAGGTTTAGAGAAATTTGTATTGATGGAGACGGTATCAATAATTTCTGTAATGGAAAATATGAGGAATTACATGTAGTGTTTGATGAAGTTGGTGTTGTTATTGGAGCTGTAATGCTAGTGATGGCTGCAGGGTCTGTTATGTGGCTTGTGAATTCTTTCACTACTCTCCAAAATAGTTTTTGATGGACGGTGTAAAGGTGTTGGCTTTTTCTTAGGTATATTGGTTTTCCACTGTTTGTAGCAATTCTAGTAGTTTTACAAAGTTCAAGGTATGTCTTATGGAGTTTATTGTTATTAGATTCTAATTTCCACATTTCAAAGCTTTAGTCCTTTTCTGATTTCATTTTGATATCATTAGTTAATCAAGGGCCCACAAAACTCATTTGATTCAGTGGAAATAGGAGATCCTATATAGTGGTGAGTCCTATGTGATGCCCGTGCCCTGGCCCAGCAATCAAGGAACCTCAATCCTCACCACTGACACCAGAGAGGGCATCTCCTGGAAGATGAAAGGATAACTAATGCACACAGTAAAGTACAATTTCACTTAAGTGCACGCAGAGATCACAGTCAGTCTGGGCTGGTTGCTCCCTTTGTTCACCAGGTCCCCAATAAGACTCCCCACTGGCAGAGCTCTAGGGTCCAGATCTCAGCCTAGCTGGCAAGCTAACCTCCATTACCCTCTCTGTCCAACCAGTGCTTCATGTCCCTGCCCAGGTAGTTGACACACACCCATACTTTGAGATAAGTATTTATACAACTTCACAGACACTCCTGGGAAAGGCTGACACAGATTCTCTAGCTGTGCCCCTTTACCCAGACTATATGGTAGTAATTTCTGTCACCACCAGCTAATATTATCAGCTACTAAAAGGCCCTTAAAAGAGTGTCCAGTTATTACTGTGCAATATTATTATCCAATGGTAGTATGACTAACAGTCAAGGCTTAATCTGGAGTGACTTAGACAGTAAAATTTGTAAATATGTAATGCACTTTAGAGGTTAAATTATCTCTACATATACCAGCCACGGGTAAAGGTTTTAAAATATTTAATAATAAATAATTAAAACACAAGACAATACTACTACAGTACAATGCTTCTCAAGTTCAAAGATCACACACAAACTTAAAACAATATCATAGGAAATATCTGATTTCAAAGAAAAATATTTAGTCTAACATTCTTCTAAGTTTAACTATTCCTAAGAGAAGTCACAGTGCTATTATCTTACTTACATACATAAAGAGCAAGTAGTGCTGGGTTAGATGTCCAAGATCAAAATGCTTCCAGTCTCTCACTGAGCAATAGTTTTTAAACACTTACCAACAGCTCTGCTGAGGCCCTCCCAAATTATATCATTTTGACACTTAGGTTTTCTCAGGCCACAAACTGCATTATTTAGCAAGCTAACACCTACCCAGGAAACTACAACAATACAAGGCATTTCACATATACACTCTATCAGAAACTCGAGCAATAAAGCACCTTCCACATGTAAATTCTGGCCCTTAACTTTAACCTTAAAACAATGGGCATGAAACCCTCATCCAGACTCACTGGAGCCGACTTGTAAACATCAATGAGATTCATAATATCTTTCCAACTTCAAGAGATACATTTGAAATGCTTGGCTTGATTTTCCTTACAGCAGATGGCAATGTTGCAACAATCATGAAGTTCACATTTTATAGTGTTTTCTTTCATTTAAAAACACAAGCCTGTATTTTACATTTATTTATACAGTTGATAGAATTATGTATCAAATTCTATTTGACTAGACTGGTAGCCTTCGCCCATCTTCCTCCAATCTTCACATCCTATATGATGGATTGACTACAAAAAGCATTTGACAGTATCCCACATTCATGGATAAAAGAGTGCTTAAAAATGTATAAGATACACCCTGCACTGATCAATTACATTATAGTGACCATGAAACAGTGGCAGACCACTTTGCAATTAAGCCACGATAAAGGAGAAATTATTATTCCAGGGATAAAATTTCAAAGGGGGATATTCCAGGGTGACTCCCTGTCACAGCTGCTATTCTGTCTTGCCCTTACTCCATTAAGATGTCTATTTAACAGATTAGGCCATGACTACAATTTGGCTCCTAGAAAACAACAGTGTAAAGACTTCTCATCTTCTCTTTGTTGATGATTTAAAACTGTATAGCTCATCAGATGAGGAACTGAAAGCACAACTGCAAATAGTCAAAACTTTTTCAGATGATATAAGAATGTCATTTAGTCTTGATAAATGTAAAAAAGCAACCTTTAAAGCAAGAAAGCTTCAGCACCAAGAAAACAGCAGTTTGGGACAAGAATGTGATATAAAAGAACTTGAGCAAGAGCGAGTGTATAAATATTTGGGAACTGATGAAGGATCAACAATAAAACATGAACAAATGTGAATAAAGCTTAGCAAGGAATATTTTTGAAGACTTAAATTATTTCTGAAAACAGCATTGACATCTAGGACAAAATTCAAGCTATAAATCAATTTGCTCTTCCTGTTCTAACTTACAGTTTTGGAGTGATTGACTGGTCCCAAAAGGTGTTGGATAGATTAGTTAGGAAAACAAGAAGGATGCTTCATGCTCATCAAATGATTTATAAAAATCAGTGCATACCAAGATTATATATTCCCTGTTTTGAAGAAGGGGTGGGCCTCCTTGAAACTGATTACATGTATAGATCTGCAGTCATGGGACTGCACACATATCTGCTGACCTCACAAGACCCAAATGTAGTGAAAGTTTTGAAACATGAGGAGAATAAATCTAAGATGAATTCCCTGCTTAGCCTAGCAAAAGAATATCATCAAGTGGGAATGAAAATCAAACCAGAAGTAGATAAAAATCAGACAGCAACTGACTGTGCCAAAAAACAAGAGAAAGAATATAAGGTGAAAGATCAGATGAGAAGGCAAGAAATGTAGAAAATGCATAAATATAGTTGCTAGTATAAGAAACTCCTGGAAGGACCTCATGTTGATCAGGATCTAATGCAAGAATGGTTAAGGAAAGGCGAATTAAAACCAAAAGATGAAAGATTAATATTGGCAGCCCAGGATAATGGGCTACATACATGTTGGTTTACAAAGACCATTGAAGACAAATGTAGGTTTTGTAAAACAGAATTGGAAACAGTTGCACACCTTGTTGCTGGTTGTGACATATTAATGGCAGAAGGACTGTATATTGAAAGTCATAATAATGTGGCAAGACTGTTGCACCGGGGATTGTGCCAACATTATGGTACTGAAGTGGCTGAAAACACTGGAAACATGACCACAAAGCATCGTATAAAATGATGAAGTCTGCATCACATGGGATCACCCATTGCCAACAGTTCAAAAGCCAGATGTGAGAAAATCAGATATAGTGGTCTAGAAAAAGAAGACAAAAGTGTAATTGATCATTA
Source organism: Protopterus annectens (assembly GCF_019279795.1). Classification (NCBI taxonomy): domain Eukaryota; kingdom Metazoa; phylum Chordata; order Ceratodontiformes; family Protopteridae; genus Protopterus; species Protopterus annectens. Next base: position 703,902,541 of record NC_056745.1, on the reverse strand, counting down.
AATTCGCTACACCCAGTGACTACGGTGTCATGCATACAGAGAGACATAAAATCATAAAATATCAGGATATGTAGGCAGAAATGAGAGCAATGTGGAAGAAAGATACCAAGGCAGCTCCAATAGTAGTAGGAGAAACAGGTCTTATGAAAAAGAATGTACAATCGTATTTAGATATGTTACCAATACATGTAACTTCATATGAATTGCAGAAGGAGTCATTACTGGGCACATTGCAGGTGCTGTGAAGAGCACTTCCGGTTGACATCAAAGACTGAAACAATACTACTTTCATGAACTTTAATCATAATTTGAATAAGGAATGGGGTCCATTCCCTTCATGGTATTAGAAACCCAAAAGATGTGGAGAAATTAAAAAAAAGGTGAGTGTAGTTGTAAAGTAGTCTACACATGTAATACTGTTTTGGAGACCAGTTAATGGTATTTGGGCAAATCTTTGAAGTAAGGAGACTTATTTTGAGGCAATCAGTATTGGGCTTCCTTGTCTAATTATGAATGACCAGGGAAAATGATAGGGTAATGATCACTTAAGTTAGGCTAAATTTCTGTATGCAGACACCTTTGATTGAAATTTGTTATGTTAAGGTCTAATGTGGAATTACTGTGCCAGGTTTATGGGAGATTGTCCAATTTGTATACATTCACAGTGTATTTTTAAACTTAATTGTCTTGGGTTCTGTTGTATTAAAGTCACCTAGAATTATTCAGTTTTTGGGAAATCCATTCAGGGCACATATTAAACAATGGATATGGAGGATGGTGGGGGGTATGCAGACTACCCATATATGTGTGATATGGGTAAGTCATTCTCCAATTGGGTAACTTGTCATCTAAGTTGCTTGCAGTGGTGTTGTCAGTGATACTGAGTGAAGCCAGTTGCTGTACTAATGTCATTACTCTTCCACATGTTCTATCACCTGGCCTGTTATCAACTAAAACATTATAGTTGGATCTAATGTAATATGAATGGCAGATGCTATCTTTTGTCTAGGTTTCTGTGATAGTTACAAGATGTGGATCTTCCTGTGTGATCCAACTTTCAAGCATGTTCCATTTGCTGTTAATGCTGTATGCATGTATAGTCACAATTTTAAGCATTTTGTGCTGAGTGTGCTGGTGGGATTGTTAAAAGAAGGGCTGCTGTGGTTACTTGGACCTGGATTAAGATGGATGACCCAAGATAATATCAATTATGTGAGTAGTAGGAAAGTTATTTTTACATTTATTATTGGGAGTTGGAGTTCATTGTAGAATGTCGATATTGGTTATGAACTGTTGTATAGTAACCTAGGTCAGGAATTTGATGTAACATCTATGAAGAAAGAGTACAGAAATACTATCTCAAACTTAGTGTTGTTTGATTAGTTGATACTAAACAGAACTTTGTTTTGTGAGTATGAAATTTGGAGGTGAAAAGGAGCAATTTTGTTTTCAGGGGCTTAGTAGCAATTGAGACTGTTCTGACTTTAACCTAAGTAAACTATAAGAAATGACCAGTAATCTTTTCATCCATTGAATCTTGCTGTAACAGTCTGTGTAGAATCATCTGCATACTGAATTAGAGTAGCATGCTCAGCAACAAACTGAAAATCATTTATAAACATGTTAAACATCATCAATTCAAGTATGGACCCTTGTGGTACAGTAAAAGGGACAGGTAGAAAGAATGAACAGTTGTTTTGTCATTTGACTGCTTGATATTTGTTAGGTAGCTGTGAAGGCAGTAGAATGAGGTGCATGACAGCTCAAGGATGGAAAGTGTTTCTAAACATTTTTGATGAGAGACAATGTCAAAACTGTTTCTCAAATATAGAAACAGGGAAGAGACCAAATTACCAGTACTACTGGTTTTGTTTGTGGTATCAATAAACTCAGTAGAACTGTACAGGTACTGTGATTAAGGTGCAAACTATACTGCAATGGGATTGAAGACTATTATTAATAAGGTATTTCAGTAGTGGTGTATAGGATCATAAAATCATAGTTGGTTACTAGGCTAATGGCCGTACAGCCTTTTTAAGCCTAGCCATTCATGCTCTAATTTTCCCAATTTTCAAGGCTCATGGATTAGAATGGCTTTAGTATATACCTGTGCCTTAAGGCATCTGTGAAGACTGGGGAAAGATGGGCGAAGGCTGCCAGCCTAGTCAAATATAATTTGATACATAATTCTATCATTTGTATAAATAAATGTAAAATACAGGCTTGTGTTCTTAAATGAAAGAAAACACTGTAAAATGTGAACTTCAAGATTGTTGTAACATTGCCATCTGCTGTAAGGAAAATCAAGACAAGCATTTCAAATGTTCTTTGAAGTTACAATTATTTAAAAAATGGTGCCGAAGTGGCTAGCTGAACACATTCTTTCTATTCTCTTAACTTAAGGAATAATTGTTAGAGTATACATGTGAAATGTCTTTAAAACTGGCTTGATGGATATATAATCATTTAATGCAGAAAATCTCATGGCATTAAGCCCACCTGCCATTCAACTCTCAAAAGGCACCTTTATTACCTATATACCCTTCCTGGTCTTCGGTCTACCTATGACAAAAAATAGGAATTTTTTAAAAACATACATGTGAAATGTCTTTTATTGTTGTAGTTTCCTGAGCAGGTGTTAGCTTGCTAAATAATGCAGTTTGTGGCCTGGGAACTCCAGACTAAGTGCCAAGATTATGTAATTTGAGAGGGTCTTAGCAGAGCTGTTTGTTAGTGTTTTAAAAACTATTGTTCAGTGAGAGACAAAAAGCATTTGTCTTTGACCATCAACCCAGCACTGCTTAATATGCTCTTTATGTATGTAAGTAGGATTATAGCACTGTGTTTTCTCTTAAGATTAGCTAAAGATTAGAAAGTTAGATTAAGTGTTTTTCTTTGACATCAGACCTGTCCTACTGTATTATTTTAAGTTTCTGTGTGATCTCTGAACTCTTAGATATCTCTGTGATATAGTAGTATTGTCTTGTGTTTTAATTATTTCTTATTAAATATTTTAAAAACTTTACCTGTGGCTGGTTTGTATAGAGAAGTAGGTTCTAGAGTACATTGCATATTAGAGTTCATTGTAATAGGCCACTCTAAAATAAGCCTTACACTGAATAGTCACATTACCAATTGGATAATAATATTGCACAGTAATAATTGAACACCCATTCAAGGGCCTTTGGGTAGCTGATAATATTAGCTGGTGGTGGCAGGAATTACTACCGATTAGTCTGGGTAAAGGGGCACAGCTAGATAATCTGTGGCAGCCTTTCCCAGGAGTGTCTGTAAAGTTGTATAAATACTTATCTCAAAGTGTGGGTGGGTGTCAGCTACCTGGGCAGGGACACGAAGCACTGGTTGGACAGAGAGGGTACTGGAGGTTAGCTTGCCCAGCTAGGCTGAGATCTGGACCCTATAGCTGTTCCAGTGGGGACCTGGAGAGCAAGGGAGCAACCATCCCCAGACTGACTGTGATCTCTGTGTGCTCTTAAGGGAAATTGTACTTTACTGTGTATATTAGTTATCCTTTTCTCTTCTAGCAGATGACCTCCCTGGTGTTAGTGGTGAGGATTGAGGCTCCTTGATTGCTGGGCCAGGTCACAGTCATCACAGCATCTACAAGCTGCTACTGTCCATAAGGGACACAGGAAATATGCCAGAGATGAATTTTCAGTTTCCCATCCATTGGTCCAAATTGTATTTGAATGGGCTTAGGAAAGATCTCTGCTTCACATGAATGGGAAATCTGTTCCAGAAAAGGGGTAACCTCTAAGATGCATACCTGCCCTTCCAAGATGTTTTGTGTATATCACAGAAAATATTTAGATCCTTAGCTTGGGTAATTCTAGTGCTGTTTGTTTTGGGAGTATGTAACAGATTTATCATGGATGGATCAGACAATGCCTGGTAGGTTAGGCATAGACTGCCCTTCAGTAGTCTGTAGGAGGCCGAGTACAGGGATGAGGCTTTGAGGCTGTCTGAATAGGTGTGTACTACCAGTAATACACATATTTTTTCAGGAATTTAGATATAAGTGACAGGAGAACAATAGGTCTGTAGTTAGAAAACTCAAAAGTTCTGCCTTTATATAAAGGTAAAATATAAGCTTTTTTCCAGGGTGTTACCTCACAGCAAGAGGTTCCTTGGTTCAATTCCCGGCTGTGGTGCTTTCTGTGCAGAGTCTGCATGTCCTCCCTGTGTTTGTGTGGCTTTCCTCCAGATACTACGGTTTCCTCCCACATTTTAAAGACTTAAAGTAGCTGGATTGGACACTCTAAATTGGCCACATGTGGGTGTGCAGTGTGGCTGAACTACATCTGCAAGGCTAGACACCCAGTGGTGTAAACCTTAGCTCTGGATGATAGCCACTGTTGAAGTGGCACCTGGAGCCCATGTGAAAATGTGGGAAAAAGGGGTTGTGGGTGGATGAACAGAGTAGGCTAGGGCATAGACAGCTATTCCCATATACTCAGCAGGGAGGGAGTCAATGGCTAGGGTGGTGGGTTTTAGTTTGAGGATTTATTTTCTAATAGTGGAAGTTGAGACTAGTTTGAGGTAGAAATTATCTGAATGGATGTCAGATTGGTGGAGAAACTCTGTGTTATTGGTAATACTGTTCTTAATTAATGAGATTATAGTGTAAATGTGTATAAAATGGTTATTGAATTGATTTTCAGTATTTACTGTTGGATCTGTTGGAGATGGCTTTGGATGGATGCTGTAACCTGGATTTATAGATGTTCAAAAGTGTTTTAGACTATGTTCATACATTTCTTGATGGTTATAGTAATAGATTTTTTTGTTTACTATCTCAGTGGTATAGATGGATGAAGCACTGACTATGAACCTAGTGGTATAAGTTTGATTAGAAACAAAGATGCTTGTTGGGCTGGTAAGGTGGATGGGCTTGGACATTCAGGGGAAAAAAGTGCATTCTTTAAGTCCTGGTGAAGACCAGAACTAGGGAACATCACTGGGTTGGGAGTGGCACGAGAAGGTGTGACTGCCTATGGCCCAGTGTGGCCATGTTCTCATAGACCTCGCCTCATGAGTAGCTCTACCACTGCAGATGGGTGTAAGCTCACAGGGCAAGGGCTAGAGCTTATCAAAATATCTTGTCACAAGAATATATATGATGCTGCCAGACCACACCTCTCAACTGTACCAAATTCCTCGTAATTTACCAATTTTGAGGGAAAAATAATGGGGTGTCACAAATTCCATAGTGGCCCCTTCAATTCAGTTTTTTTTTTTTAAATTAAGTTGTTGACATCATCACATGCAGGGGCATGTGTGATGACATCAGTTTCATGAGGCAGACTGCCAGCCTGTCGGAATTCGTCTGAGAGCTCTGCATCTGTGTTTACCATGGACGTTTGTACGTTAAACGTTCACATTGTGGATTTAGCGTAGCAGGAATGGATGTGCAGCAGCACAGAAGCAGGCAGCAGCAGCACACAACAAGAGGAGTGGAGGAGCTGTTTTAATATTTAAGTTAACTTCTGCCAGCGAAGCCAAGCAGGAGCAAGTGTACTTTCTGCAGTGCAATGCAGCAGTCAGGTAGAGTCTGGACCAGTCTGCCCATCTTCTGCTGCAACTCCAGGAATCCCAGACCCAGACTCAGACCCAGGATAAGGACAGGAACAGTCAGGATGAGAAAATTTATCTCTGGCTGCTGAGCGGCTCAACTTCCTCTGTCTCCAGATAGAAGAATTAAAAAAAAAAAAAGGCATTGCATGTATACTACATCCAGCTCAGCTGCCAGATCATGTCAGTCAGTGTCAGTGAGGCTTTATTATCTCATTCTCCAATCTACACTACTGTTACAAATTTGAATCTGTTCTATTGTTGACAACACAAGTGTGCAAGAGTCATGCACACAAATACATTTGTCCTCCCAGCCTGACATTGTTGCACTCTTCGATGACTGCAGCAGGTCATCATAACTAAAAGTTGATATGAGAGCTGTCTAGGTAATGTCCTAATGTTAGCATTTCCACCTGTAGCCATGTCTATTGGGGGGGGGGGGGTTGCAAAGTCTGTATAGGGTGAAGTCTTACTGAGGATATGTGAGCAGTTTTTATACTGACCAAGCCCATATGGACATGTAGACAGGTTTCTACCAAAATACTTATTGGTGTATATTGTAATAGCAGCAATATTAATGAGCAGTGTGTTTATAAATATTATCTAATACTTGCTTGAGCATGAGCTAGTTTCAAAAATGATGCTGGACAAGCACTAACAAATAAATACATTTGTCATTCATACATTGGGTGTGTTGGAAATTAGTTAAAAATATCTGCTTGTGTTATCTAACTGCAGCAAATTAATTTAATCTAGGCATGATTTAAAGGGTTGTTTCCTATGTGATCTATGTAAGACATACTGGTTTATCAGAAAAACAAGGAATTGCATTGTGTTTCCCTTAGATAAACATTTCCAGTAAAGAACTTCACATCATGTTTTTTTAAAAAATGATAATTATTTGGCATGATGCTCCTGCTTGGCATCCACAGCATCCTTTATGTAAAAGACGGGAACAGCTAAACATCTCAGTGAAACTCATAATGGCAATACACATGGTGCTGTATTTAGGTAGTTGTAAAACAAACTGGAAGCAAAAATGTAAGTTTCATTTTCGGGCATTGAATTAGCAAAGATGAACAGTGGGAAGGCAGGACTGCAGAAATGCATAAATTAGTATCTAAAAAAGTACAGATGCTTACATGAAAACCATTCTGATTCTGGGGCTTGTACATTACTCTGTATTGGTTTATGATTTGAAAAGTGAGATATAAATGAGTGTCATGATAGTATCTAGCATGGTACATTGGTTATCAGGTACATACTTGAGATTTTTAATGTAAAGTTTTTATAGATTTAGTGCTAGTAACTGCACTTATCTGAAGTTACTGTATGACTGACTATGACCATTAGCTATGCTAACCTTCTCATTGTCAGTGGAGGATATGTTTCTTTTAAATAGTTTTTATAAATCCACCATACTATTTATGCAACATTTATGGCTGATAGATTTTTGCTATGGAATGGCAATATAGTAGATTTGGGGAAGCAAACAAATAGCCGAGTACATCTGTTCTGTGCTTAGCAATATACTAGATTTGGGGAAGCAAACAAATATCCGAGTACATCTGTTCTGTGCTTAGCAATATACTAGATTTGGGGAAGCAAACAAATATCTGAGTATATGCAGCAAAGTATCACACCATGAAGGGCAAACGTGCTATTGCCTATTAAATAACAAATAAAACCAACGATATAAATATAAGGCAATCTACGAACCATGCAGTTCATATAAGAATCCGACCATGAAATATAAAAAACTGTTTTAATTGAAGGGGTAAGCGCTTTCGCATAAAAGCTTCTTCAGACCATTAAAAAGCACAAACAGCTCATGATCCATTTAAATATTATGCATCAGCCAATCGGCTTACATTACAGCCTAAATACATTAATTTAAAGTAAAACCCACCAAATTCCATACATAAAATACCCACATAAAGAATCTGGGCAAATATTGACATAATCAAAATGCAGCCTTTCATACATACATATATCATAAATGTATAAAATACACATAAGAAATATGCATAATAAAAACAATGCAATTCACATATAGTGCTGTTTATTTAACTAAAAGTTTCCTTGATTTTAGTGTGGGCTTAATGGAAGCTCTTTCATTTAAGCCCTTTCCTCTATCTGCTCTAAGTCTTAATATCCATTTTACGTCTTTACACTCCGTCATATTCCTGATATCACCTTCATGTACAGTAGGTATCACCTCATCTATTACCATAAACTTGAAAGTATGGTCATCTCCTTGCATCATAACATGTTTAGAAAGAGCATTAGTTTGTGACTTGATCCTAATATTGTAAATTTGTTCCCTCACTCTATCTCTAAACATCCTATCCATTTTGCCAATGTAAAATAACCCACGTTACACACTTAGCAAGATAAACTACTTGTGATGTTCTACAGTTGGCATTAATCTCAAATTTACAGTGTTGACCTGTATCTGGATGTACGAAGGACTTAGTGATATCAAGATAACTACAAAAATTACAATTCCCACATGGATGCGTGCCAATCACTCCATCAGTATGTCTATTGCTGTCCCTAGGATAGCATAATAACCTTTTCAGGTTACGTTTGTTCTTGAACAGGAAAGTAGGATTCTTCCCTACAACCCTCCTAACATCTACATCAGTGGATAACACTCGCCAATTCTTCCTAATGATGCCCGTAATCGGCTTGGTATCTGTGGTAAAAAACATCAGTACCTTTATATTGTTTTGTGTGGGTGTACCCATTCAATAATTCATAATATCAGTAATAGATGAATAGTATGGTCTAGCTCTATCTTGTCTAAGATCACCAGCCTCCTCAAGACTCCTCTCTATTTCAAGTGGACTGTAGCCCCTATCAACTAATCTTCCTTTTAGTTCAGTCAGCTCTTGATTGAACCCCTCATCTGAGGCATTCAATCTTGAGGCCCTCATCCCTTGTCCCCTGATGACATTTCTAAAGATGTATTGAGGATGCATACTACTTCTATATAACAGGGTGTTCCTGTAGCAATGTTTCCTATACACCCCTGTGTTAATAACCCCATTATCCAGCTTTTCCATATACACATCTAAATATCCGTTCCAGGTTCGAGAATAATTCATGGTAAATTTTAAATACTTGTACATTTCATTTAGTTCCATCAGAAATCCCTCCAAGTCTACGGATGTGCCTGCCCAGACCAGAAAGAGATCATTGACAAAGTGTAGGTAGAGCTTGACATGTCTCAGATACAAATTCATCTTGAGCAACGTCTCTTCCTCCCACAATTCCATGAACATGTTGGCGTAGCTATTGGCACAAGAAGGGCCCATAGCTATGCCATCACGCTGTAAGTAGATATGGTTGTTTAATGTAAAGACATTACTCTCCAATATAGTTTCCAAGAACAGACATATTAAATCTATTTGCTCTTCCTCATATTCACTATGTCTGTGCAAATATGTTTGTACAGACTGGACACCTAAATCATTGGGTATGATGGTAAAAAGGGACTGAATGTCCAATGTAACAAAATAGAATTCAAGGTCCAATGTCACATAACCGCTGTACTGGTAGAGATCAATCAAAAACTGCTTAGTATCTTTTAAGATAAAATTATTATTATTATCCAGGATATGTTGTAGCCATTTCTCTACATATAGAGAAAAGGGCTCAGTTTCCTATCCCTTTCCAGCAACTAAAGGTCTCATGGGGGGGGGGGGTTAAACCATCCTTGTGGATTTTAGGAAGGCCTTGTATAGTAGGCAATAATGGATATTCAACCTTCAAAAATTTATAAAGACTTGCATCTATCATTCCATTTTTCAATAAATCTTCCAACATGGACTGGATTCTCCCTTGTGGGGAATGTACCTTATCTAAGTCAACATGGCAATAAAACTGGTCATTACTTAACATAACATCCATGCTTCTAACATAATTGCATCTATCCATGAGTACAATTGGATCGCCCTTGTCTGCAGGCCTAATCATAACAGAGTCACCAGTTTGCAAACCTTTCAAAGATAGTCGTTCCTTATGACTTAAATTATATTAAACACTTCTATTTACATTATATGTCCTTTTATTGTCATAAAATGTATACAAGTCATCCTCTACCATTTTATTGAAAGCTTCAACCAGTGAGTGAGGGTTAGGCATATACATACTAGGCCTTTTAAAAGTGCTCGTTTTACTGTCTGTCAGATTACCAAATTCAAGTCTTAGCTTAACATTCCTGCTGAAGCATTTCACATCAATCATAGTTTCAGTTATATCACTAGACCTAGAGGGAATAAAAGTTAGACCTTTATTTAGTATAGACAATTCATCCTGGTTTAAAATACGTTTAGAGAGATTCAAATAACGAGTCCCCACTTAACTCCACAGCGCTTACTTGTTCAATTAAAACAGTTTTTTATATTTCATGGTTGGATTCTTATATGAACTGCATGGTTCGTGTATTGCCTTATTTTTATCATTGGTTTTATTAAATATCTGACTATGTCTAGTCTGTGCTTAATTTTGGTAGAAAAAACAATAAGAGTTTAGTTTGTGTGGTTTATACGGATTTAAAGAACAAGGTTGTTTCTAGGATATTTCGGAATGAATAAGTTAGCTTACATCTTCATGGGATAAGACAGCATCATTATCATGTAGTTTTCTGCTGTTGAAATCTCAAGTAAATAGGACCTCCGGGTTAACTACAGATCGAAAAGAATATAAAAACTTTTGGAAAGGCAGGAAAGACATTTGCTGGAAGGAATTACAATGAAAAGCAATGTCTTAAACCACCTATAAATGTACAGACTTGAGGTGGTAATATTTTAAATTACTGAATCAAGCAAGCAGTGATTTAGGAGTGACAGTGAGATGCTGTTTAACTTCTTGCATCTTTCTGATGCTGGAGACTTAAAAAGGATTATAGCTGATAAATAAAAATTTGTGACTGCCACAAGTTGCAAAACTCTTACAAAAATCTTTGTCATAAATTTTATATGCGGGTGAATACTGTAGAAACAAGTAGTGCAGCGGGTGTTACCATTGTCACCTCACACCTTTTTATTCTCTAGTATTGGTTCCTGGATGGGATACATCTGTGAGTCTGCATACCCTCCATTTGTTTGCATGAGATTTTGCTAGCTGCTCTGGTTTCTACCCATATACCAAAAACATGATGTTGAGTGAGCCAGCGATCATCTGAAATGCCTTTAGTTATGTTTATGGTAAGTGTGTGTGTGTGTGCGCGTATGTGTGTGTGTGTGTGTGTGTGTGTGTGTGTGTGTGTGTGTGTGTGTGTGTGTGTGTGTGTGCGTATGTGCGCGTGTGTGTGTGTGTGTGTGTGTGTGTGTGTGTGTGTGTGTGTGTGTGTGTGTGTTTGTGTGTGTGCAGTTTCAAATATTAATATAAATAAAACACTATCGTGTTCAGTATTTTGTCTGTTCTTCAGTTTGCATTTAAACGTTGGCATCCCACAATTCCATTTGAGTGGATGGGGTTACATAATTATGCATGTAAATTTTATGTTAATCAGTGTTCAGATTTTTGGCCAGTTGTACCTATTTTTCATGGGCCTTTGTCCAGATTTTGTATGATTTCAGGTTGAGAGGTATGTGCCAGACACCAGCTCCACTATGCCTGCTTCCTGATCAATAGTGATGGCCACAGCTTGGGGGGTATATTTATAAGATCTGGATTTCCTCATTCCTTTCCCCTCCTCTCATGTGTTTTAGTGGAAGACAATGGAGACATGAGAGGGTTGATGAACAGCTGATGGTCATCTGACACAAGAAACAAAATATTTTTTTTATCTTTATAGTGACAACGATAACATATACAATTAACCAAAGACTTCAAAAACACAGCATAAACTATGAACAAACTCCAACGATGAAATAATTTATAAATATCGCAACCAATGTTTATCATTATGAACTTCTAACAATCAAAATAAAAACAATGAGGATTACCACAACCCATAGCATTTGGATAAAACTTAATGAATAACTGAATAAACAGACATCAGCATATTAGTAAAAAGAATTTTTAGAGTATCATTTACTTGGTAGACACCTTTCTGAATAGTTATTTGGTTATGCTTCATTTTCTTTGTTTAAATGTTTAAATGTTTCTATTTCTGTATATACTTTAATGTTAAAATTTGCTATTTATTCATTAAAATCAATAAAAATATTAAAAGAAAGCCACAGCATAAACTGGCAGTTTTGTGGAAAGAAACACACCCAAAATAAGATGAGAATCATTTTAATATCAATTTTAGTTAAGAACTTTCATCCTGGAAACTATGGACTTCATCAGAACTGTGCCAAAGAGATGTACTTATGGAAAAGACATATCACAAAAGCATAAAAGCATAAAAATGCAGGCAATTACTGAGAAGGTAGCTACAGCTCTCTTTACTGTGATGATGGTTACACATCTGCAATCCTCCAAATGCACATAAAAGAGTGTACATTTGGTGCCATTAGCCCCACTCTCCATGCTATTGACCCCCTTCTATTACCCAATTATACCACATACAATAGATTCACAAAAATCATCTTGATATTAGGTTATCGCCACTGCAAAGAAAAAAACACAGCTTGATTCGGCAATACTGGCAAGCTACAATCTTTTATCTGTTTTATATTTTGGAAGATTTCTAAGGTGCCAGAAGAAAGTTTTTTTATCGGTTTTCAGCTTGAGTGATGACTTCCCAGATTTGTCTCTTTTCCCCATGATTTTTTTGTATTTTTGAGCTGGTCAAGGACTAGGTTTTATTTTGACTCTTTGTCTTCTCAGGGGGGTGTATTCATTTAGTAGCTTCTTCCAATGATAGTGTCTTTAATATAGTCCAGTTGTACATTTTTTGGGGTGTAGATAAATGTATCTACATTGAATTTAGATGAATTGCATATGAGATTATAGTGATTTTTTTTTACTACATATAATTCATAGTTCATAGGTTTATAGGTGAGTACTAGGCTAAATGCCCTTGCAGGCCATTTTAAGCCTAGCCAGTTTTCCTTCAAATGTGAGGATTAAACCCTGTACCTTATGTCTGTGTAGTAAACACCTTAACCATTTTGTCAATACCCAATCTCTTATGCCAAGGAATATCTAATGGAAAAAACATGGGGAGATGGTCGCTAAGGGTATCAGGTAGGGTGCCAGAGGTAGATACATTAACTAGGATTCATTGTGAATATTCAATGTAGTGTAGCTGCAGGGTAATCTATCCAGTTGGAGTTTCAATGAGTTGTGTAAAGCCATAAAGTTTGATGTTGGTAGTGTGTGTGTGTCACAGATTGTTTAGTACCAAACAATGTTAAAGTCTCCCAATAGAATTTCATGTGGAAAACTGTTGAGTACCCAGGATAATATATCTTCAGTAGTGAAGATGCTGTTTCCACAGGAGATATATAATGCAATGTTGTACATATATTTGTGTGAGTTAAGTCTGAGGAAGGAAATTAGAAGTCCTGCATTTTTGAATAGGAGAATATTATGTTGACAGAGAGTGAATTCAATCATATTAGGGTGTATGATCACTACACCTCCAGCTTTTATCATCTCACAATCAGATATAAGAATGTCATCTCCAGGTTGAATGATTTTATAATTTTTGATCCCTGGTTATAGTTAGGTTTCAATAGTCACAAGAATGTTAGGACTATGAAGGGATATGAATGCATATAAATCCTTTAGCTACTCCTGAAGTCAATATTAATACATTTTAGTCCTGTGTTGTTTTTGTCCATTAGTAAAGGGAAGGATAGAATCAGAAATGGGGTAGTAGGAACAGCTTGTTGTGCTGGCAAATGTTTGGGGTGAATATCACCAAAAAGTTGCTTTGTTGGCAGGAAATGCAGGGAAGGAAGTAGGCATTCTGTTTTCACTTTTGGTTGTTATCCATAATTTAAAGTGAATGTTTTCCTTTATGTAGGGATGTTTGAAAAAGTGAATATTGGGAATGTTGTAGAGGTTGCCAGATATTGGAAGAGGAGTGGAGGAGTATTTATACACGAGGTCTGACAATGTAAGGTGAGAACATAATTAGTATAGAGGAGTTAATGGTAAGATGTGAGTTGGAGAAGCATAAGGAGGGAAGTTATTTAGAGTATATAGATAACCATAGAATTAAAGACAGGAGTAGAGGGAAAAGCAAGTAAATGTAACTTGACTTTGGTTGAGTGAGATGTGCGATAGATGACATGGGTATGAGTTTTGAAAGGCAAACATATTGCAGTGAGTGGTGGCTGTGAAAGGAGTGTGGGTTTTGCAAGGCAAAGGGTGCATTTTTATGAGCATATAGGTTATAGTGTAGCAGAATATTTAGATTATAGTTTAGCAGAAATGGTGTATAGTTGTGAAAGCTTAGGTTATAGTTTAGCAGAAAAGGCACTAAAAGGAAAATTAAAGCGATGGTTTGAATGGCTGTTATTGTGAATGTATAGGTTACCACTTAGCAAGGAGGGTGTTTAACAATGATTAAATGCAATAGCTGGAGGAAATGGGAATATGTGCAAGTCGTGATTGGATAAGCTGATAATGAGGGGTACAGAAAATGTTGTCCGAATGTTGGTACAGGAAAATGTGATAGGTCAGACAAGGAAGGGGTGGAGTTAGAGAAGTATAGATGTAGAGAATGGGGCATGTGGGGAATGGAGGTAGTACAGGGGAGCATTGCAAGGCTCATTCTCCCAGTACCATGCATTTCTATATAAACGATCTGTAAAGCAGATTGCTGTGAGGGAAAGATTAGTTTGCTTTTGATTTCTTGTATTTTGCGTTACTTTATTGCATTTTTCTATATTGTATACCGTGATGTGTTTTCTTTACACTGTGTTTTACTTGTATTCTGCTTTTAATTGCATATTAAAACTTGGAAAGAGACCACAGATGTGTCTCTTGTGAGTCAGACAGAATTTTTTCCAGCCACCCACCCTGTTGCTGTTGTGTTCCTAAACACAACTGTCTTTTTAGTTGCCTACCCCTTATGTTACTTTGACTAGATACCTCCTTCCCTCTCCCCTTTCACTGGCTGGTGTGAGTAAGCAGAAGATTACCATTTTGTGAAATCATTCCCCTTTGACTGTTTAAATTTATTGGCCATCCCACTGTATTCTATAGAACCAGAATACAAAAGTGCCCAGCCCCTTTAAATCTATCTTGCTCTTTTAAAATTAGTGGCTCTGCACTTAGCTAAAGCTTAAGTTACCCCCCCCCCCACACACACACACACATCTAACTGCTTAGTGCAGACTGCAGTGTTTATACACATTTTTTCATCTTACCTTTAAACATTTATTGAAAGGCCACCAGTTATTGGAGAGCCCACATTCTGCCTCTCGGTAGTCATATTGGGATTAGTGCTTCTGTTTTCTCCTAGTGAAAGAAGGAGCAAAGAGACCTTATTTCCTGAAGACTGCTGATCACCAGAAAGCCTAATAACTGCTTTGTAGGTGACAGCTTGGAATTTGTGTTTATATTCTGTCCCTGGTTAGAGAAGGAGCAGAGTGCATTGATTCCTGACTGTTTCTGGTTGAACAGTGAGTGTCTGTGCTTAACGTTCCTGCTTGGTCTGGTTGCTATTCAAGGCATCTACCAGAAAAGGGCTACAACAAACCTACAGAGCCTTGCATCATCTGAGACAAGACTGTGGATCACCAAACAGGCTGTGGCCTGCTTCTCATGTTGGAATTGGTGCTAGCATTTTGCTTCTGGTGAGAGAAGAAGCAAAGGAGCATTGTGACCTAGCAGAACTGTGGTGTGACTAGCACTAGTAATTGTCAGGCTGTAGCCATTCTTGCAACTCCTCTCTTTTCATCATTCTTGACAAGCTAATTCTTTGTTTTCAGTAAGTACTGCTTGATTTGCCTCTAACTTCATAATATCTGCCTAAATACGTCATCCTTACATTTTCAGGGTCTACATATTAGTTTCCCCTCAAGTGTTTGACAGTGCTCTGTACAGACTCAGACACTTTGAGTGATATTTTTCCTGTAAAAGCACAATTTAAATTTCTCCAATACCTAGTTGCAGACAGAACAACTAGTTTGCAGTGACAAAGTAGCTCTTTTCAAGTTAAACAAGGTTAAACTATTTCTGGCTGTGCTCTTCAATTTTTCCCTTAGAACTTCTCTACTTGCAATCTAAACAGTCTATTCTCTATCTCAAAAGCTCAGCATTTGCTCCTAAAGCATTTTTATATAGGTAAAGCTCAGCACTTGCTCCTAAAGCATTTTTATATAGGTAAAGTACTTGTATATTAAACAAAGTACTACATTAGCCTAGAATCCCCTTGAGTACCCATTTTAGGTCCCTTCTGACTCAGTTACACAGCAAACTTTTTCACTTTTTCTAGGTCAGTTGCTCTCTCCTGTTCAGCTGGTGAATATCTTGAGGCAATGTTACAATTGCCTCATGTACCTTCTCCCACAAAACACAAATACATGTGAGAGATGCAACTATATAGCCAAATTGGAGGCTGAGCTCTCTCAACTCAGGACTGGCAAGACCAGACAGGAGGAGAAGGAAACCACGCACACCACAAACCCAGTTTCACATAGAACTATCACAACTGCAAAACAAACACATAAACACACAAAGACATACTCGGAGGCACTGATCAAAAATCTACCAAAACTACAGAGGCCTCCAAAGCTGACACCCAAGCAACTGCCACCTCAAGACATAAGACATGCAACACATAGTTCTCAAAGTCAGTGTGCTAAACAGTCACAGCCCTTAAGGCCAAACACAATGCCAGACACACTTGTTATAGGTGACTCCATAGTCAGACACACTGACGTCCCACTCACCAGACTGACCAAGGAAAAGATCACAGTAAGCTGCCTGTCAGGCGCTAGAATCTGCCACATAACACAAGCACTCAGGTCACTCCACAGCAAGTACAAGTATGACTCAGTCATTGTCCATGCCAGTGTGAACGACCTGAGACGTACCTCCCTGGACTACATGAAAAGAGACATAGAGGAGCTCTCAGATTATGTAGCCCAGAACGGTATGACCCTGACCCTGAGCAGTATCCTACCCTCACCAAGAATGATGCCACAATACAGAGACAAAATGATCAGCTTTAATAATTGGCTTAATTACTGGTGTCATTCTAAGGGGATCCAATGTCTGTCTGCCTGGGATGACATGCTTGACAAGCCACACTGCTTCGCAAGGGACCTTGCACCTGTCACCTCTCCCATAGTGCCTTTTTAGGCAAGGCTCAAATGACAAACTTACCGCCTAGAAAACAAAAAAAAACTAAGGGTAATACTGCTCAATGCCAGAAGTCTAAACCTCAAGATGCATGCCCTCAAAGCCCTCCTCAGTATGGAGAACATCGATGTCTGTGCTGTGACTGAAACCTGGTTCAAGGCTCCTGAGAGCACCCCAGCACTATCAGGTTATACCTCATATCATAGTATCCATATTCATAAAGGATACCCACACCTCCAGGTTAGTGGCAACACACGAAAGCATCGAGACCATCCAGGTGCACAGTTTGTAGCATGCTACAGACCACCCTCTCAAACTCAGGAAACCCACACAGCCTTCCTGAAGACACTAATACCATCATATTGGGTGACTTCAACTACCCAAACATAGACTGGGAACATTACTCAAGCCCCAACACCCTAGCCCAAAGGTTCCTGGAGTTCATAAACTCAAATGCTATGGAACAACTAGTCACCATTGACCTGATCATCACAAACATGGGGACAAAATGCTCCACACCGAAGTATATCCCTCATTGGTGAGATCAGACCATAAATTAATCTCAAAATCACTAAAGACACAAAAGACAATCATAAGGCCTTCTTTAGCTATGTTAGAAACCTGGGTGGAAACTCCCAGATATGCTCAGAATTAGTCCAAAATGATACAAAATCACTGAACCCACAGATATTGCCAACATACTGGCAGACAGGTTCAGTGCAAATTTCTAGTCTAGCCTTCCAAACATCTCAGATGTCTAAAGCAAAAACACAACATCAATGGGACGGACGGTGTGTCCGGCTGTGTGCTACGAACTACTCAATGAGGAACTAAACCCACACATAAGGCTGCTGTTTAATCTTAGCCTTACTACAGGATACGCACTCAAAGAAAATGCACGGCAACACTGTGAGGATCATAATGGAACTCATAAATAAAGACATTGGGGACCTGGCAGATCCTGCCTCTTGAACGTCACTAAGGCCATTGATGAGGGTAAGGCAGTTCACACAGCCTACCTTGACCTAGCAAAAAGCGTTCACACATACCCCACCACGGCTCATAGAAAAGCTCACCAGCTTAGATGTAAACCCATATGTCAGAAGATGGGTTGCAAACTGGCTCAAGGACAGAACCCACAGGGTTAGTTGCAGATGACTGCAAACTGGGCACCATAATTGACACTCCATCAGACACAGACATCCTCCATAGGTGGTAATCCACATTGCCAAAGTGGTTAGGATGACCTTCGGATTCACATCCAGATCAGTATCAGACCAATGATTGACCTGCAGCAGTTGGAAAGACCCCAAAAGTTCCTCACCAAAAGGATAAAATATGTCATACGCTGCCCGACTGAAGAAACTCCAGCTCTATTTAGTCACATACCATCTGCTCAGAGGTGATCTGTGCCTGACATACAAGGCCATGTCCAACCCGGAATTAATGGACATGCCCCACCTCAAAAAATCCAAATCCACCAGAGCCACGAGAGCAAGAGACTTAAACCTCAACACGGATATAAATAGGACGTGCTGGAGGGACAGATTCATCACCCAGAGACTCCCTACATTATGGAACAGAATCCCAGTCCAAATGCCCTAGGGCAGATAGCCTAGTATGAACCTATGAACCTATGAACAAGCACTGTCCCCATAGTTACAAGCTGGACACTCCTGACATTGATTGATATTCTCACTCCAGCTGTAGAAATTGCCTCATGCTTACTGACAACCAGTTAATACTCAAACAAACTGATATGGTAAGCAAGAGATGTATTTACTCAATGTCATTGGAGGCAAAGCTCTCACATAAAAGTACTCCTAATGTCAATAAGGTTGTCAGTAGTACACACACTGCACCCATCACACACAATTCAGAGCAGACATATTGACCCACATATGCTGAGGCACCTAAATGTAACCTTACTAAATCACAAAGACCTCCTAGATGAAGTACACATAACAAATACCTTCAGCAGCCCCAAATGCACTATTTCAAAACAGCATCCACATCAACACATACAGCCACATCTCATGGAGCCTCTGGCTTTAAGCCCATAAGGCAAGCCACCACAAAATCCAACATTCTGGTCATTGGAGACTCCATCATGAGACACACTGATGTCCCTCTCACCAGGCTGAGTAAGGAGAAAGTCACTTGCTTTTCAGGGACTAGGGTCCACCACATTATGCATGCATGCAGGTCATTGGATCACAAGTGCCGATATGACTCAGTTATAGTCCATGTGGGAGTAAATGACCTGAGATGTACCTCTCTAGACTATATAAAGAGAGACATCATGGACCTCTCAGAATATGTGTCTCAGGCTGGTATGAGCCTAGCACTGAGCAGCATTTTACCTTCTCCGAGGATGATACCACAATACAAACAAAAGGGACATCAGTGTGTTTTCTTGTTTTTTGATTTGTTATGTCAGAAATACTTTCAATTTGGCATTCCCTAAAAAGGTACTAGGGGGGGAGACAAAAATTTTAGCTAATATTCGAAAGCCTCCTGCATATCCACAAAACAAAAAGCATTAGAATTTCCTGTTCTAAAGACTTAAAGTTTGCTTGTGATATAAATACTGCCTGCTGGAGATATAGGTTTGTATCTCAGAGACTACCTCATCTATGGAACAGGCTCCCTATCCATGTGAAGCAGAGTTCCTCCCTAACCCAATTCAAGTGCAACTTGGACAATTGGATGGGGAACAGGAAATTCATCCCTGGTTTGACACCTATGTCTCTAATGGACATAGGCAACCTATAAATGGTTCATCTCCTAGGCTTCTGTGTGTAAATGGTTCATCTCACACTGCGTGTAAATGTTTCATCTCACAAACCCCTGTTTCCACTCATTAAGGGTATCAGAACTTGTTAGAGATTTGGGATGCATGGCTAGGCTTAAAAAGGCCTTTCTGGTCATTAGCCTAGTAAACACCTGTGAACCTATGAACCTATAAGAGTTGAAAGCCAAAGAGATAAGGGAAATTACCACAAAGAGAATTGTAAATAGCAGTAGAGCTACATGGAAATGTATTTTGCTTTCTACTATTTTTATAATAATTGGGATTCCTTTAAGAGTGAGCATAAAGTAAAGCTGTAAAAAAAGTTCCAACCAACTATTTAAGGCCAGTAATGCAACATAAATATGATCCTCCAGCCATGCCCCTTTATTGGTAACTTAAAGTGATTTGTACCATATAAAACTAAACTGTCACATCACTAAAACAGTACATATAGTAGGGAGAGAAACTGCCTTATATTGAACAGTTTTGAAGGTAGAGTCATCTGTTGCAACAAACAAAGGCAGATAGCTGAAAATCCAGCAATCCCAATGCCTTGTGTTGCTAAAAATTTCATAAGATCTGGCTGCAGACAAAACACAGGACATATATACATTAACTGGAGCAGACAGAATGAGAGAAAAGTTACAAATAGTGAATTAGAGAAACCTTCGTCAGAAACCAATATTCTCTGTGAGATCATTAACATATTGTATATATGTATAATAAGTAAAGCTCTCTCTTGTATCCCTGTAGTGCACAATCAGGCACATTTTACAAATCCACCCCATGAGGATGACCTGGAGAGACAGGAGTCTTCTTACATAAAAGAACAAGCAATGCCAGTAAGTATGAGTTATAAACTTATGGAAGACATAGCCTTAAGACAAAGCATTCCTAGGAGTATTAATCAGTTTGTTTCTTAGTAAAATCTGTCACTTATTGAAATTATATAAATTGCAACACTAAACTCATGTTTCCTCTAGAATAATTTCATCACTTACTGAAATGCTATAAACCATAACACTAAAAAAAGATAAAATCAATCCAGACTGGAGTTCCTAATTAACCATCATTGAGGTAAGCACGCAATGCCTTTGCAAGAAAAGTTGGTTACTTTGTCAAGGGAAAGTGAATATTCAGCTGTATAGAGATTTGAGCGATTGCATTCAATACAAAGTCCAGCAGTAGAGCAAAATTAAAATGTTATTGTTTCAGATAGTAGTCATCTGTGTAGCCAGGTAAGACAAAGCTATGACAAACAATCATCATAACACAGTCACAACTACAGCAGTAACTATTACATGGCAATGATTACAACAAATAACAGTCTTCTTCTTCTTCTTTCGGCTTTTTTCGGTTTAGTCGCGCACATGATCACCCACACGACACACCTAGGGCCAATTTAGTGTCCCAATCCACCTGATGTGGGAGGAAACCCGCACACCGGAGGAAACCCACGCGACCACAGGGGGGAGGACATGCAGGCGCTCAGAAGGCACCCAGCCCGAACGAACCGGAGAATATATCTTTGATATAGAAATGGATGCTGCTGGGTCCTAACTAGCAACCCCACATTGTACCTCACACAAGGCAGTCCCAGACACCTTAAAGTGACCACAACATAATATACTTACTACTTTAAGAACAAGCTTACTGTGTAACTGTGACTGGACCCCCCTAAACCCTCCACTTGACCAGGGGGCTGCGTCCAGAGACACTGCCTGGCGTTACTATCAAAAAAAACTAAGTACCAAGAAAGAACTACCATGCAAAAAAAAAAATGCATTAGCAAAAAATCCTACTACACAACATTACAAACTAAGTACCAACACAATCCGCAAAATAACAACTCAATTCTATCCTTAGTATATGCAGGACAGTTCCTTCTCACTATCCCCCCAACACAAATAACTCTAATACTAGCTTTACCCTCAGCATGGTTTCAGACCTGCCCATAGTACCACTACAGCTCCTCTCTGCTGCAGACACAGTAAAACCATCTCAAAAAAAATGAGCCTTGATATGTCCAAAGCATTTGACACAGTCACACACCAAATTGCTAAACAAACTAAACCATATCATCTATCTATTTCCACTCTTACCCTGGTTCCAAAGCTATAACTGACAGGTACCAAGCTGTGTGAATGGGAAAAGACCACTACTATTCACAGTCTTCACAAATGACCTCCACACCTCCACACAGCATGCATCTATAATTCAGTATGCAGATGACACTACTACCTACCTTGTGCAAAACAGCATATTCTCTGACATTGAAAACTACCTTACCAAAGCCAACTTATCCTCAAAATCCAAAAAAAAACTCAGCTTGATTATAAGTTAAAACTAAAACAAAAACACTACAGTCAATTCACTATCTACTAAATTTGATAGTCATCTGAACTTAACTATTCAAACCATTTCTTACCAACAACACAATCTCAACAAAACTGAACTAAGCAAAATGGAAGCTTGCTATTGCCCAACTTCAATCTTACTCACAAACACTGGCTATCTATGTATGTGTTGTGTGTGTACTGTGTACTATATGTATATATTCTACCCACAAGTTCAAGTTCTAAACACCACAAATTAACAAATGTAAAATAAAATAAAATAAAAATTAACTACAGGTTGGAATGGAAATGGTGATCCAATAATAAAACCCTGTGTAGAGCTAGTATGTCTTGGGAGGTGGCAGACAAATTGATTTGGAAAGCAAGGTAGTTTTTCAGCATAGCTATCCCTCAGGACTGTGCATTTCTGTAGAATCAGTCAGTAAACCTGACTACATGTGTTGGAAACCAAAGAGGTACGGGAAGTTACCATGTGGAGGACTGTAATTGGCAGTAGAAAAACACAGCACCATAGTTTGCCTTTCACTGTTTTTTATAATAGCAGGGATTTCTTTAAGGGTGAGTAGAAAGTGCCAGTTTATTGTTATACTCTGCTTCTGGTATATTAGGGCAGCCTTTGGGGTAGACTAAAGATATTAAGCCGCAGGGAAAGAGTGGTGAGGTAAGGCTATGAAAAAAATTTTTCAACCAGTTCTATAAGGCCAGTAATTTAGCACATTGTATAGTTCTCCAGTCATGACAGCACCACAAACACAGTTATTGGTAGACTAAGGTCATGAGTACTTATAAAATTTTACTAACACTGCATTAAAATAATAGGGCTAGAAGGGAGGAAAAATATGTTACAATTACTGTAATAATTTGTAAGGCATGCTTAGCTGCTGTTGGTTGAGGATACTACACCAAATAAAAGGCAGGTAGCTGTAAAGTCAATAGTCCTAATTTCTTGCGTTGCCAAGTATTTGAAAGGTGGCCATAGGCAAAAGCCAAGACACACAATCATTAACTGGAGAAATCAGAATGAAAGAAAAGGAAAAATAAATGAAGGAATGGAAAAAAGAGAGGTGTAGCTGATTCAAACAGCACACCTTGCTGGTCCAATGAACTAGTGCCCCATCCCTTCAGCTCTAGAGCAAAAAAAAAAAGATCATGATCTCTACACCCTGCTACTAACTCTCCTTCCTCACAATTTTTTTTGCTTTTAAACAGTAGCAAACTTCTTAATGTAGCAAACAGTTGCTGTATTTCATATCTTGCACAGAGTGCTACAGTGCTGAGGTTTTACTTAATGCTTTAAAAAAATTAAACTATAGTAAACTGCTTGCTACAGTGTTGCTCAGGTTTGACCACAAATGCAATACTGAGCTGTTATGCATTAAAGAATGGGACCAGATGATCTCACCCACCAATCACTTTGCGATCAGGGCAGTTCCCTTTTTTTCCCCACTCTACCTATGCTACTACTACACACACACACACACACACACACACACACACACACACACACACACACACACACACACACACACACACACACACACACACACACACACACACACACACACACAGTTAAATACATCAAGTACCTACTTTCCTATATGCTGGCTTACTGGCTACAAAAAAAACTTATTCCCACATCCTGACCTGTCTATATAAACTAAGCCTTTCTTTCTCTTTCCATCTCAGTCACTTGATGAGTGACATCTCTCACATTGTCTACATCAGTGTGGATTGGTGGGACTGAAAACAGCCTAGCAAACAAAATATGCAGATTTTTTTAAACTTAGTTGCACATTTGTGAAGATCTGAGCACCAGGAGCTAAACAGAAAGAAAGAAAGTCAACAATTAAAAATAATAGTCAGCTTTTTGGATATACTGCTACTTTCTTTTCTTTTTTATTTTGAAATGGGGGTGGCTGCTGCCTAGAAGCCAGTACTACTAGCCACCACTGTGTAGTGGTATACATGCTTCTTCTGCACTTTCTAAGTATTTTATAGTCAGATGCATTATACAGCTTCTCAATTAATTACCAAGTATCAGGGCAACTGGTGATGTCATAGGAAGGTACGATTGAATGGCAGCAACTAAATGGGTGGCTGTATCTAGGCAAGGTCAACCTTAAGTATGGTTCTACATTTTGGTCATATGCAATTGTACATGTTATAAGCTACTTTGAAGTGGTAGCCTTCTCTCTACAGACCTAAGGTGTACACACTGTGCTTCTGATCTCTGCCAGGAAACAAATTAAGTACATGTTGCCCCACTTTTCATTCCCAGGCACAATCCCAGAGGTCATCAATGAGGGGGGGGGTCATTGTTACAGTATAGGCCAATGATATAGAAGGAAGTCACTGGGTTAATCTGGAGGATTTGTAATAGATAAGGTAATGCATGTGTGTTTTTGGCAGGTAGATGACATTGTAATATATCATGCAAGCTGCATTGCTTGGGTGACCTTACAATGAACCATCTATGTTGCACAGCTTGGGTGACTCTACAATATACCTTGTAAGTTACACACTCAAGTGTACAGAGACAGCATGCACCTAAAGGGCTCTGTATGTAAAAGTTCCTACAAGGTATAGAAGCAGACTCACCCTTTCACCATGAACTATTGGAATTTTTTGATTATACAGGTCTAGAACTTACCAAATGGCTCATTAAAGAAAATGACAGGTGTTTGGTGAAACTTAAACAGGAAGTTACTAAAGTAGTAAATTCTATCAATGCTGATTTAGTCTTTCACAAGTTCAAGTCCCAGTTTAACAATACTTTCAGGCCATAGATAACAAACCTGTCCAAGTTAAAAACAGAAAGGACAAGAAATTACCGAGGGACAACTCAGATTATTGTAACAGAAGTGTATACCCTGCTCCTCCAGGTACAATAAACAAAAACAAACTTGTTGAGACTTTTTATACTGACAGTCATACGGAAACAGCTCAACTGCATATCCCTTTAGAGGAAATACCTTTGAGAAAGTCAGAGAGACTGGCCAACAAGCAACAATCCAACTTTCACCAATCTGGGTACTCCCATTCCCACCCCTATCCCCAGGAAAGGAGGAAGAAGAAAAGAAACTACAAGACAGGGCATATGAATCAGAATCAACAATGGTAACTAATGATTTTTTAATCCCAGGTGCTCACAACTATGCCTCCAGGTACTGTAAACATTACTTCTCTTTTTGGCTGTCACATTTACAGATTTATAAATTGATAAGCCCTGAGCACCATAGCTTGTTTTTGAAGGGGTTTAACTTCAGCCCCTCCACTAGGGCCAGGGTGGATGACACTTTCCTCGATTTAAAATTGTTCACCAGAAGGCTTCATTTTCAAGTACTATTTGCAGGAGAAGTTGGTGGTAACACCCCTGACAAGTTTAAGTAGAAAAGTACAGCAAATCCCAGTCTACACCCAGTTATCAATGTTTTTGAGAAGCAATGTGAAAAAGAAATACTCACACTGTTGCAAAACAATACAAATACATTTTTGGCAATATTGTACTTGAGGGCCTCACCAGATGTGCAGTGGCAAGCCCCGCCCAAAACCCACCCCGTGCTGTTTCGTAATTGGGCACTAATGAATATGTATTCCCTCGAAGAATCCTAATACACTGTCTGGCTTTTAGTACGTGTCTTGTGTTGTCTTCGAGAACAATTGTTTTTTCTTATTTTAATATAAACAAAGAAATGTGTATTTATTAAATAAAATAAATATTTCAGAAAGTTCATCTTGTTCCTGCGTCTGGCTGTCTGCAAAGTATATTTTCTTTTAAATTAAACGGTAAACTACATGGTCACTTTTTAGCTAATGATTTAATCGGGAGATACATTTTTTGTTCAAAATAAAGTATATAAGCTCACTTCTTATTCTTGTCCTGACCTAGGGTTACCACCAGTTTTTCTTTAGGCTGGGCAGTCCCTTATTTGGGCAGGTGTGTCCTTGTCTGGGAGGGGGATATGAAAATGGCAAGTGTCCTTTTTTTCCTAAGTTCCCTTTATTGGTTGACTAAAGCTATTATTTTTGTATTTGAATCGCTTACCAACCAACTAAAATTCTAAAAAGAATGGGCTTTTATTTTAGCAAACAAGTTATTATTTTTGTATCTGAAACACTTCAAAATGTAACAAGCAACTAAAATTCTTCAAGAGTGTGCTTTTATTTTTAGCAAAAAAAGTCCATTTGTTTGCATTGTTTGAATGTCATGTCAATCATGGCTCATTACATATGCAGACTTGGTCATCAATCATTCGCGACACGCCTACTTCTGCAAGAAACGCAAGGTGAGGCCTTCAAGTACAATATCACCCATTTTTTAACCTTTCGGTTAAAAAATAACAGCTTCTCCAACAATTTACTCACAATTACAATATTAGATGCATGAACCTGGACAAAGGTGGGAGCTAGTTATTATGGACAGTGTTGACTACTCTGGGCATATGTTACATTTTCTGCTTGATGATTGTGTGTACAGTGCTATTTCTACAAATGAAATCAATATAGCCTACAGGGTCATTAAAGTGGCACTGGACGAGTTGTTGTTATTAATAAAATTCCACAAGGCTTATATGACTTCCTTAGAGTGGATTTTTCTATTATTCCAAAGACTTTTGGTATTCCCAAACTCCACTCCAATTCATCTGACCCCCCCCCCCAATTGCAGCTGCTAGTGTATCAGTTACAGAGCTTCTGGCCAAGTTTATAGACCAAAAATTGAAAAACCTGTTTGTTTCCTTCCCACACATTATAAAAGACTCATAGGACCTTCTGGATAAACTGAAGGGAATTCCAGCAAAAGATGAATTATATTTGGCTACTTGGTGATATACAAAGTTTATTTATGGTAATACCCCATGACGTGGGGTTGGAGTGGTTCTGAGAGATTGTAAAATTATTTGGCTTACTTTCTGAAACAGATGAAGAACTGGTTAGTGAGTTCATGAACTTGGTGTTAAACAGCAACTTTCTGACCATTGAGGGTGAATTTTACAAGCAGACTTTTGGAGTGGCTATGGGGGCTGCATGTGCCCCCATGTTTGCAAATACTGTCTTATTAAGATGGGAATTAGAATCACTTTTTAAACTCCCTCTTTTTTCCAAATGTGCTGGGTACTTCAGATACTTCAATGATCTACTTATCATTTGGGAAGGAAGTGTCAATGAACTTCAAGAATTCATACTACAATTACAAGCCAGCACCTCCTTTTTAAAGTTCACATATGTGACCAGATTAATTATCTTGACATTGACATCAGAAGAGGAGTTAGTGAAGACTTCTCTGCAAGAATTTAAAGGAAATCCACTTACTGTAACACATTTCTTTTTTCACCAGTTGCCACCCCTTTCATCAGAAGAGGGGAGCAGTAAAAGTCAATTTATCAGAATCTCTTGGTTGAACTTGGATGACATAGTGTGTCTTGAACAATTTGACATTGTAAGATCCATGTTTTTGGACCGTGGCTACCCCCCACCACTACTGGATTCTATCAGAGATGAGATATGGGTGGAGAAAAACACTAAATATGCCCCCATCATCAAGAAAGGGCTGAATCAGCTTGACAAGAAAGACAATCAAACAGGTTTTAATGGCCAAACCAATATGGTCCTGCATTACACTTTGGATGTCAAGGACATTGAAAAGATTTTGGGGAAGAACTGGTTCATGCTACAATGCGATGAAAGCATTAAAGAGTTTAAGAGTTTTTTTCTACAAACAAATCTATCATAAAATCCCTTCTTGAAAAATCTATTGATCATCATAAGGGATTTTTATCTACCAGGAAATGTGGGCATTGTCGTCAGTGTCCTTACATAAACACTTATTACAATGGCACCCTTTTAAGTAGATTTGATTCTTCCGTGCATGATGGAGCTTACAATTTCTTTTCAAAAAGAGTTATTTACCTGGCTACATGTGCATCTTGCCCTGCTTTCAGTGTGGGAAAACTAAGAATGCTTTGAACAAGTGTATCTATCAACATTTTTACAGTATTCAATGTAAGGACAGTAAAAGTGCACTGGGCAGGCATTACATGGTTTGTGACAAATTCATCAAGTTTACATTTCTAGTTCTTGAACAAATACAAAATTCTCCTTATGTAGGGGACTGGCAGAACAAACTGCTTCACCGGAAAATGGCAGGGCAACTTAAGCTGGATGCTATCAACTTTTCCAGTTTAAATGATATTTCTATCAGCAGTGAACTAAAAAGGAGAGCCAGCAGAATATGATCTTCTGTTTCATTATCATCATTATCATTATTTTTTGCCGCGTTGGTATTTATGCGTTTTGGTTCAGGTTTTAAAAGTTTTGACTTATTTTTAGTGTTGTTACTTTATTTTTTCTGTTTCACACTGATTTCATCTATAACATGTTGTGATTGGTTTACATAGGAGGTGTGTCTTCTGCACTTAAGTTTTAAAAAGGCTTCCACAAGCAGTATATTCATAATTCTGATGATGTCTTAATGTTACAGATGAAAGTGCTAAACTGTGGATCTTTTTTACCTACTTTTGATATTAAACATATTCTTCGACAAGTTTTGAGTTTGGTGGCTGATTTGTTGGTTGTTTTGCTGTTATTAGCTACTGTTTTCTTCCAGTACCAGGGTTGCACTCTTGTTTCTTCCTTTTATTTAAGGAAAAAATATCAGTCTGGGAGAAAACCTATGATATTGTTATCCAGATTAAAAAAAAAATAAGTTACACTGTTTTCACAAACACTGTCATGAACACTAGCAAATTATTGAAACTGATTTTACTACAGCCAGGCTGAAGCTTTTTTTTTATTTGCAGCTTGTGATAAGGTAAAAACAACATCCAGCATTTTAAAATGATCACAGGAAAGCAACCTAACAGTATTTTGTTCTTGTTGAACTTTATTGTTTTAACAAGAGCTGTCAGAAGTACTAGCAAACAGTGGAAACTCGTTTTACAAAAATAGATGATTACAGTGAAGCAATATATAGCATTTTATGTGACAAAAATAAATTATATTGTTTTTCAAACTTTCACATAGTCTAGCAAACAACCACATCTGATTTTACCTAATCCAAGCTGAATCATTGTGGCTTTGCAGTTTATGATCCTGGAAAGAAGCATGAAACATGTTATAATAATCACAGGAAAACAAAACATAGCATTTTTTTCTTGATTTAAAAAAATAAGTTGATTTCACAAATGCTGTCAGAACTGCTAACAAACATAACTGATTTTACATGACAAAATTTATCACAGGGAAGTAATGCACCACCGATTCAAGGTTTACACAATATGCCATCGTTCATACCAGTGGGTTTCCTAACATACAGTGACAATGTCAGTGATAGCTTGCTTTGACTGAGTTACTGACCTGCATGCAGTAAGACTACTAGACCTCCTAACTGTGGATATCTATTACAGCATAAAGTTTAACACACTTCACACTGGTGATATAGTAATGAAAAGTCACTGATGTCCTGTCTCAGTTACATGAAAACAGCTTCCACTACTGAACCAATATATTAAATGCCTGCATTGAGAAGCCTACAGAAATAACTGTATGTACCAAATGGGGATGAAGCACGAGTAAACATCTAAAATACATTAATCTTACATATTAGCATTCATTTTGGGTTATGAAGATAAATAAACTGAGTTAACCTTAATGGAAAGAACATTAAATCTCCAAAGAGGGCAGTTATAAGGTCACCATAATGACTTAAAGACCTCACAAACCCAATTAGAAGACCTTAAACATTGGTAACACAGATGCTATTTATGCCTAGTGGATTTTAAAATTTTAAAGAGTGTTCAGAAAGTCTGGTTATCATTTCCTTTTTGTAAGCTCAACTGTGAAAAATGCGTAAGCTGATATTGACTGGCCCTTTGCTCATCAAGAGAGAACATAGAACAATAAAGTATCTTAGATCTGAATGCAACATGATGAGACAAATTCTGTTACAGCTGTTAAACTCTCATGACAGGGAGCTTCCATTAAGGATTTTGATGGAAAACAATCCCTTTTAAGGTAGCAGATCAAAATGTGAAACTTTTTCAAGACTTTGTAGTGACAACATAAAAAATAAATATAAAAAGTGCAGTGGATTTTTTCTGAGGTATGTCAACTATATTATAAAAATAATATCCAAAGGTATCTGATGTATTCAACAGAAGAATACTGTAAGTCGGAGAACAGTTGGGAGATCTTCACCACCTCATAGATGACTATGACATTTCTTCAGGTGCCACCTAAACAAGGAAGTAATGGTCAATGAAGCAGGACAGAAAGATTGTGGTTGAGAGATACAGTAAAGGAATGTACACTATTCCAGGAAAATCACACAGCCTAATTAATTCAGTAACATCCCTGTGGATGGCAATTCAACAGACCTGGTGATCCAATGTAATGTAGATAACCCTGAATAACATGTACATGACCCCAAGGAATTTTCCAGGAATACTCTTATAAGGCAACTGCCCCAGTAGAAGCTACAATAAAGAACAATCTGAATTCCTTCCAGATTATCTTGAGGATGTATTCTACCATTCATAAAGGAGAATATCAAGCAGGTGGGTCCCCTCAGGTTTTCTGCTGCCACTAACAAATAAAAGTAAATAGTGTTAACAAAAAGTCGGGGGGGGGGTAAAAATGTTCCTTTGTGGATTGCAAAAATATTCGCTAATATTCGCTGTGGTGAAATATCTGTAGTATCAATATAAGACAAGGTGTGTTTAGGTAACTACAGTTTATTCAAAAGATGATTTTACTATATTGGTGAATCTAACAAATAAATAATAAAGCAGTGTTATAATTACATTGAGGGCACACCATTCAGAATGATGGTTGCTTTTCATGTGGTATTTATTAGTTTATTTTAGTTGAATTGAAATACCATGCACGTACATTTTTGTATTCTTTTACTATGCAATGATCTGTTAATAAAGCAGAGATTTATATGAGTTTTGTCTTTGGTTTAAATATATGCATAGTTAATGCTAAAGTTTTGGGTTTTGGTTTACAAGTGAGTAGTTGCTATACTCTATGAAGTATGTCTGCTAGTTGGCTATCTGCATGTCCAGTTTCTTGGGGTTACTCAAAAGTACAACTGATAGGCAGCAGACCACAGCAATCTATACTTTTACTCAAGCTGCATTCATATTGTATTGTGAATTTATATTTTGTTTTTTTTAAATGTCTTGGGGTTAAATACTCCATAGAAGAGGCATGCAATAAAAAATAAATAAGTATCAAACTAACATTGTTGTCTTGCAAGATGTGAAAGTATCTATTAACCATGTTAGATGTTTGGAATGATTTTCTTAGGGAAATATGCTTAGAAGCCTAGTGGAGACATCCAGGGATAAGTTAATTTGTAGATGAAGACATTTTGGGGTGGAAATTAATCAGGTCATAAAAAAGACCAGTCTGTAGGTGGATAAAAGATAAATGTGATGAACTGCAAAGTAAATAGATGGTAGGAATGTTACAGGACTGAATACTGATCAGCCTGAGTTCTTTGTGAAATTTTACAAAGCCCTTGATGGGCTGAACAGTGATGCATACAGTTAGTGGGGATGGGCATAGCAGTGTTGCGCTTTGCTCCTTTGTAGAGAGGACACAACCCCCAGATGTACAGGCACATAAAGGCACAGCAGGTTATGATCAGCTTTTTATACAATTTGCATGTACCTAAATGCAGAAGAGGTAGGCTTCACCTTTATGACTCCTGTAGCAGGTTAACTTGTGGTTTGGGCCCAGTGACTTGATGAAGAGGTTCTCTATGATCATAATGTAGTTCTTTTGAGCTTGGGACCAGTGACAAGGACATAGATCTCTGAGGTCCTGGAGAATGGATCTTTTTATTCTTATAAATCATGAAGTGTGAACATTTATTAAGAGAAAGATTGATGACTACATTGATGAAGCCAAATACATTGGGTACTGATTTTCATGTGGTTGGAATTGCTTTATCTCAGTACTAAAACTGTTTATAAGACACCTTCCTAGATTATCATGGAGAGAAAGGAGGGGGAAGTAGAAATACTGTAGGCCTTAGCTCAGAGTCTGTGAGATCAGTGTAAAAGTACTAGGTTTAGAAATAAACCATTGGCTGGAAAATATAAAATGGTGCATAGGCAGTAGGAGTTAGCAAAGAAGAGATTAGCTAGCATGTATTTTGAGAGAGTAGCCATGTACAACTGTGCTGTTTGCTTATAGTTTTAATAGCATAACGTGCAAATGAAAATTACCTTAATTGATTCAGGAAAAAATCACATGACTAATAATCAATGAAAAATTAGTGAGATTATTTAAATGTTTAAGAAGGCCTGTATTAAGGGTCCAATGCAGTGGATTGGGAATCACAGGTAGATATTTTTTCCTTTCTTTTTTTTTTCTTTTTTTGTTAAGAGCAAGTCTCCGCAAGGTTTAGCTCTGATCATTAAGAAGAATGTTAATTTAGTATGCTACTCCCATGGAGAAAACACTTACGCTAATGGTCCAGCAGCAGAAATCTTTAATATGCTTTGGGAGGTTACTGTACCTTTCCTGATGAAACCATTTCAAAAGATTCAAGCTGATGACCATACCTTCCATTTCTGCTCCCTCTCTGTTACCTCATTTTTCCCAAACTTGAGCAACCTTGAGAAAAATGCATCTAAGATGGGCAACTACCACCCAGTCTCTCTATTCAATATAGATATTAAGGTTTATTTTAGCTAATCTATTAAAGGAGTTGTTTGATCTACCCAAAACAGGCAGGTTTTGTCACAGGATATACCAATGCAGATTACCTTCATTACATTAATGTTATTAATGCAGGCCCAGATACAGGATGTAGACTCTGGGCTAGCAATCTTCATGAACTTTTAAAAGCATCCAACTCCATCTGCTAGGCCAAGCTTTCTGTGGTGGACTTCTCAGGGAATTCATCACTTGTAGTACAAGCCCTATATAATAGCTCATGAAAAATGTTTTTAAGAAAGTGGGTGACTGTCAGCCCTTCCACTGCATAAATTGTGCTCTCTTTCCCTTCTTTATATTTGTTGGCAGCTGAGCTGATGGTTTAAATGTTACAGACTATGGTTTTGGAAAGTTGCTGTCTTGTATTGACATAGAAACAAAAGGTTTGTTTTTTTCTGTGGACAACTGTCTATTGCTAACAACAGACCTGGAAGGCATTAGCCTTAATACCATGAGATTTCACAAGGTTTGCAGGCTTTTTGAGTCTGAGTGTGAACACAGGTAAGATTCATTGATGTTTTCTATAAAATTAAGCCACAGTAAAGCAGCCTATAAGTTTATCTTCCAGTAGGGACTTTTGAGCTTTGGGTCATGTCAAAGTCTGCCAAAGTACATGATGCTTTGGCTATATCTGAACTAAACAATGGTAGAATGTTAAGCACTTTTGGGATAAGCTCTATGTGTAGTTCTTTATATGGAAAAATGGGCTTTCTTTCATGAGTAGGGTATCCATGGCTAATTTTTTTTCATGTTGCCAGCTTAGAATGTTGAATGCATGTTCTACAGGCATGTTTAGATGAAATCTCAGAATTTCAGCTAATGCCAGTAAATTGTTTCCTGAGGTTGTGGTACAGTGGGGAGTGGGTTTTACCTCCTTTCCCCACTGTAGCAGGATCTCAGAGTTAGCATATATATAATTAGCCAGGGGTGTGAGGGATGCAGGTGGGGCTGGCCCCCAGATATAAATATTACTTTTATTTTTTTTTCATGTTTTTGAGATTCAACTGTATATGGTTGATCTTGTGGGCATCAGTCATTTGTGTGACTGACACAATGATATGAGTCTGGTATATCAAATTTGAGGAAGCCATGTCCATTATTAATTAAGATAAAGAAATTGGTGTTGTGCAACATATGTGATAATTGTAGGTGTAGGATGCCTAGAGAAGTTATTATATATATTACAATGCCTAGTAGGTATGGGCTAGTGTAACATTACTACCAAATATGCTGTTGGCATTATATTAAGTCAGTTATGACAGAATACAATGGGTCTTGTCATTAGGATGATACTTTTGGTGCGAACAAGTGGTTTCTAAAGCCTCTGCCAGACTTTCTTTGTCACTTATATGTTTTGAATGTTTCTCACTGAGTCTTGAGGAAATCAGTTGGGGATCTGAAACTGATTTTTATGGGATTTGAATACTCCAGTTTTGGGACAACCAGTTTTGTTTACTGGAGGACCTCAGAAATGCTGGGGATGGGAAGAAAACTGGTATCAGTGCTTCTCAGGATTAGCCAGATAGTGTGAAGTATTTTATATTAAACTCCACTGATCTCAGGACTAAGTTTGTGCACTCTGCTATATGGGGGTACCTGACAAATCTTCAAACGCTCACAATTTTGAACGTTACATGGTCGAGACCAAACGCTCGAAAATTTGAGTGTTCGAACATAGACTTTCAACAGTGCCATACGGTGCAGATAGGGAAAATTTCCCTTTTCTGCACTGAAGTGCGGTCTCGGAGTTGGTATATTTAAGTAGGGGGGTGTGGGGGAGCAGGGGGTCTTGCTCCCCCTGCCTACGCTGTTAAAGTGTTTTTTTCTTTTTTTACTTTTTTTTTATTTGACGTTCGAACATCCAAATGTCGAACATTTGGTCTCAACCATGTAATGTTCGACATTTTGGATGTTAGAACATTTAACATAGACCCGGTATATAGACATATTTTGACCATATCTCAGTGGATTTATAAGTATATACATGCTTATCTACTTGTCACTACTGGTATTTGAGGGATAAACATTTTATAAAAGAGTATGCATTTTAAACTGTTACATCAAAGTGTTACTTTATTAATTGAATTGCCTATGTAGTTTATATTGAATCAGACTGTAGAAACATATAGGAGACATTAAAAAGGCATATTTGACTAACATTGTAACTGAACATCTTGAAGTAAAACATAATTGAAACAGTGGACTTTTAAAGTCTTTCATTATGTGTCATTGTCCCTGCGCTGAACTATAGTTAAATATTTCAGGTAACTTGTTGAAAAGGGAATCAAAATTTGCTTTTTTTTTTTTGGTTTTCGTTTTTTTATTGTCTATTCTAAGCTTTGAATAACAAATTAATTGTGAAGTTTTTTTTACTTTAAGCAAATGTCTCACTCTAGTTCTCTTTGGGTGTGTGAAATGTTTTGATTGGTTATTCCCTTGGGGTCACAGCTTAAATAGTTGTAGTACCATTACATTGTTACAACCTTGTGAAGATTACAACTGAGGTGCGTGCTAGTTTGTCTGTTTTTTCAAATTGTGTTAAATGTTATGTTCTAACCTATAAGGAAGAGGTTCTTACTTTGTAAGAAGTATATTTGAATTGTGGACAATAATAACCAGAGTGGTGACTGTTCATAAAATATACTATTAAAAGTGAAGATTTATAGGTGAAAATCTTGGGGTGACTATGGGAAGTGATGTTCAAATGCAGAGTTTAAATATGTTATATTGGTAAACCATATACGTATTATTATGATAGATTATTGCTGTTTCTATACTGTGGATATTGCACACCCAAGGTAAGCTGGGATAAAAGGAGCCAATAACTATGGCCCACTGCTCAGTGTGTATTTGTGGACATGAGTGCCTAGATTTTGTTCACAAGTTTCAGACTTGTGTAGCAGTACAACGTTTCTGGCAAATGGCTGATGAGCTGGTTAGTGCAGTGTGTGGGACAGAAGTCCAAATATCCCAGCAATGAGGTTTTTACAATCTGACATTGGCTTAATTTGTTTTCACAGGGAAAAGAGACTTTGTTTACAAGTAGCAGCCATTCCTAGAACTATAGCTATTTATTGGTGGAAAGACCCAAACTGTTTGCAGAAGGAAGAGATGGCCAAGGGTCTCAGAATCAGAAGGAAGAGATGGCCAAGGGTCTCAGAATCAGAAGGAAGAGATGGCCAAGGGTCTCAGAATCAGAAGAAAGAGATGATGAAAGCCTCTCAGAATCAGAAGGAAAGAAGAATCAGAAGGAAGAGATGGCCAAGGGTCTCAGAATGCATGCAGGCCAATTTGTAGATCCAGTACCATAGGAATAATTATTAAACAGTAACTTTTGAAGCCCAAACTTTCATTTTTATCTCAGCATAAATTGTAGCAATGGTATCTGTCATGCAGATAACTTAAGAAGAATACTGTGCACTCTCAAATATGTCATTGATAGGTACAGTGATATATCTTAGGACATTGTAATATAGGAGTGAAACTGTATGAGAAACATGATTAAAAAAACAATTGGCATACATGTCCTTGAAAAACTAATGTTGACCACACAACCTCTTGAAAATCCCAAACCTTGAATTATTATTAATTGCAAATGGAAATGCAACAAGTTTCCTGTTGTAATCAGTAATTTGTTGTGTCTTTTGGCTTTTCCCGGTTAGAGGTCGCCACAGCAGAACTCCGGTCCGCTAATGATTGGCAGCAGATTTTTACGTGCTGAGTTCCCAGCTCTGACGCACAACCTTCAACGAAGGTACACCCATTTACGCATGTCTCCACGCAGAAGACGCTCGAGCTGAGAATCGAACCGGACAGCGTCTTACTGGGAGGGGACAACGCTACCACAGCACCACCAAAAAGTAAAATCTGTTAGAACACTCTTAAACATGTGCAAACTGCATGCTTCAGTGCACAAACACCAAAACCAAAAGCCAAATAACTTCCACACACAAGAAAAAACAAACACGCATTATTTTACATGAGGGTTTGACCCCCATACCCTCTTACTTTTATATACTAACTCCACAGACTCATAACTATGACAAAAGGCAAATTCCTAGAAGTACGCTACAGTTAATGGTATGGGAGTAGTATTCAATGTAAGAACCAGGAGTATAAGGGGTAACTTCTCCAACTTGGTGAAAACATGTGAATTTGAAAAAAAAAACAAAGCTGCTAACATATATAAATGTTTTCCATTTGAGGGATGAAAGACACATCTAGCTGAGTGTTTTCATCTGTATCCCAATCCATAGAATGAAGACTTGCTGATGAGGTTGCACAGGCAATTGAAAGGTATTGGCTTTTACTAGTACAGAAAATATACAAGAATTATGGAGGATATGGATGAAATCATCAAAAAGGAAGTCAGATATGACATGGAAAATGCCTTCCTTAATGATGTTACGTTTATTCACAACCAACCTTCAGCATTTCCTTTACCTCCTCCGTTAAAGATGTCAGACTTTTTTGAAACCTTGCTTGTTCCAGTGTTAAAGTATCAACATTTGTTTTTAATTTCTGAACCAAAACTTTGTGTGTTCCATTTCTCTTAGCATCTTCCTTATTATCCTTTCTGTCATTTTACTGTGGAGTTGTAGCCTCTTGGAATAGTACATTATTTGTATCCTACTGCTGCTGGTTGGTTGCGTGCTGTGCAACTACATTCTCCCAAAAGACCTCCATTACCTTTTCTATAACCGTTTGCTGCTTGATAACATTTTCTAGTTTTAGCAATTCATAGTGACATCATTTTCCAGTGCTCTTAGTACCTTTAGAGCTAGAGTCACTATCCTTAAAGTTTTAACAATACTTTTAGAAGCTGCCACTCTTTATTCAATTCTTGATAGCAAATTATATCTGGTGTGCAGACAGTCTAATACTCTTACTTCTAGTAGCACCTGAGCTTGTGTTTGCTTTAAAATATCATTGCAGGACAGACCTAATTTGCAGCTGTTCAGTTTTGTATACATTTCTTCCAGCGTTTTTAATTTCAAACTCTGCACTGCAATTTTGTCAGTATTCCTTATAGCATGCAATTCCCAGCTGCTTGTCTTACAATCCATTTGTGATTCATTTGTGATAACAGCTTTGAAAAATACCTTTGTGAATCATTCAGGAAGTATTTATCTTTTCAAAAAATTCACCAATATTGGCTAAGGCATGAACACCATGCCTTGCAACTTCTTGGAAACAAAGTGATTTTTTTCAACATTGATAGTGTCATCATTTTTTTTCTTTTACTCTAACTCAACTTTTTTTCACTTCAGCGTTTCGTAAAAAACTCTACTGCCAATCATTAGTGGACCGGAGTTCCGCTGTGGCGACCCCTTACCGGGAAAAAGCCGAAAGACAAACAACAACAACAACTCTAACTGAACTTTTTTTCTAAGAATCTGTTACAATGCAATAGTTACTTTTTATCGGCATAAAATCACAAATGAAAAAATGATTGGTACCTTCAATTGTTTTGCAGTAATTAACACTTCCATCAGTTTTTAAGGTTTAGCTCAGAACACACTGTGAAATTACAGGCATTGATTTCACATTATCTGCTTTGTATTGTCTAACATTTCTTATATTGGGAAATGCCTTACTTCCTTGGGTTACTTCTCTTACAATTCACATCTTGATTTGAGTTATGACATGACTTTTACATGCAATATTTTCACAGACACCTTAGTAAATGTACTATTCACTTTTAATAGGTATAACTTTGTCAGACAACCCTTCAAAACTACAGCAATAAACCATTTGCCAAAATTCAGCTGTTGATATTGCAAAATTTCTTCAGGTACAGTTTTGCAGATTTACTTCTTCTTCACCAATTTTCCAGGTATACATAATTTAATCAGAGTTTTTTCTTTACTGGGACATGTAATATAACAATACTTTTATTTGACCCCATAAGCACACGTTTTCCAAAAGAAAGTTTACTTATTAGTGCTTACTGCAATATAATTTCATCATCTAAGCCAAAACTATAACACAATTGCTATCTTTCTCTGAAGGTGTTACACTCCATCTCCAGTTTAATACATGCAAAAACTTAGAAGGATTTCAAAAATGTCTGCACACTCGCTACCAACTTAATTTCAGTTCTTCCATTGTGAAAACAGAAACTCAGAAAAGAGAGCCAGTGAATTTGGCTTTTTGGGAAAATTTCAGTTACTGGTTTTGGTGCAAGACACGACTTCCAATAGCCTAGAGGAAAAATAAGTCAAATATGCTCAGAAATAATCAAAATAAATAAAACATTGGAGTATATCAACCCAAATAACAAAAAGCTGGACAAATGCAAGAAGCTTTTAATAGATATTCAGATGAACTGACAAAACTACAAAAATCAGAGGTTAAAATGAAGAAAAGGCTGGCTGAGTATGAGACTGCTCAAGAAGACATATTTGAAAAAAATATATAGATTAGAGGACAAGGCATGTAGGGAAAACCTAAGATTTTCTGCTGTACCAGAGAAGTTGGAAGGAACACACTGTATTAATTTTATGAAAGCACAAATAAGAAACTAGAGTGGTATTCCACAGCAAGGGCTGTTAATTGAAAGAGGCATCATGCGTATGCTCCAAAACTGGCCATGAGAAAGAAGACAAGACCTCTAATAATAAAAATGCAATCCTAACAGCAGAAAATAGTTGATTCTGACAAAACTGTGGCAGAAGGATAAAGTACTAAAAGTTGCAGGCAGTAGAGTGTTTGTGGAAAATGATTACTCACCAGGCAGAGGACGAATAAATTTATTCCAACCATCAGGGAATGTAGAGAAGCAAGTATGAGATTCAAACTGCTGTATTCAACTGTCTTCACAATACTTTTTCCTGGAAGTTCAAAGTCATTTTTGATGTTGCTAAGAAGGAAATACAAACATCTGCCCAACAAAAAATGAGCTATCAAACACAAGGAGATTCTGCTTCTTACTCTTCTCATAATAAAGCTCATAGAGAGACTATGCTAGTGAAACTTTTTCCAATGGTCCAATGGAAAATGCTTGAGAGATAGAAAAAAGTACAGGAGTTGACTACAAAAACTAGTAGTACATTGTAAATGAACCAGAGGAACAACAGGAATAAAAGCAGCAGCTCAGGAATTAATGAATAAATACAGAATTAAAAAGCATCAATCACATTTGTGAAATATGGTGGAAAAAGAAAAGCTGGAAATATTGGACATTTTTGACTTTGTTAAACTTGCAGTAGACTCTAAAACATATTCCCCACTTTGTGTCATTAACGTTTGGAAGAACATTAAGGAAAGGGGAAGAGGAAGAAAAGAGGAAACTGTAAGTAAAACAATTTTTGTTCTTAAAAGTATTTTTATAAAACATGGCATATACTGCATATTATTAGTAAAGCTTTTTCAGTTATTTTTATGTGCATTAGGGATAATAAAGTAAACAGGTGCCCTTTTTCTTTTCTCTTTTCATTTCTTTCTTCTTGCTCAATTTTAAGAAATGTAGGCACTGCAATGTAAAAATAGAAGAAAGCCTGGACAAAAGTGTATGATATGTAAAACTGATATGCTTTTTCCTCCTCTTGCTTAGGGGAACAGCTGGATTAAGGCCCTTGGTTTGATCTAACGACAAGTTTTAAGTAGAAGCAAATAAATTAAAGAACATAAAATGTAACGGAAAATTTCCTTTAACCAATAAATGTTCACAGTGTAACATAAGAGAAGCTTGTAGACGGCAACTGTGTATCTGGTTCTCACATTTCCATGCAGACTAGCTGATAATACCAATAAAAACAGAACACTTTTTTATTTCAATGGCTAAGATATAATGTTTTCTGAAAGCATTCAATTTGTTTTCTATATCCAGGAGAGGAATAAAGATAAGACAAAAACAGGTAACACTTAGTAAAAGCAGAAGCACAGGCTACACCACATGTCTTGGCATGGATAACCTTCATTATAGATCAATTCAAACCTGTGAGTGTAGCAGTCAATCTGTGACAATTATTCTTAATAGGAGGGTTAAACTCCATTATGTGAAGATTTACAAAATGTGTATGTGTTTGCATTAAGTTAATAGGTTATGGTATGTTCTGGGTGTGTTTTTTAGGGATTTTATTAAAACAAAAAGTCTTGTAAGACATAACACAGGTTCAAATGGATGTGACAAAAAACAACTGTATAAAAGATCAACCTGCTAAACATTTGTGTATGCATGTGTTAGAGAAAAATACTTTAAAAAGACCAAAAGCATAAGGTTCAGTTCAGGTATTTTTATTCTTGTGCAAGGAGACAAAAATGCAGTTACAGAGTTTGTCTGACTAAATCAGGAAGTGTCACAGTTATTATACCTTTCTTTCAAGACATTGCCCACTTCGACTGACGTAGCAGATCACCAGTTCATAATTCTGTTATTTTACAGATATTTCTCATGTTTCTAGCTGACTCTTCAAAGTTTAAAAAATATTTTTCAGTAAACAGGGTGGCCTTGATGACCACTGGTCAATTATAACTTTCTTGCTAGTGATGTTACAAGTCTAGGTACTATGGTTAATTTAAGCACAATGCAAGTACAGATTTCTGAAGCAGTTTATTGTTTATTATATCTAACTATCTTGCAGCTTGTGCACTTTTTCATCAAAACGAACAGAACTTATTGTCTATAATGAATGGATCTACAGAAATTATTATTATTCTCCTTTTAATTTCCTGACCTAGCAGAAAATCACCTGCTTTCCAGAACATTTCCAAGGCATAAGCATGTATTTTGCTGTGCTAGGCAAACTAGGTCAGAGTGCATCTTGCAGTGTCAGAAAGCACAATTTCAGAAAAGCACATTTTCAGTCTCAAATAAGACTAATGCTGCATATAGAATAAAAACATGTTAATCTTCCCTTATTAGAATAAGCATTGCACACATATGTTAATACATATTTTTTCTAACATTTCCCCCTGTTAATACTTTTTATTCTATTTCAAAAGCATAAACAGTGTGCTTATTCTCCTAACCTCTTCCTTTGAGGATTTGCAGCTAAGAGAGTCATTCAGTTTAAACTTATGAAAGTGTTTCCTTTTTCAACAGTTCTTCAAATTCAGTACTTTGATACAAAGTCTCAGAAACTGACATGTCTATAAAATCTTTGATTAAATTTTTTCATGCAGGGAATTCCACAGCAAATGCATGCTCCTAACAATAGTAATCCCACACAAATGGCAATCAGGATGTTCATTAGGATGGAACTCCACCCCCCAAACATATTCTGGAAAAAGTCCGTCAGTGGGTTTGGGCCTGGCCTGGTCATGTCTGACACTTGTTGGATCACTTCTAAATGGTCATTAATTTCGTGCTTATTGTCGGGAATGAATGAACAGCACTCGTCTTTGATTAAAGCGCACGTACCACCTCTCATCGCTAGGGTGAAGTCAAGAGCCATGAGGTTTTGAAGCACCACAGTTTTCATTGCATTCATTTCATCAGTCATTAATTCAAGGGCAGAAAAAGTTGCATTGCTCATGACCTCGAGAAGTTTGGATAGATTTCTCAGTTCCCAAATTGATTTAACTGCACCATATGCAGGGGCTATTACAGCCCAGGA
This sequence comes from Protopterus annectens, assembly GCF_019279795.1. Taxonomy (NCBI): domain Eukaryota; kingdom Metazoa; phylum Chordata; order Ceratodontiformes; family Protopteridae; genus Protopterus; species Protopterus annectens. The sequence continues at coordinate 703,860,290 of NC_056745.1, read as the reverse complement.
TATGATAGTGTCACTCAAGTCCATGTGTGCTAGTTTATTTTTGTCTTTCACGGAGTTATGGTTCCTCCAGCCTGCTATGATCTGTCCCACTGGATTCTCAGGTTTCTTGATTGGATTTTCAGGTTTCTTTGCGACATCTCTGACATTTCAAATTCTCTCATGAGGCAAAGCTGTAGTGTGTCATATGGCCGGGACCAGGTAACCCAAAAAACAACTGCCAGACCAATTCTCAAGCAATCATTTGTATGCCTTTTTCCCACATATGAAATAACAGTTTTCTACCTTAGTATTGATATACACCTTCCCTGCATGAAACATTTTCTTATCTATAATAGACAGTTGCTTTAAAAGAACAGGATTATGTTGTATATCACTGACAGTTTTATGCAAGGACTCAAAGTATGAGTCATAATCTGCATCACAAATTGTTTCTGTATTTTTAGCATTTTAAGGTTTAATATAACATTTATAAGAAACAGTCACATTACATCTACTCCAACCTACTTGAATAGTGTCATTCTTAAAAAAACATACAATTCCTGTTTGTGTAACAGGCAGAAATAATGCAATTTTGTCTCTAGATTTCACAGGTGTAGTCTCAAAAATCAAGTTTTGCCAGGTCTCATTGACCCCTAGGGGGACAGCAGCCATCAATAATCCCCCGTATGCTGTTGGTATGGCCGTGCAAATCCAACAATTTGAAATATTAAAAGTCTCAGCATACACATATTTGATTGCTTGGTAAGTGTTAAAGTTCGGATGCCAGTCTATGAATGTTGAATCACGTTTGTTCAGTCTAGCTGGTGTGGCTGAAGAAAAGAAAGGCCACAGTAAAAAGAACATTGTCACTAATGTACTTATTAGGACGATTATGCAACACTGCTGAATATACTGCTGAAATCATTCAGTATTCCTATTGTCTCTAGGTGTTGTCGTCATTTTATTGCTGCTGTGTGTTAGCAAGAGTTTTATCAAGTTCAAAGTTTTTGACTAGTTTACAGTGTGTTAAATGAATCCAAGATGAACGTTCTGCAATCTTGACTGCTGTGGGTGTGCTCAGCAGTACTTGATACGGACCTTCCCACTTAGGTGTCGTCCAATTCTTCTTTTTGATTGTCTTCACCCAGACCCAAGTGCCTGGGGATACTGCTACTTCGGAGGGGTTAGTTTGGTCTTTATCTGAAACAGAATTAAACTGTAAAAGATGTTTGTTATTTAGCATATTCCTCATGTAATCTGCAAGTGTCCAATCTGCTTCCTGGTCAGCAGGCATGAGAGGTTTCCACTGAGGTATATAATAAGCTCTTCTGAAAATCTTTTCGAAAGGTGTCAATCCTTTTGCATTCGGAACAGTTCTCATGCTCAACAGTGCCAGGGGCAAACAGTACACCCAATTCTTCTGTGTTTCTGCGATAAGCTTCTTAAGCTTATTCTTTAAAACTCTATTGTGCCTTTCTACCAACCCTGCAGATTGAGGGTGATATGCACAGTGATGTTTTAAAGAAATCCCAAAATACTGACTTAGCTGTTGTATAGTTTGGTTAACAAAATGTGTACCATTGTCACTGTAGATCCTTTCCGGTATGCCAAATCTAGGAATAATCTCTTTAACTAGGGTCTCTGCAACAGTGGCTGCATCTGGTTTACTAGTCAGAAAGGCCTCCACCCATTTGGAGTACATATCCACAATGACAAGGCAGTACTTTTTGTTTTCACATTTGTTCAATTCTATGAAATCCATACAGATGGTATGAAACGGATACGGTGGTGTAGGGGAAACTCCCTTGCTTGGGCTTTAATGCCCTTTGTGCATGATGTTTATTACAAGTGTGACATGACAGGCAAAATTTTTTAGTGTAGTTTGAAAACCCATACGTAGCGAACACCCGAGTCACTAACTGTACCATCTCCCCTGTTGAGACATGGCTCTGCCCATGGCTCAACAAAGTTGCATATCTAAATAAATTAGACGGTAATATTGTTTTTTCCTCTTTTGAGATGTACAGCCCTTCCTTCAGAATTGCTCCTCATCTTTTCCATTTTTGTTTCTCAGCCTGTGTAGTAAGTGTCTGCATTGTTTTCAACATTTCTAAGTCTAAAATCTCAGAAGGTTGTAATTCCTCGTTCAAAAGAAATGCTTCTGAGGCTGCTCGCTTTGCAGCTGTGTCAGCTCTCGCATTGCCTTTTGAAATCCTATCTTGTTGTTTTGTATGAGCTATGCATTTACAAATAGCTACTTTCTGAGGCAACTGAATAGAATCTAACAAATCTAAAATAAACTGTGCATGGTTAATCGGTTTGCCAGTAGATGTCACCATTCCTCGATTCTTCCACTGTTGTGCAAAAACATGTACAGTAGAAAAAGCATACTGACTGTCTGTAAAAATGTTTACGCTTTTACCCTTTGCTAAGGTATATGCCCGTGTCAAGGCAATCAACTCTGCTGCTTGTGCAGATAAGTTATGTGGTAGAGGTTTTGCTTCTACAATCTCAGTATCAGAAACTACTGCATAACCTGTTAGGTTCTGTCCTGTAGGACTCCTTTTGCATGAACCATCCACGTAATATGTCACCTTGGCATCATCCAAGGGAACATCCGTGAGGTCTTTTCTAGGCAGTGTCTTTTGCTCAATTACCTGCAGGCAGTTATGGGGTGTGCCATCCACAGGAGTTGGGAGCAAGGTAGACGGATTCAAAGTAGTACATCGTTCAATTGTCATGTGAGGTTGGCTCAGCAATATAGTCATATAAGAAAGATGCCTAGCAGGGTAAAGATATGCTACTTTTTCTTGCAGTAAAATGATTGTGACTGCATGAGGCACTCTCAATGTGAGAGGGTGGAATAACACTACTGAGGCTGAAGCCTGCACTGCCATTGCAGCTGCAACTACTGCTTGTACACAGTGGGGTAGAGACTGCGCCACTGGGTCTAGTTGTGATGAATAATAAGCAATGGGGCGTTGTTTGTCCCCATGCTGTTGAGTCAATACTGATGTCATATAACCAGGGGCGGCTCGTGGCATAGGGCTGCCGGACTGCAGCCCCCTCAAAAATAAAAAAGAAAAAAGAAAAACAAATGAAAAATAAAAAAATATATATTTTTTTAATTTCGGACTTCAGCGCATGCATAGACCGAGTCCCGACTTATCGGTCTATGCGCATGCTCAACCCGGCCGTCCCCATAGAGGGACACAAGGAGACGTCTGTGCACTTTTACAGTGCACAGACCCGCCAGGAGTATAGGACGCGTCCGGACTGCAAGAGGAGCAGCAGGGACTCGGGACAGAGCCGTCGGCGTCGGGAAGGAGCATTGGGATCTCGCGGGTCTTCAGTATGCGGAAGGATGTATGTACGGACGTTCTGGATGTATTCATTCAGGTAAGGTGCCTTTTATTTTATTGAGTTTGTGCTTTTTAATTTACAATGTGTGTTTGTGCTTGTGCTTTACTGGAGTTTGTGTATGGTGCTTGTGCTTTACTGGAGTTTGTGTATGGTGCTTGTGCTTTACTGGAGTGTGTGTGTGTGTGTGTGTGTGTGTGTGTGTGTGTGTGTGTGTGTGTGTGTGTGTGTGTGTGTGTGTGTGTGTGTGGCGTGTGTGTGTTTGCACATGCACATTTGCACCATGCGTACTCATGTGGGTTTACCTTTTCATGTAGACATACAAAATGACAAAACAAAATAAACTACTACATAGAAATATATTTGCCTTGGGGAAATAAGGGCAGTCTAAAACAATATCTTAAGTCAGAAGACTTTATCACAATGTGTGCTGCTGCATTCTGTGTTATTGTTTTATGTTTCTATGGTACAGAGTTTGTGTTTTAGTTTTAAATAATGTTGCGTTTGGCTTTCTGGTTTGGAAAATACTGTGGTTCTGTATTCTGTGTTTTAAACTGCAAGATACTATTACTTCAACACTAGCATATGACTGGCACTTTGCAAGCATAGCTCTGATGAGCACTTTAAAGGTTACATGCCTTGTTTGAAAACCGTATTCCTCTAAAATCCCTTCCTTCCCTTGACCACGTTACCGTCAGTAAAACAGTTGAAATCGAATGATTGCTTGGTTGTATAACACTTGTTACACATCAAATTTGAATGATACCCTAGAATGTCTTTGGTGGGGCCATCGATGATGTATGGAAATGTGGCATGCACTGAAGGCTCTTAACACAACAATGTGGACAAAAGGTTCAGCAGCTGTGACCTGGTTTAATTTATGTCCCAGAAAAAATAATTGTGAAATTGAAATGTAAGATGATCTTTTTTTCAAAAAAATCAGCTTGACTTATTCTCCTGCCCAACCCACTGTATTTTCCTCCATGGAAAGATGATTCATGCCAGACTAACATGTGTTAAAAAACTGTGTACTAAGTCAATGTGTTTCAGTTTCATTGGTAGCTTCATCAAATTGTACGTTCGGCACATAATTCTTCCAGAGATTTCATGCTGTTAAGACACACACATTTAAAACATATACATTAGTTATGTGCTATCCCAGGATACATCATATTATGTGTGGTGCAAGGTGTTCCAACCATTTCACAAAAAGGCAGCAAGCTGTGTGGCAAAAAGTCAAATTATTTTGTTCAAGACCATGACATAAACACATTCAAAGTGTGGAGTGTAGTTATCTAACTCATTTGTCTCTAGTGCTTTGACTACTAAACTGAACAGCCTTTATACTTTCTCTGGTTCATATACATGCATTTTACATAACATGCAAATTCATTTTCGTCTCTGAATGAGGCAGACAGTTACACATCATTTTGTCTACTTTCTGCTTTCTTTTTTTCTACCCTTGGTTGCTACATTCCTGTTTCATTCACAGTACTGAATTCTGATTCAGTCTCTACAGCTCCTCTCCCAAATTACCACCCCTGAGTGATCTTCAGTAACAGGGGGGGGGTGTGTGTGTGTGTGTGTGTGAAAATGCCCCAGGTGCTTATGGTGGTGTGGTAGGGAATGCCTCAGGCTTGAACCCTGTACCCTGTATGCAGGTGTTAAAGACTTGAGTTCCCTACCCACCACCATTTGTAAAAAAAATTCAGATTTTTACCTCATATTCGATCTGATCTGTTCCTCATAATATCTGTGGTTTGTAAATGTTGCAATGCTTGATATTTGATGGTGTAGTAGTAGCATTGTTGCCTCACAGCTGCAGGTTCTTGGGTTTGATTCTTGGCTGGGGTTCCTTCTTTGTGGGGTCTGTATCTTCTCCCTGTGTTTGTGTGGGTTTGCTTTTGTGTCCTGTCCTCCCATGTTACAAAGACATGTCTGCATTATTTCTTCCTGGGCTTCTGCTGAAAATTGTTTATTTGTTCCAAGTCAGACTGTCCTGATTAAAAAATGTTAAATAAAATTGATAGGCATTTGAATTTCAGACTTAAGGGTTTCTGAATGTTTAATTCCTTGTGTATTTGATGGTGCAGTGGTAGTGTTGTTGCCTCACAGCTATAGGTTTTCTGGTTTGATTCTTGGTTGGGGTGGCTTCTGTGTGGAGTCTGCATCTCCTCCATGTGTTTGTGTGGATTTGCTCTGGTGCCCTGCCATTTTACAAAGACGTGTCTGCAGTTTTAATCCCTGCTGAAAATTGGTTTTGTTCTGTCCGCAGTAAAATTGACAGGCATTTGAATTTCAGACTTCAGGTTTCTGAATGTTTAATTCCTTGCATAATTGATGTTGCGGTGGTAGTATTGTTGCCTTACAGCTATAGGTTTTCTGGTTTGATTCTTGGTTGGGGTGGCTTCTGTTTGGAGTCTGCATCTCCTGCCTGTGTTTGTGTGGATTTGCTCTGGTGCCCTGCCATTTTACAAAGATGTGTCTGCAGTTTTAATCCCTCGTCTCTGCTGAAAATTGTTTTGTTCTGTCCGCGGTAAAATTGACAGGCATTTGAATTTCAGACTTCAGGTTTCTGAATGTTTAATTCCTTGTATAATTGATGGTGCAGTGATAGTATTGTTACCTCACAACTATAGGTTTTCTGGTTTGATTCTTGGTTGGGGTGGCTTCTGTCTGCATCTCCTCCTGTATTTGTGTGGATTTGCTCTGGTGCCCTGCCATTTTACAAAGACGTGTCTGCAGTATTAATCCCTGCATCTCTGCTGAAAATTGTTTTGTTCTGTCCGCAGTAAAATTGACAGGCATTTGAATTTCAGACTTCAGGTTTCTGAATGTTTAATTCCTTGCAGATTTGATGGTGCAGTGGTAGTATTGTTGCCTCACAGCTATAGGTTTTCTGGTTTGATTCTTGGTTGGGGTGGCTTCTGTTTGGAGTCTGCATCTCCTGCCTGTGTTTGTGTGGATTTGCTCTGGTGCCCTGCCATTTCACAAAGATGTGTCTGCAGTTTTAATCCCTGCGTCTCTGCTGAAAATTGTTTTGTTCTGTCCGCAGTAAAATTGACAGGCATTTGAATTTCAGACTTCAGGTTTCTGAATGTTTAATTCCTTGTATAATTGATGGTGCAGTGATAGTATTGTTACCTCACAACTATAGGTTTTCTGGTTTGATTCTTGGTTGGGGTGGCTTCTGTCTGCATCTCCTCCCTGTATTTGTGTGGATTTGCTCTGGTGCCTGCCATTTTACAAAGACGTGTCTGCAGTATTAATCCCTCGTCTCTGCTGAAAATTGTTTTGTTCTGTCCAGTAAAATTGACAGGCATTTGAATTTCAGACTTCAGGTTTCTGAATGTTTAATTCCTTGTATAATTGATGGTGCAGTGATAGTATTGTTACCTCACAACTATAGGTTTTCTGGTTTGATTCTTGGTTGGGGTGGCTTCTGTCTGCATCTCCTCCCTGTATTTGTGTGGATTTGCTCTGGTGCCCTGCCATTTTACAAAGACGTGTCTGCAGTATTAATCCCCCCTTTTCAAGCACAGGCTACACCACATGTCTTGGCATGGATAACCTTCATTACAGATCAATTCAAACCTGTGAGTGTAGCAGTCAATCTGTGACAATTATTCTTAATAGGAGGGTTAAACTCCATTATGTGAAGATTTACAAAATGTGTATGTGTTTGCATTAAGTTAATAGGTTATGGTATGTTCTGGGTGTGTTTTTTAGGGATTTTATTAAAACAAAAAGTCTTGTAAGACATAACACAGGTTCAAATGGATGTGACAAAAAAAACAACTGTATAAAAGATCAACCTGCTAAACATTTGTTTATCCATGTGTTAGAGAAAAATACTTTAAAAAGACCAAAAGCATAAGGTTCAGTTCAGGTATTTTTATTCTTGTGCAAGGAGACAAAAAATGCAGTTACAGAGTTTGTCTGACTAAATCAGGAAGTGTCACAGTTATTATACCTTTCTTTCAAGACATTGCCCACTACGACTGACGTAGCAGATCACCAGTTCATAATTCTGTTATTTTACAGATATTTCTCATGTTTCTAGCTGACTCTTCAAAGTTTAAAAAAGATTTTTCAGTAAACAGGGTGGCCTTGATGACCACTGGTCAATTATAACTTTCTTGCTAGTGATGTTACAAGTCTAGGTACTATGGTTAATTTAAGCACAATGCAAGTACAGATTTCTGAAGCAGTTTATTGTTCATTATATCTAACTATCTTGCAGCTTGTGCACTTTTTCATCAACATGAACAGAGCTTATTGTCTATAATGAATGGATCTACAGAAATTATTATTATTCTCCTTTTAATTTCCTGACCTAGCAGAAAATCACCTGCTTTCCAGTACATTTCCAAGGCATAAACATGTATTTTGCTGTGCTAGCAAACTAGGTCAGAGTGCATCTTGCAGTGTCAGAAAGCACAATTTCAGAAAAGCATGTTTTCAGTTTCAGATAAAACTAATACTGCATATAGAATAAAAACGTGTTAATCTTCCCTTATTAGAATAAGCATTGCACACATATGTTAATACATATTTTTTCTAACATTTCCCCCCTGTTAATACTTTTTATTCTATTTCAAAAGCATAAACAGTTTGCTTATTCTCCTAACCTCTTCCTTTGAGGATTTGCAGCTAAGAGAGTCATTCAGTTTAAACTTATGAAAGTGTTTCCTTTTTCAACAGTTCTTCAATTTCAGTACTTTGATACAAAGTCTCAGAAACTGACATGTCTATAAAATCTTTGATTAATTTTTTTCATGCAGGGAATTCCACAGCAAATGCATGCTCCTAACAATAGTAATCCCACACAAATGGCAATCGGGATGTTCATTAGGATGGAACTCCACCCCCCACACATATTCTGGAAAAAGTCCATCAGTGGGTTTGGGCCTGGCCTGGTCATGTCTGACACTTGTTGGATCACTTCTAAATGGTCATTAATTTCGTGCTTATTGTCAGGAATGAACAAACAGCACTCGTCTTTGATTAAAGCGCATGTACCACCTCTCGTCGCTAGGGTGAAGTCAAGAACCATGAGGTTTTGAAGTACCACAGTTTTTATTGCATTCATTTCATCAGTCATTAATTCAAGGGCAGAAAAAGTTGCATTGCTCATGACCTCGAGAAGTTTGGATAGATTTTTCAGTTCCCAAATTGATTTAACTGCACCATATGCAAGGGCTATGCCAGCCCAGGATATGATAGTGTCACTCAAGTCCATGTGTGCTAGTTTATTTTTGTCTTTCACGGAGTTATGGTTCCTCCAGCCTGCTACGATCTGTCCCACTGGATTCTCAGGTTTCTTGATTGGATTTTCAGGTTTCTTTGTGACATCTCTGACATTTCAAATTCTCCCATGAGGCAAAGCTGTAGTGTGTCATATGGCCGGGACCAGGTAACCCAAAAAACAACTGCCGGACCAATTCTCAGGCAACCATTTGTATGCCTTTTTCCCACATATGAAATAACAGTTTTCTACCTTAGTATTGATATACACCTTCCCTGCATGAAACATTTTCTTATCTATAATAGACAGTTGCTTTAAAAGAACAGGATTATGTTGTATATCACTGACAGTTTTATGCAAGGACTCAAAGTATGAGTCATAATCTGCATCACAAATTGTTTCTGTATTTTTAGCATTTTTAGGTTTAATATAACATTTATAAGAAACAGTCACATTACATCTACTCCAACCTACTTGAACAGTGTCATTCTTAAAAAAGCATACAATTCCTGTTTGTGTAACAGGCAGAAATAATGCAATTTTGTCTCTAGATTTCACAGGTGTAGTCTGAAAAATCAAGTTTTCCCAGGTCTCATTGACCCCTAGGGGGACAGCAGCCATCAATAATCCCCCGTATGCTGTTGGTATGGCTGTGCAAATCCAACAATTTGAAATATTAAAAGTCCCAGCATACACATATTTGATTGCTTGGTAAGTGTTAAAGTTCGGATGCCAGTCTATGAATGTTGAATCATGTTTGTTCAGTCTAGCTGGTGTGGCTGAAGAAAAGAAAGGCCACAGCAAAAAGAACATTGTCACTAATGCAGTTATTAAGATGATTATGCAACACTGCTGAATATACTGCTGAAATCGTTCAGTATTCCTATTGTCTCTAGGTCTTGTCGTCATTTTATTGCTGCTGTGTGTTAGCAAGAGTTTTATCAAGTTCAAAGTTTTTGACTAGTTTACAGTGTGTTAAATGAATCCAAGATGAACGTTCAGCAATCTTGACTGCTGTGGGTGTGCTCAGCAGTACTTGATATGGACCTTCCCACTTTGGTGTCGTCCAATTCTTCTTTTTGATTGTCTTCACCCAGACCCAAGTGCCTGGGGCTACTGCTACTTCGGAGGGGTTAGTTTGGTCTTTATCTGAAACAGAATTAAACTGTAAAAGATGTTTGTTATTTAGCATATTCCTCATGTAATCTGCAAGTGTCCAATCTGCTTCCTGGTCTGCAGGCATGAGAGGTTTCCACTGAGGTATATAATAAGCTCTTCTGAAAATCTTTTTGAAAGGTGTCAATCCTTTTGCATTCGGAACAGTTCTCATGCTCAACAGTGCCAGGGGCAAACAGTACACCCAATTCTTCTGTGTTTCTGCGATAAGCTTCTTAAGCTTATTCTTTAAAACTCTATTGTGCCTTCCTACCAACCCTGCAGATTGAGGGTGATATGCACAGTGATGTTTTAAAGAAATCCCAAAATACTGACTTAGCTGTTGTATAGTTTGGTTAACAAAATGTGTACCATTGTCACTGTAGATCCTTTCCGGTATGCCAAATCTAGGAATAATCTCTTTAACTAGGGTCTCTGCAACAGTGGCTGCATCTGGTTTACTAGTCAGAAAGGCCTCCACCCATTTGGAGAACATATCCACAATGACAAGGCAGTACTTTTTGTTTTCACATTTGTTCAATTCTATGAAATCCATACAGATGGTATGAAACGGATACGGTGGTGTAGGGAAACTCCCTTGCTTGGGCTTTAATGCCCCTTGTGCATGATGTTTATTACAAGTGTGACATGACAGGCAAAATTTTTTAGTGTAGTTTGAAAACCCATACGTAGCAAACACCCGATTCACTAACTGTACCATCCCCCCTGTTGAGACATGGCTCTGCCCATGGCTCAACAAAGCTGCATATCTAAATAAATTAGATGGTAATATTGTTTTTTCCTCTTTTGAGATGTACAGCCCTTCCTTCAGAATTGCTCCTCGTCTTTTCCATTTTTGTTTCTCAGCCTGCGTAGTAAGTGTCTGCATTGTTTTCAACATTTCTAAGTCTAAAATCTCAGAAGGTTGTAATTCCTCGTTCAAAAGAAATGCTTCTGAGGCTGCTCGCTTTGCAGCTGTGCCAGCTCTCGCATTGCCTTTTGAAATCCTATCTTGTTGTTTTGTATGAGCTATGCATTTACAAATAGCTACTTTCTGAGGCAACTGAATAGAATCTAACAAATCTAAAATAAACTGCATGGTTAATCAGTTTGCCAGTAGATGTCACCATTCCTCGATTCTTCCACTGTTGTGCAAAAACATGTACAGTAGAAAAAGCATACTGGCTGTCTGTAAAAATGTTTATGCTTTTACCCTTTGCTAAGGTACATGCCCGTGTCAAGGCAATCAACTCTGCTGCTTGTGCAGATAAGTTATGTGGTAGAGGTTTTGCTTCTACAATCTCAGTATTTGAAACTACTGCATAACCTGTTAGGTTCTGTCCTGTAGGACTCCTTTTGCATGAACCATCCACGTAATATGTCACCTTGGCATCATCCAAGGGAACATCCGTGAGGTCTTTTCTAGGCAGTGTCTTTTGCTCAATTACCTGCAGGCAGTTATGGGGTGTGCCATCCACAGGAGTTGGGAGCAAGGTAGACGGATTCAAAGTAGTACATCATTCAATTGTCATGTGAGGTTGGCTCAGCAATATAGTCATATAAGAAAGATGTCTAGCAGGGTAAAGATATGCTACTTTTTCTTGCAGTAAAATGATTGTGACTGCATGATGCACTCTCAATGTGAGAGGGTGGAATAACACTACTGAGGCTGAAGCCTGCACTGCCATTGCAGCTGCAACTACTGCTTGTACACAGTGGGGTAGAGACTGCGCCACTGGGTCCAGTTGTGATGAATAATAAGCAATGGGGCGTTGTTTGTCCCCATGCTGTTGAGTCAATACTGATGTCATATAACCTTGCTTGCAATCTAAAGTTTGGAAAAAACGTTTGTGATAATTTGGTAATCCTAAAACTAATGATGATGCTATCAATTGTTTTAGCTTGCAGAAAGTCAATTCTGCTTTTGGTGTCCATTGTATTAAATCTTGTGCTGCCATGGGCTTCTTAAAGATCAGGTCGGTTAAAGGTGCAGATTCCAAAGCATAGTTTGGGATCCAACTCCGACAAAAATTAGTTGTACCCAGGAAGGACATAATTTCCTTCTTGGTCATGGGTTTTGGTGCTTGTAAGATCGCTACTTTTCTGTCCTTATCTAATGTTCTGCCTTCTTTGGATATTACATATCCAAGGTATTTCACTTGTTTTCTCCAAAGCTGCAATTTATTTTTGCTTACTTTGTGTCCTTCAACTGCTAGGAATTTTAATAATGCTATAGTATCTTCCCTACAATCTTGCTGGGTAGGGGCGGCCAGCAGGATGTCATCAACATAAAGTAAAATTTGACTACCTCTCGGTGAGATAAATCCCACTAAATTACTTGCCATCTCTTGTGAGAATATTGTTGGACTTTCACTATAACCCTGTGGTAGTCGCGTATATGTATACCGTTTCCCCTGAAATGTAAATGCAAACCAATACTGGCTGTCAGGGTGTATTGGTATCGAAAAGAATGCATTGCTGATACCTACCACAGAAAAGTACTTCTGCTGAAGTTTTAAATCATTCAACAAGGTATGTGGATCTGGCACCGTAGGTGCTCTTGGTATGACTGCATCATTTACAGCTTGTAAATCTTGGACCATACGCCATTCTCCATTTGCTTTTCTAACTGGGAATGAGGGTGTGTTACTTGGCGAATCGGGAGATTCCACCAGTATTCCCTTCTTAAGCAAAGCTGCTATGATAGGTTTAATACCTGCCTCTGCATCTTTTCTCAAGGGGTACTGTCTCTTTTGTGGTCTGAATGCTGACTTTGGCGTGATAGTAACTGGTCCTGCTGTGCGAATAAGTCCTATGTGTGATTTTCCTGTTGACCAGAGAGTTTCTGGTATGTCTAACAAAGCTTTTTCTTCCTCTTCCTCTTCTAATAAGAGGGCTTCTCAGCTGTCTTTGCTGGACTGCAAGTGTACAGCTGGATGTGTTTGTGTTATCCAGTTCAGTTTCTGTCTTTGTATTCCCTGTTCTGACAGTTCTGCTTCTGTCTGTTTTTCCCATTTCGTGACTTTTTCTCCTAGGTCTATCCATTTCAAATCTTCCTCTTTAGTTAAACTAACATGTGGTATTAGATTTGATTTGTAAAGCGAAAAGAACTCCTGGGGTAATGAACAGCTAACTACACTGTTCCCTTTCGTGTCCCAGTACAAATTATACAGTACTAATCTGTTTGCATGATTTTTAAACAATTCTTGTTCATATTCTTTGTCAGGTCCTGGTGTATTACAATAATACAGAGTACAGTGCAACAGATGTTGTATGTCAATGCAAAGGGAGGGGAACTTACTGATAGCTACATTCATTAACTCTTCAATTACTGCTCCAGGGCCAGTCGTAACTAAGTCCTGGCTGTACCAGTAAAATGTCTCACGTTCCATTTGCACTGCAAAAGTATTAGTCTGTCATTGTGCTTCCGTACTCTGCATGGTTGGAACTACTTCTATGCCTGATAGTTGCATAAGATCTCTGCCCAAAAGGTTCACTGGGCATTTTGCAGAAACAACAATTTTGCTTTTCTGGGTTAATCCTGAAACACGATCCATTATTGTAATGTTATGGAAGAGAGGCTCCCGATACAGCTGTCCATTAGCTGCTTTTACTAGTATAAAGTCATGTGATTCTGAATTTTCTGGTAGTTTGGAGGGGTGTACCAGGGTTCGTGATGCCCCTGAATCACACAAAAATTTGACTTCCCTCCCTTCTACCAGGAGTGTCACTTCTGGTTTTGTGTCAGCCAAATAGAGCTCTAAGCTCAATAAGGCTAGGTCTAATATTTCATTTTCTTCACTATCGGTAGCTTCCTGCACTTCCTCTGTTATCACATTCTCTGCTCCTTCTATCACATTCTCATTTGTGTTTTCTCTATTATTCCTATCTAGTGATTCCTGACTTTCATATAGTCAGTCCTCACCCTCATCGTTTTTGTCTTCCACTGCTGCCTTCTTATTTTTCTTGCAATCCCTTGCCAAGTGTCCTTTTTTCCTGCATTTGAAGCACTCACCTCTTTTCTTTCTCCCTTCAAAGTCCTCTGATCGCTGATCAGATTGTTTATTTACCTGGGCATTCTTTTTGCCCTTTTGTCCGGACTGTAGTAAATAAACTTCTCCATCTTCTACAGAAAATACTTGGGCTTTCTTTTTGTTGTTAAAATGCCTTTCGGCATGTCTAGCATATTCAAGCAGTGATTGTAATCTGCTTGTACGATGGTCTACCATATGTTTAGTAATGAAACTACTTATGGGTGCAATACTGCCTTTCAAAAATGCATTCTTTAATTGCTGCTCATATGGGGAATCTTGTGTCTGATCTTCAGGCACTTGCATTCCACAGTGATTGTTAAAACATTCCAATAATCTGGAAAAATATCTATCAACAGTTTCACTTTCTTGTTGGATGCATTGATTAATGCAAGTCCAGTCTGCCCTAGGCTTCCATTTCTCAGAAATTCGGTCTGTCAGACCTTTCACTCTGTTGTCTAGTTCTGCGCTGCTATGTGGGAGGGGTCTAAGTGCAGCGTCACGGGGATTCCAGTTGCCACTGATCATGTGCCAATCTGGACCTACTATTTGTCTGACTATTTTTTCTACTTCCTCTCTGTTTAAGTGATAACTTAATCTCATGCCCTGTAAGTCTTCTAAGAATTTTCTAAAATTAACTTTTGGATGGGGAATTCCCTCTGTGGCTTTCCGGATGTCTTCCGGTGTCCACGGTCTGTATACTAAGAGAGTTGGGTTCTGCCCTTCTTGTCCTGCCTGAGGATTTGGTACTTCTATGAGTGGGCATATCTCTTCTTCATCCATAGCTCGTGAATTTCCATTCATTTGATATAATTCAATATCCCCTTTTAAATTACATGTTCGAGACCTAGTCTCGATAGGATCTCTGACAAACGGTAGTGGTTTTATAGGAACAACTGGATATCGTGGAGGTGGGTCAGTTTATTCTTTTGCTTCATATTCCAGTAAGGGAACTGGTAAGGGAACTGAAACCAGAGTGGGCGGAGGGGCTGATGCTATAACCAAGTTATTATCCTCTTTGTCTAGAAACATTGCTTTTGAATTTTTATTCTTTTGTTCTCTTCGGTTTGCTTCCTCAATCCACCTGTGTGCCTGAGGAACTCCTAATTTATGCTGTTTTTTAACCCGACCTTTAGAATCGGTTTTTAACTGTCTAATAAGTTTGATAAGTGAGGATCTTTCTAGTTTCCCATCAAATTCATATTTATTAACCCATTTAGTATAATATTTAACGTTATCGGCGTGCTGTGATTGCATATATTTTGCGTCTTCAGTTAACGGTGGGCTTTGGGGTCTTTTCGTTTTTGTGCACGTATTACCCATTTTGTTTTAACTTTTTAAATGTTACGTAACCCTTTTGTTTTTAATGTGGTACCACCAAGTGTTTACAGTCTCTTCAGACTACCTGCCTACTTATTTTGTTTCCCTGATCTATGACAAGATAGCAATATTTCTGTCCCTGAATTAAAAATTCTCACAGAACAAATACAATCAAGTCCCTGATCTAAAACAGAAAAAAGTAGATTCACCTTACCTGAGCCTCAGCGATTGTTCACTCACTGTTCAAATGGAACCCGCCTTCAGTCATAGATCAGAAAAGTGGCCGGCCTCTTTTGCACGACAATTCAGTCGGAGGTCTTTCAATGAAGAAGATCCAATGTGGTATCTTCCCTGCACAGTTTCATGCCACCTGGCCCATCTGATCCCAGGCTAAACGATGGTTTCAGGCTCCAAAGGACCAAACAATGTTAGAGAAAAATACTTTAAGAAGACCAAAAGCATAAGGTTCAGTTCAGGTATCTTTATTCTTGCGCAAGGAGACAAAAAATGTAGTTACAGAGTTTGTCTGACTAAATCAGGAAGTGTCACAGTTATTATACCTTTCTTTGAAGACATTGCCCACTACGACTGACGTAGCAGATCACCAGTTCATAATTCTGTTATTTTACAGATATTTCTCATGTTTCTAGCTGACTCTTCAAAGTTTAAAAAAGATTTTTCAGTAAACAGGATGGCCTTGATGACCACTGGTCAGTTATAACTTTCTTGCTATGTGATGTTACAAGTCTAGGTACTATGGCTAATTCAAGCACAATGCAAGTACAGATTTCTGAAGCAGTTTATTATTCATTATATCTAACTATCTTGCAGCTTGTGCACTTTTTCATCAACATGAACAGAGCTTATTGTCTATAATGAATGGATCTACAGAAATTATTATTATTCTCCTTTTAATTTCCTGACCTAGCAGAAAATCACCTGCTTTCCAGTACATTTCCAAGGCATAAACATGTATTTTGCTGTGCTAGCAAACTAGGTCAGAGAGCATCTTGCAGTGTCAGAAAGCACAATTTCAGAAAAGCATGTTTTCAGTTTCAGATAAAACTAATACTGCATATAGAATAAAAACGTGTTAATCTTCCCTTATTAGAATAAGCATTGCACACATATGTTAATACATATTTTTTCTAACAGCATGTAACAGAAAAGCTAAAATCAGGCATTGAAAAAGCTGCCATACTGAACAGGTGGAAATAATAACTTCTTATCATAATGGCAACACCTTCAACATTATTTTAATGTGAATGGCCTCACAGGTATATGCAAAAATAAATAAATAAATAAATAGATAAGAGTAGTGAACTATATTAAAAATGCAGAGTGCAAATAGCAATGCTCCGGGAGACAAATTTGGAAAGAAATGAGCATGTGAATTTGATAACGAAAGGATTTCAGGATGGTTATTCAGTGGAATATCTGAAACAAAAGAAAAGGGAAGTGTTTTTATTAATTGCTAGAGGAGCTCTAATAGTGATAGAAGAGGGAAAAAGATAATGATAGATTTGTAGTAGTAAGAGTCTACTGGCAAGGGAGGAGGATTATGCTGGCTTTTTTATATTCCACCTAAAACTGCTACAATAGCACCTAAACATTTCTGGGAGAAATAATCAGCTTTCACCAGGGAATGTTACTTATAGTTAGGGACTGGAATTTGATTTGAAACACTGAAGATGGATCTTGGGGCCTAGAAGGGAAAATATAACAAAAGAGGGTCGATTATTGAAAAAAATAGTATTAAAATATTTATTATGGAAGATGTAAATTCAATAGTAGGAGCTTGGAGAGAATTTATATATTATTCCCCAAGCTACAAAAACTGGGTTAGGCTAGAGAGGAATTATAATTCAAAGCAACATGTATATTAAATCAAAAGTTTTGATATGCACCCAACTACTATTTTAGATCACCTGCTAATAATAACTAAAATAAAAATATGACAGTGGCTCTTCCCTACCTGTCTGTTAAACAGAGGAATTTAAGGAATGAGTGGAAATTATTTGGGAGTCATTTGGGAAGATAGAAATTTCTTCAGAAAATGTAGCTATAGACTGGGATAAAATGAAAGTGGAGTTTAAAAATGGGGGAGAAATAAAAGAAAAACAGATATGGTTAAGAAGTAAGAAGAGTTATTTAGAGGGACTGATAAAAAGGTTAAATTATTGCAGCATAGGATTAATCTCACAGAACAAGAAGAGACATAACTGCAGAGTGCTAAAGAGAAAATGAGACTACTTTGATAGTATGCATGTGTTTAGAAAGATTGCAACTATTTTTTGATAGTAACTCCAGGGCACAAAAGCTTTTAGCACAATGGCAAGGAAAATAACCAGAGATCATGGTACAGGTATTAGAATTTTGCAAATTGTATGAAAATCTGTATAAAACAAGAGAAATGTGGAAATTAAGAAAAAGTGCAAATGGAAATGTTTATAGAAGAATTAAATATGCCAATGTTAGTGTAGATGAGGCTCAATTACTAACAATTAGGATAGGAGATAAAATCAAAATGGTGATGTATAACAAATCTACAGGAAAGTCTCCAGGAATATATGATATTCCTATGGAAGTGTGGAAGCTAGGAGGGAAGAAAGTGATAAAGATCTGGAAGGTTTTGTTTAACGGTATTTTAAAAGGAAGAGAAGCACCAACATCCTGGAAGAAAGCTGAGGTGGATGTAATACCTAAAGATGGTAAAGAACCATCAGATTCAGATTCATATAGGACCATTTAGATTCTAAACCATGGTTATAAAGTGTTTATGTCTATAATGGCTAATTTTCTTGGGTGGCAAAAGCCAGGGTACCATTTGGCTAGGCTTACATAGGCCCTAGGGACAATAGCCTAGTACCTACTGTTAGAAAAATGTGTATTTGAATATATGAGAAATGCTAGTTTAAAAGCAAAGTAGTATATAATGCATTTTATTCTATTAATCATATAAAAGAAAGGATTAATTCATGTGTAAATGTAAGTAGTTTTGAAACTGCAGTGTGACCTTCAACCCTGGCAGATGCTAGCTTAGCAAGTTTTAATGTTTATGCTTTTCACAAGTGATTCTCTGCTGGGTCAGGAAATTAAATGTGTGAAATAATGAAATCTTCTGCTCTTTCCTGCTGGGATGATTTGGCCTTGTACATGTGTTACTGAGACAGCATGCAGCTGGTGGGAAAGTGTTACAGTGAACAAAGATGTGTATTAGAAGACTGAATCTGCTATTGTATTCGAACTGATATGAAACCTTGAAGAAGTAACTTTACAGAAAGACTTTATGTCTGACCAGGTGGATAGCAAGGCCGTATTGTTACCAGAGGAAAACTTTTTTAAAATATACAGCATCAGCAGTTTTTATGAATAGAGGACTGTAAGCTAAAGTGATGTAGATGCCCTGTGAGATACACATCAGTAAGGTGGGCACAGCTTGAATGTTAAACCTATATAAAATTGTGTGCTTCCTGTTTCATGTTAGACAAAATTCTGTACTTGTACTGGTAAACTTTTTGATCCTGAACCTCCTGTGTATTGAATTCTTGATTTTATTTAACAGTTTGGTCCTTCTTAGCTGGAATTCCCTCGGACAGCTGCAGATCAGAGTCTACCGGTGGTTGAATACTGCGCAGGAGAAGTTACCGAAATGGTTCTTCTTGGGTGAAAAGACATCCAACTGAATTATCGTTTAAAGAGGCTGGCCACTTTCTGATCTGTGGCCGAAGAGCGGATATTGGACGGTTCAATACCGGAGGCTCAGGTAGGAAGAATTTGCCTTTTTTCTGTTTTAGATCAGGGACTAGGTTACAGTATATTGTTGTCAAGATTTGTTTTGCAGATCAGGGACAAAAGGAAGTACTGTATATTTGGTCATAGATCAGGGTAACAGAATAAGGTAGGCAGTTATTCTAGATAAACTGTGAAAAGGAACTGAGAACTTGATATCACGTGATAAAAAGAAAAGGGTTACGTAACATTTTCTTTGCCATTGGAAATCAGTGCACTAAAACATCGCGAGATCCGCCCCTAACCGAAGACGCAAAATACATGCAATTACAACATTCCGATAATGTTAGGTATTATACGAAATGGGTTAACAAATATGAATTTGATGGTAAACTAGATAAAACTTCACTAGTTAAACTCCTTAAGCAGCTTAAAGCTGATGCGGGAGGTCAGGCAAAAATGCAACGCCAATTAGGCATTCCTCAGGCACACAGGTGGATTGAGGAAGCAAATCGTAGAGAACAGAAGCTGAAAAATTCAAAAACATTATTTTTAGACAAAGAAGATAATAACTTGGTAATAGCGACAGCTCCTCCTCCTCCTCCTCCCCCCTTGCCCCCTCCCTTACCCTTTTCAGGATATGAAGCGAGTGGACAGGCTGGTCCGCCTCCGCGTTATCCTGAAGTTTCAGCAAGACCACAATCGTTTGTTAGAGATCCGATTGAAACTAGGTCCCGAACACGTAAAATACATAGGGACACAGAATCATATCAAATAGAGAGAAAATTACAGGATGAGAGTGAGGAAGAAATATGCCCACTTATAGAAGTTCCAAATCCTCAGGCAGGACAGGAAGGGCAAAACCCAACACTCTTAGTATATAGACCATGGACACCGGAGGATATCCGGAAAGCTACTGAGGGAATCCCCCACCCGAAAGTTAATTTTACGAAGTTTTTGGAAGATTTACAAGGCATGAGGTTGAGTTACCACTTGAATGGGGAAGAAGTAGAGAAAGTAGTAAGACAAATTATAGGTCCAGATTGGCACATGATTTGTGGCACCTGGAATCCTCGTAATGCAGAGCTTAAACCACTCCCACATAATGACGCAGAGTTAGACACAGACACATCTAGCTGTTCACTTGCAATCTAGCGAGGACAGCTGATTAGCATTTTTATTAGAAGAAGAAGAAAAGGCCTTATGTGAAATTCCGACAACTCTTTGGTCAACAGGCAACTCAGATGTAGGACTTATTCGAACGGCAGGACCAGTTACAATTACCCCGAAGTCAGCATTTAGACCACAGAAAAGACAATACCCTTTGAGAAAGGATGCAGAAATAGGAATCAAACCTATAATAGCAGCATTACTCAAAGAAGAAGTACTGGTAGAATCTCCTGATTCACCATGTAATACACTCCTATTTCCTGTTAAGAAAGCAAACGGGGAATGGCGGATGGTACAAGATTTACAAGCTGTAAATAATGCAGTAATACCTAGAGCACCTACGGTGCCAGACCCACATACTTTGTTAAATGATTTGAAACCGCAACAGAAGTATTTCTCTGTGGTAGATATCAGTAATGCTTTCTTTTCAATACCTATACATCCTGATAGTCAATATTGGTTTGCATTTACATTTCAGGGTAAAATGTATACCTATACTCGACTACCACAGGGATATTGTGAGAGCCCAACAATATTTGCACAAGAAATGGCTAGCAACCTGGCCGGGTTTACCCCACCAGGAGGTAGTCAAATTCTACTTTATGTGGATGACATCTTGCTAGCAGCCCCCACCCAGCAACAATGCAGGGAGGATACTGTAGAATTATTGAAATTTTTAGCAACACAAGGACACAAAGTAAACAAAAGTAAGTTACAACTTTGGAAGAAACAAGTTAGATACCTAGAATATGTAATATCCAATGAAGGTAGAATACTAGACGAGGAAAGAAAAACAGCAATCTTGCAAGCACCCAAACCAGCAACCAAGAAGGAAATGATGTCTTTCTTGGGTACAACTAATTTCTGTCGGAGCTGGATACCAAATTATGCTTTGGAATCTGCTCCACTGACTGACTTGATATATAAGACACCAATGGCAGCACAAGATATTTTACAATGGACACCTGAAGCAGAAACGGCTTTCTGCAGGTTGAAGCAGTTGATAGCTTCTTCATTAGTTTTAGGACTTCCGAATTATCACAAACGGTTCTTTCAGACTGTAGATTGCAAGCAAGGATATATGACGTCAGTATTGACGCAACAACATGGGGACAAGCAACGCCCCATAGCCTATTATTCATCGCAGTTAGAACCAGTGGCGCGATCTTTGCCAAACTGTGTACAAGCAGTAGTTGCAGCTGCAATGGCAGTACAGGCTTCAGCCTCAGTGGTGTTATTCCACCCTCTCACATTGAGAGTGCCTCATGCAGTTGCAATAATGTTACTGCAAGAAAAAGTGGCATACCTTTCTCCTGCTAGACATCTTTCATGTATGACTATACTGTTGAGCCAACCTCATATGACAATTGAACGATGTACGACATTAAATCCATCAACATTACTTCCAACTCCTGCGGATGGCACACCACACAGCTGCCTGCAGGAAATTGAACAGTTAGCTTTACCTAGACAAGATCTCACAGATATGCCCTTGGATAATGCCGAGGTGACATATTACGTGGACGGCTCATGCAGAAGGGGTCCTACAGGAAAGAATCTGGTGGGGTATGCAGTAGTTACAGACACTGAAATTTTAGAAGCCCAATCCTTACCACATAACTTATCTGCACAAGCAGCAGAATTGATAGCTTTGACACGGGCATGTACTTTAGCAAAAAACAAGTGTGTAAACATATATACTGATAGTCAGTATGCTTTTTCTACAGTACATGTATTTGCAACAATGGAAAAATAGAGGAATGATAACATCTAGTGGAAAACCTATTAATCATGCGCAATTTATTTTGGAGTTATTAGAATCTATTCAATTACCTACCAAAGTAGCTATTTGTAAATGTGTAGCTCATACAAAACAACAGGATAAGATTTCGAAAGGCAATGCACGAGCTGATGCAGCTGCAAAGCAAGCAGCCTCAGACTCAGAAACTTTACTTTTGAATGAGGAATTACAACCCTCTGAGATTTTAGATTTAGACATGTTAAAAACAATGCAGACACTTACTACAAAAGCAGAAAAGCAAAAATGGGTAAAACGAGGTGCAATTCTTGAAAATGGACTGCACATTTCCAAAGAGAAAAAAACGATATTGCCGTCTAATTTATTTAGATATGCAGCTTTGTTGAGCCATGGGCAGTGCCATGTCTCAACAGGAGGGATGGTACAGTTAGTAAACTGAATATTCCAAACATACAGATTCACAAATTACACACAAAAATTTTGTGCAGCTTGTCATACTTGTAACAAGCACCATGCACAAGGGGCATTTAAAACCAAGCAAGGAAGTTTTCCTATACCACCATATCTGTTCCATACTATTTGTATGGATTTCATAGAATTGAGTAAGTGTGAAGGGAAGAAATACTGTTTAGTTATTGTAGATATGTTTTCCAAATGGGTAGAAGCTTTTCCAACCAAAAATCCGGATGCAGCAACAGTGGCAAAAGCCCTGATAAAAGAAGTAATCCCTAGATTTGGCATTCCGGAAAGGATTTATAGTGACAACGGCACTCATTTTGTGAACCAGACAATTCAGCAACTTGGGAGATTTTTTGGTATCTCCTTAAAGAACCATTGTGCTTACCACCCACAGTCAGCAGGACTGGTGGAAAGGTACAATGGTACCCTCAAGAATAAACTAAGGAAGTTAGTTGAGGAGACCCAAAAGAATTGGATACACTGTCTGCCTTTGGCACTGCTGAGTATGAGAACGGTTCCAAATGTGAAGGGTTTGACTCCCTTTGAAATGATTTTTGGGACAGCATATTATGTGCCTCAGTGGAAAGCTCTCATGCCTGCAGAACAGGAGGCTGACAGTTCATTAGCTAGTTATATGAGGAAACTGTTAACAAATAAATCTGTTTTGCAGTTTAACTCTTTTTCAGATAAGGAGCAGACCAGACCGGTGGAAGCAGTTTTGGCCCCCGGGACGTAGGTGTGGCTGAAAGTGAGGAAGAGGAAGAATTAGGTGAGTCCAAAGTGGGAAGGACCGTACCAGGTTCTGTTGGCAATGCCTACTGCAGTCAGAGTGGCCAAGAGGACGTCCTGGGTTCATTTGACACACTGCAAACCGGTAAAGAACTTTCAACTTGATAAAAACTTTGTGACTGATACACAACCAGACCAAGATGGCCAAAAACAAAGCGAATAGAAATTTAGATCAACCCCAGAGATGTTGCATAATCATTTTGTTGAGTATACATTTATTGATTGTAATTGTGACAATTTTCCTCTTGTTGTGGTTTATCCTACACACAACCACACAGGTGAAAGTGGGAAGGTGTGACAAAACGTCTATAGACTGGCATTCAAATTTTAACACATACCTAGCCATGAAGCGTGTATATGCAGAGACTATGAACATTTCGAATTGCTGGGTTTGTACAGCTATACCAACAGCATATGGAGGACTGATAATGTCCGCTGTCCCTTTGGGGATAAATGAGACTTGGGAGAATTTACTCTTCGATACAGGAACTGTGAGATCACAGGACAAAATAGCTTTATTTTTACCTGTCACACAAAAAGGAATTGTATGTTTTTACAAAAATGATACTCTCCGGGTGGGCTGGAGCAATTGTAATATAACCATATTTTACCGATGTTATATTAAGAATAGCAATGGCAATACTTTTTGCAATACTAATTATGACTCATATTTGAACTCACTGAAAACAACTATGAATGACATTCGCAAGAATCCTGTTTTGTTTAAACAATTGTCAGTTATAGATCAGAAAATGTTTCATGCAGGGCTAATGTGTATTAGTACTAAAGTAGAAAACTGTTATTTTATTTGTGGGAAAAAGGCATATAAATGGTTACCTGAGAATTGGTCCGGCAGTTGTTTTTTGGGTTATTTGGTTCCGGCAATAAGACATACTGCAGAATTACCTTTGGGTAAGATACGAAACATGAGAGAAACAGCCCGAAAACCTGAAGGTCCAGTTGAAAAACCTGTAAATCCAGTTGGAAAGATCGAAGCTGGCTGGAAAGACCATAATACCGTGAAAGACAAAAGCAAATTGACTCATATGGACTTGAGTGACAGTGTTATATCTTGGGCAGGAATATTCCCAGCCTATGGAGCAGTCAAATCGATCTGGGAGCTGAGGAAGTTGTCGAAACTTCTCGAAGTAATGAGTAATGCAACTTTTTCTGCCCTAGAACTGGTGACTGATGAACTGAATGCAATGAGAACTGTTGTGCTACAAAATCGAATGGCTCTTGACTTCACCCTAGCGGCGAGAGGTGGTACGTGCACGCTTATCAAAGAAGAATGCTGTGCGTACATACCAGATAACAGGCATGAAATTAATAATCACCTAGAGGTAATTCAGCAAGTATTAGCAATGACTGAACCAGGCCCTAACCCACTGATGGACTTTTTCCAGAATCTATTTGGGGGGGGTTCCATCCTAATGAATATTCTGATTGCCATTTGTGTGGGTATACTCCTAATAGGAGCATGTGTTTGCTGTGGAATTCCCTGCATGAAAAGACTAATCAAAGATTTTATTGATGTATCTGTTACTGAAACTTTGTACAAAGATATTGAGATTGAAAAATTGATCTCAGATGACATTTTTTCTGAAGTATAGATTGAATGACTCACTTAGCTGAAAATCCTAAGTGGAAAAGGTTAGGAGATGAAATGACACTACGCATACTTCAAAATAGAATAAAAAGTATTAATAGGGGGGGAAATGTTAGAAAAATGTGTATTTGAATATATGAGAAATGCTAGTTTAAAAGCAAAGTAGTATATAATGCATTTTATTCTATTAATCATATAACAGAAAGGATTAATTCATGTGTAAATGTAAGTAGTTTTGAAACTGCAGTGTGACTTAAAGCAAGCTGACCTTCGACCCTGGCAGATGCTAGCTTAGCAAGTTTTAATGTTTATGCTTTTCACAAGTGATTATCTGCTGGGTCAGGAAATTAAATGTGTGAAATAATGAAATCTTCTGCTCTTTCCTGCTGGGATGATTTGGCCTTGTATATGTGTTATTGAGATAGCATGCAGCTGGTGGGAAAGTGTTACAGTGACCAAAGATGTGTATTAGAAGACTGAATCTGCTATTGTATTCAAACTGATATGAAACCTTGAAGAAGTAACTTTACAGAAAGACTTTATGTCTGACCAGGTGGATAGCAAGGCCGTATTGTTACCAGAGGAAAACTTTTTTAAAATATACAGCATCAGCAGTTTTTATGAACAGAGGACTGTAAGCTAAAGTGATGTAGATGCCCTGTGACATACCATGTCAGTAAGGTGAGCACAGCTTGAATGTTAAACCTATATAAAATTGTGTGCTTCCTGTTTCATGTTAGACAAAATTCTGTACTTGTACATTTTTTGCCTCCTGGTGTACACTAGTAAACTTTTTGATCCTGAACCTCCTGCGTATTGAATTCTTGATTTTATTTAACACCTACCTATGAACGTATAAATGAATGACAAACTTAGTGCCAAAATTGATAGATATGAAACAATGTGGTTTTGCAGAGGGGAGGCAAACATTTGCTAACATTAATAGAACAATGATGATCCAGAGAGAAGAAGAATGTAAGAAAATTCCAATGTTGTTGTTTGTGGATCTTGGTGCAGATAAAGCATTCACAGAGTAAGCTTGGATTTTATGAGTAGGCCAATGGAATAATTTGCATTCCCTGATAAACTAATATGGTTAATTAGGGGGATATTCATGAGATCAGAGGCAAAAATTAACCTCTCTGATAAGTTCTATTTGAACAGTAGAACCAGGCAGGGGTGTCCTCTTTCCACTTCATTATTTACATTGTATTTAGACCCAAAGGCAAAGAAAATAAGGGACTCAGAAATTTAAGGATATATTTGGTATCAAACAAGGAAAGGTGAATTTATTTGCAGATGATATTATTTTATAACAGATACAACCAGAAAAGGACATTTCAATGTTGTGGAACATTCTGAAACAGTTTCAAGTCTTTTCAGGATACAAAATTAATGAAGATAAAATAAGAGCAATAGCTGTAAACTATGTACTACACAAGAATTGGTTCAGCAACACCCATAATTATGAGGATATGATAACTTGAAGTATTTAGAAGCATGGATTAAAAATTATTCTCTTTTTTCAGCTAAGGATATGAGAGAAGATGCTAATCAAAGGATAATACAAAATTGAGAAAGTGGAAGCTCTGTTTTACAGGTATTGATAGCAAGATGCAAGCAGTGAAAATGTTTTTAGTCCCTTTAGTTTTATACACAAGTCAGGCATATTTTTATCAACCAAAGGAGAAGTTGTGGATAGCAATTAATAAAGAGTTGAAGGATTTTATCTGGTAGAAGAAGAAGGCAAGGGTCAAGTGGGCTAACTCGATCCTTCCAATAGAATAAGGTGGTTTGGGATTACCTGATTTGAAGTGGTATTTCACAGCTACACATTTAAGGATCCTATACATAGCACAAGCAAAAAGCTATAATTCAAAGTCAAAAGGAAAGATGACAAAAATGGGAGAACTCAAGAAATAAGAAGAAACTGGGATTTTGGATGCAGATCTTAAGGAGAATAACAGTAATCATACAGAATATTACATTCATAAAGTAGAAGAAAGTATTTTAAGAACTAAGCCAACATGGGAATGGAGAAAAGAGATTCTGCTGATAGGGATGACTGCAATTAGAGATGCTATAGGTGCGATGGGCTGGAATTTACTGGAGAAAACTGGCAAAGTAACCAACGTATTGGGAACAAATAATTAGGGAGTGACAGGTAACAGAATGGGAAGAGGCCAATTATTCATTTGGACTGTAGGCTAGAGATTGCCTTCCTTATATCAGATAGAGTATAGGCAAAGAGAAAGGAATAGGGGATCCTAAGTGAAATAGCAGCACTGGTAGACTTTTTTAGTAGAATATAGAACAGGTGCTGCTGTTTAAAAAGGGAAAATTAGCAGGGCATATAAAATATTACATGTTAACTATAGGAATCAATCAGAGGAGGTTAGAAAGGACTGGGAAGGGAGACTGGAAAAGCAATTCACAAAGAAACAATAGGATGTTAAATGTATGGCTCTCAAATATACAACAAAGTCTAGAAGATTTAGCATCTTTCCTTGGAAGTGTTTGCATGGGTATTTTTGTACTCCATGCAGACTCCAAAGAATTTTCCTCAGGTAAATTGCAAATGATGGAGGTATGAATGGGAAAGAAAGTGGTAACTGGGAACATATTATTTGGGAGAGTAATGAGTTGTCAGACTTTAAAAAATCCATGCAGGCTATTCTGTCAGAAATACTGGATGAACAAATTGGTGTAGCTAAGGAAATTATTTTTTTTTAGTGTGACAGATTCAGAATCGCCTAGACATAGTAAGACCTTGCTGAGTTTAATTCTTGTGGCTACCAAAAAAGGAATTACTAGAAAATGGAAATCAAGGTCTGAAACAACCATATTAGAAATAGTGACTATAGTAACTATAGAGTAGTGTGTGTATGTTGTACATTTAAGAAGCATTTCAAGGACAGCACATGCATATAAATAGCAAGCACATGCTAGCTTCAGTGCCATTTTGAGAGTGCAGCAAAAGAGTGAGCAGGTATGAGTGTGATAGCTACTTTGTTTATAAGTTTATCTAAATTAAAGTTATTAAGTCTTAATCCTGATCTGTTTGTACATAATAAAGCTGCTTGAACAGAACCCATAAATGCTTATCTGTTTTATCCTGACTAGTCAAGTGACATGGTGTCAGAACCAGGATTCCAGAGACTGCTTTTCAGAGCTATGAGGTGCAGAGTAAACAGGAAAGGCAAACTAAGTGGACCAAGTATGAAAAAGAGCCAGAAATGAACCAAAGGTAATGAAAATTTGCATGAATGATTTATTTTTTGAAAAAGATAAAACTGAGCATTAAAATGACACAAACCACATTATTAAACAAACGAGAGGCACAAAAAGTTTATTAATAAAACAAAATGTTTAAAATTGAGATATTTGATAAAACAATCATCAGAAAAGCACATAAAGGGTTTGGAATCACCTCAGAATTGTAAAATAAGCATGTTTAAAGAAAAACGGGTATGTTTAAAGTGGAATGAGCAAATTAAAGTATAATGGGCATGAAAAAAGATTAAACAAGCAAAACAAATATAATAAGGGCATAAAGGGCACATTAAGCATAAATAAAGCAAGGTGACTACATGTTATTTGGCAAACTGCTGTGTTTTTGCATAAACTACTGTTTTGCATTGATTGAAGCTATTCAGGGCATAACTAGAGTTATTTGAAATATCTCAAAGTGTGTAAAAATGCTTACAGTGTGTGCTTATTACTGAGCATTTATTTCAAAGAGTTTATTTCTGTGTAAACTGCAACTATTTCATAAAATGCAGTCAAAATATGACCATTTCAAAAAGTTTCTTGTGCTGGGTGTGTCTATTCACAAAGTTCCATCATTACAGAGTGTTTCTTGCACTGTAAAAAGTCATTAGCAAAGTATAGCCATTTTGGGAAAGTTTCAGTGTGCTCTGTACTGTTTATTCACAAAATGCAATTACTGCAATTACTTCAAAATGTTTTTACTCTGAGCCTTTTTGCCCAGTTTATTCCCATAGTGCAGTTATTTTGTAATGTTTCTTACACTGATTGCAGTACAGTAATTTTAAGAGTATTCCTGTGCCTGAGAGACTTATTTTGCAAAGTTCAGTTATTCAGAGGCTTGTTATGCTATTGGGCATAGCTACAAATACTGGCATAAATTTCAGGCATATGTGCAAGTTTGTACTGTCAAATGTGGACTTGGGTTGCATTGTGTTTTACTTTAATTTGTTGGCATGGCAGATAAATTTCAAAAACCATCACCACTTGTATTTGCTCAGAATATTGCAGAGAATTAGAGAATATTTGAGCAAGAGTATGATATTTTTATACAAGCAGCTTATTCTTACAAAGATGCATGCACCAGGGCATTCATTCTGCTAAACCTAGCTGGGTCAGAGGCCATTGATAGAGAGCGTTCATTTGTGTATGCACTAGCAATATATGAGAGAGAAGGTGAAAACCATGATATTATTGTGCAGTCTGAATAAAGGGAAGACCCCAAGTGTTTTCCTATACCCACCCTCCCTATTCCTGTGTTGTTGTTTAAATTTGGAGGCTTTTGCAGTTGCCCACCCCCACTGTAGATTTGATCTGGGACACTCCCCCCCAGTCCCATCTCTTTACCTCATTCTACCTAATAGACTCCTTCTGCACTTGTTTTTAGTCATTTTTAATTTAATTGCATTTTTTTAAACTGTTTGGTCTAACATTGCTACACACTCAAGTGTGCTAGATTGCACTGCATTTGAATTGTTTTTACTGCTGTTTTAGCTACTTTTCTGTATGTGTATATATATATATATATATATATATATATATATATATATATATATAGAGAGAGAGAGAGAGAGCGAGATAGATAGATATAAATAAATATATATATATATATATATATATATATATATATATATATATATATGTATGTGTGTGTGTGTGTATATATATATATATATATATATATATATATATATATATATATATATATATATACATATATATATATATATATATATCTTTTCTGTAACTAGTGTAGTCCAGATTCAGATTTGCTGTATCCAGGACTGTGTGTAAGCTTCTGAGCCCCCACCCCAAGCTTTCTGTGTTGGAGGGAAGCCTTCTAGCTTATCAGTGGGAGTGGTAAGCATTAGGTAAGCTATCTACCACATAAGGAGTGGTTCTGGCCTAGAAATTGTAGTTATTGGCCGTTTGGGCAGTTTTTCCATCTCTCTCAACTTTCTGATTTAAAAGCTCGCATTTGCACTTGTTTTCCCCCTTTCCTGTAACTAGTTTAGTCCAGATACAGATTCTTAGTTTTAGCACTTGAATTTTCTTATTCGTGATCAGCACTTGTTCAGAACTTGTAAGCACTAAATAACCTATTAATTACTACAGCACTCAACCTTCCTCATTACCTAGAGGAAAACAGTTTTGGTACTTACTTTCCTCACTTGCTTAGAGAAAAACAGCTCTTGTACTCACTTTCCTCACTTATCTAGAGGAAAATATTTTTTTATTCAGGCATGTCCAAGGGTCAGCTCCCAGTGTTCTCGCCTGTCTATCTGATGAATCTGGGCATCTTGGGGCAATGTAGAAATTGCCTCACATACACAGACAACCCTCTCCTCCTACCAGCCAACACTACAACCTGTGAGAGATTCACTTATCTAGCCAAACTGGAGGTAAAGCTCTCTCCAGTCAAGACTGAACTTGACAGTCAAGAGGAGAAGGTAAACACTTGCATCACACCACACTCATCACATAATCTCACTAAATCTACACCACCAAAACCCACACATAGAAACACAAAAACATTCGTGGAGGCTCTCAATAATAATCTGTTCAAGCAACAGAGACCTCCAAAGCAGAAATGCAAGCAACCTCCACCCCCCAACACAACCCAAATGACACATAGCCCACAGACTCAGTGTGCCACTCAACCACAGCCAATAAGGCAAAACAACATACCCAGCACACTAGTCATAGGTGACTCTATAGTCAGGCACACTGATGTCCCACTCAACAGGCTAAACAAGGAGAAAGTTACTGTCAACTGCCTGTCAGGTGCCAGGATCTGCCACATAACCCACGCATTCAGGTCACTCCACAGCAAGTACAAATATGACTCTGTCATTGTCCATGTTGGTGTGAACGACCTGAGACATACCTCCCTGGACTACATGAAAAGAGACATGGAAGAGCTCTCCGATCTTGTAGCCCAGGCAGGTATGACCCTAGCCCTGAGTAGCATTCTGCCATAACCCAGAATGATGCTGCAGTACAAGGACAAAATGACTGACTTCAACAATTGGTTAAGCTTCTGGTGCCATTCTAAAGGGATCCAGTATCAGTCTGCCTGGAGTGACATGGTCGACAGACCACGATTCTTTGCCAGAGATGACCTGCATCTGTCACCCCTGGGATTCTGGATGACAAATTCACCACCGTAACAGGAACAGGCAAGCAAAAACTGAGGGTGATGCTACTCAATGCTAGAAGTCTAAATCTCAAAATGCACTCACTCGTGGCACTCCTTAAAATGGAGAACATCGATATCTGTGCATTGACTGAGACCTGGTTCAAGGCTCCAGAGAGCACCCCTGCGCTACCAGGCTATAACTCATACCACACTTTTCGGCCATGTAACCTGGACCGGAACACCAAAGGTGGAAGTGTGTCCATATTCATTAAGGATAACCACACCTCCAGGCTAGTTCCTCAGCATAATGCAGCCGAGGCTATCCAAGTGCAATTAACTCTGGGCAAAACTGCAATCCAAATTGTAGCTTGCTACAGACCACCCACCATGCCCCAGGATTCCCACTCCTCTTTTCTTGATGTACTGGAAAATATTAGGGTTCAACCAAACACCCTAATAATGGGTGATTTCAACTACGCCACCATTAACTGGGAAAACTACTCATGTACCAACTCCTTTGCTCAATGCTTTCTGGAATTCATAAACTCCAATGCCCTGGATCAACTTATCCACACCCCCACCAGGGGCAACAATATCCTAGATCTAGTCATTACCAACATGAGTGACCGGTGTTCTACACCTGAAGTCAACGCCTCATTGGTCCGATCCGACCATAAGCTAATTACCCTAGATATCCACATCCTGCCCCCACCACCCATTAAGGAAACCATGGTAAAAAATTTCTCCAAAGCCAACGTCATGCTTCTTAAAACAGAAGTGGTGAACTTCATGACACCTATGCAGATGGACAGTACAGTTACGACTACTGAATCCTACACAATTGCAGTTTATAAGCACTTACATGAGTGCATGGATCGTGCTTTCCCAAACAGAACCAAGACACTATCCTCCAAAAAAAGGAAGCCAATCTAGTGGTCCCCTGCCATAAACAAACTGTACAACAGAAGGAAGAAACTGTTGCAAAAGAGAGTAAAATCCCATGAGTGGATGAGCTCCCTGGTCAGCCTCAGTAAAAAGCTGCAATCCCTGATAAAATCCTCCAAAGCTAGTTATGAAAACAAAATCACCACTGATTCTAAAGACAACCACAAAGCATTCTATAGCTATGTCAAGAATCTCAAAGGCAACACTCAGATCTACTCTGAGTTACAGCACAATGGCACTAAATATACAGACCCAACTGATATTGCCAACATCCTGGCAGATAGGTTCAGTGCTAACTTTACCCCCCTCTCACCCCCTAAAGAGCCCATCTCTATACTGGAAGAATGCAAAGTTCCTGTAATCACGGCTGCACAGGTAAAAACCACACTCTTCAAAACCAAGAACACAGCATCCATGGGACCAGACAATATCCCAGGCTGCGTTCTACACAAACTACCTAATGAACTGGCACCCCCACCTATGTACCATGTTCAATCATAGCCTCACCTCAGGCTTTGTGCCTGCTGAATGGCCCACAGTGATGGTTATCCCACTCCACAAGGGGGGAGCCACCACGGACCCCGGGAACTACCATCCATTAACCTGACGAGCCTGGTCTGCAAGGCCATGGAAACGTATCATCATGGAACTTATAAACAAAGACATTGGTAATCTCCAAACTCTGGACCCCACCCAGTTCGGGTTTGTAAAAGGCAGATCATGTCTCCTAAACCTTATAGACTTCTTTGAAGCAGTCACCAAAGCCGTAGACAAGGGTAAGGTGGTTCACACAGCCTATCTAGATCTTGCCAAGGCTTTCAACACCATCCCCTACTCTGGAATTATAGATAAACTCACTAAACTAGGTATAAATCCCTATGTCACAAGATGGGTTGCCAACTGGCTCACTGACAGAACCCACACTGTGAAAGTAGCAGACTCCAAATCCGACTTCAGACCAGTGACAAGTGGAGTACCACAGGGTTCAGTTCTGGGTCCTCTCCTGTTTGGTATCTACTTCTCTGAAGTACAGGCTAACACAGAAGGTCTTTGGCTAATGAAGTTCGCAGATGACTGCAAACTAGGAGCCATAATCGAAACTCCTAACAATGTGGACATCCTACAAAAGGGCCTCACTGAGACAGATGCCTGGTGTCAAAGCCATGGCCTCAAGCTCAAAAAACTCTGTACCCATGAACTACAACATAGGCGGTAGTATACTTAACACCGAAACTGTGATAAGAGACCTTGGGACACAGGTGGACAGTAGTCTCTCCTTTGATAATCACATTGCCACAGTAGTCAGGAAATCCTTCTGCGTGGCACACCTCATCACAAAAGGTTTCTCATCCAAGAAAAAAGAGGTAATTTTTCCTCTCTACTCATCACTCATTAGACCCATTATAGAGTACAATGCCCCTTTTGGTATGTACCTCACAAAACATCTACAACAACTGGAAAGGCCGCAGAAATACCTCACAAAGAGGATTACCGGCTTCAAACAGATGCCCTACGCAGACCATCTCAAAAACCTCCAGCTTTACTCTGTCACATATCGCCTACTCAGAGGTGATCTCTGCCTAACATACAAAGCCATGTCAAACCCAGAGCTGTTGGACATGCTGCACTTAAAGAAATCCCAATCCCTCTGAGCTACGTGCTCTTGGGACCTAAACCTTGTCACCACAATAAACAGAGCATGCCGGAGGGATAGATTCCTGTCCCAGAGACTTCCCATACTCTGGAATAAACTACCTATCTATATCAAACAAAGCTCCTCATTAGCAAGTAACATCTTGATGATTGGATGGGAAATAGGAAATTCACCCCGGGGATCACTTCTGTGGCTCTGCTCGACAGTGGCACAGGAAAATAATTTTCTTGGGTGGCAAAAGCCAGGGTACCTTTTTGGCTGGGCTTGTATAGGCCCCAGGACCGATAGCCTAGTACCTACCTATGAACCTATGAACCTATAACTGTAACATTGCCCTCTCATTATTCAGTATTATTCACCAACTATTCCACAAAAGATGTCAACCAGTCACCAGAAATAATTAGGGACAATCAGGGACACCAAAAATATCAGTACTATTAACTTGAGGCAGAATGAAAAAAATAATTATATAAATGTTCTGAAATCTATAACTAGGTATTGTCACTATCTAAATCTAAATTAATTCACCACCTTTTTTCCAAAAAAATAAAAATAAAAATACAAAATAAACACACCAGTAGGGATTAAGAGGGACAACCTTTATCCTGTCTGGCGTAATGTGGCAGAATTTGGAAGGAGTACGTCCTTCTGTATATTAACTGACTTCTGGATATCACTCAACCTCTTAGCATAAGAAGTGTAGACAAAGTCTAAAATAGTGGGCAGGGAGGCAAAAACCCAAAAAATAAAGACAAATTGCTCTCTTATAACAGGATTTGTGTTGTGTTAAAAAATGTGCTTTTTAATCTACACCACAGTTCTCAACGAATCACGGACAAATCTCAAAAGAACCACAGACATATAAAGAAATAATCGCAGACAATCAATGACAATCATTGATACTCTTAAAACATTCCTATTATTAACTTAAAACATTGTCAAACTGTGTGCTCATTGCATCTGATCTTAGAATGTACTAAACAGAAAAAGTAGAAGACTAATGGAAGTCGGCTAAAACTTGATGAATCAGTGTCTGGCTACCTAAGAATAGCAGCAATTAATGTACTGTCTCTACAAGAACTACTACTATCTCAAGATGGCTCCCACACCAGGCCAGAAACAAGCTAATTGTAAACAGTAAAAATAGTGATTTAAATGGGGAAAAAATAAAGTAAAACAGATTACGTTCAGAAAAAAAGCAACACAACTTCAAGGGCAGTGGGAATATGAAAAAAAGACTTTTGAGTTATTGTTATTTTTGGTGTAAAGTGGATGAAGGCCAGTGCAAAAATGGTTTCATGGCAATATGTGTTACAAAATCTGAGTCTAACTTTCTCTCAAATTACTATTCCACTGTTGAATCTGTAGAATATCATGCATGTTTTAACTTCAAAAATATATTGAAAACAAAAGTTACTATGTCTGAGTGATGAATACCAGAGTCAGGTGCTCTATGAACTTTTACTCAGTAAATCATTTATAATAACTGCAAAACAGCATAGAGATCTACAAAAATGACAACAGTTCATCCTTAGTAAAAAGAAAATGGTAAAAATGTGAAGATGTTCCCATTAAATTTAATTTGAAACCAATGCTCCAAAACATCCAGGCATGATATGAACTCCAAAGAACTGGATGGGCATGCCAAATGACTCGGCATCATACCTCTCAGCTGTACAGATTTTTGCAGAATGTCCAAATTTTTGCCTCATATTTTTGGTCTGTTTTTCATAAAATTGTGGTGTTCTGGCAAATAAGTGGCAAATCATTAAACTGAAGTTAGAAAATAATGACAGACATTTGAGCTTCAGACTTCATACTCCAAAAATTTCACGCAAATGCAAAACCTGTTATTCAATCATCTTACTATGTTTGTAAAAACAATATTTAAAAATGTTACCTATTTTTGGGCCTTTGTCCCACTTTTATTTATGGCTTTGTCCAGATTTCTTGCTTTGAGAGGTATACTCGGCATTTTATTTTTTGTGTCAGGAACTGTTTAAATGCAGTTACTTAGCTTAGACTGAAGTAAACAAATATTTGAATGGAACAGTGAATTCCAAGGCTTTCAGTCTAGCTGACAAGTGTTAGCCTTGGAATGTGTAAATAAAATATTTCCAAGTTAATTTAAGCACTGCAACAATTAGTTTTAAATTGAATTAGTACTGACTGAAAATTGCTTTGTGTATTTATTTTTTAGACTATTGGCTGGCAATAATACTAAATAGCATGAAGCTTAACAACTAGTCATGGAAGTTAAAATGAATCTTAGATACAGCAAATGTAATATATAATATAATCAAAACTGTAATTTTATGACTTTGATAACCTCCTTACAATTCTGGTAATACCTACTTAGCCTGTATAATTTGCATATGTTTAACAGAAGTCTGATCAACAGCAAGTTTATTTAATTTGCAAGATACAAAACTCCTTTAAAGACTTGCAACTTTAAATAATCACTTTAGGAAATAAAACCTATAGATTTCACCACTGTGTCCTTATTTACTCACAGCCTCCAGCTTATTTCTGTAAATAGCATGTCTATAAAGAATGCAAAATACAGATAATTTTATAAGTCTATACAGGCAGCAATCTTCACTTCAGCAAAATGGTGCAGAACGGCACTGACAAGGCTAAATTGCTGATGCAGTACTCATATATCTTTTGACAACATGTTAAAGCCTCTGTGCTACTTGTTCAAAATCTCATGAAGTTTGTCTAGTGAACAGTGAACAGTGTGTGTCTGCGGGGGGAAAGGGGTGTGGCTTCACTGATGTCCTAGCCAGATGTTTCCCATTCACTATTATACTACTCCTGGGTCAAGACTGAAAATGCCTGGATTACGTACAATACACTAATACTAAATAAATAAATAGAGAAACATGGAGCGGAGACCAAAAGCTAAATAGTCCAACAGTTTATTCACCCACGCTTTATACGAACATAAAACTCTCCAACATTTCCTTAAAAATAATTTAATGTCAAGTAGTGTTTTAGTTGTGTCTCCCTTTTTGTATGGAATATATTTCAAACCCTTAGAAAATAATTCAAAGTGTTCTTTCTTTATGTTGATATTACTAAAATTGTAAATGGAAAATTTGTTGAATGTATTCTTAATTCCATCTACTATGGTGAGGTGGGTATCTCTCAAAATCTCCCCCTCCCCCCCCTCCATTGAAAATTTGATTGTTGTGGTCCCTGTTTATTCATTAGCCTTTCTGATCTCCTTAGAGGTGGAAAGTCTTGATCATAATCCAGGTCCCTTTCTTCCTGATAATAAACCTCATTTCCCCCTTTCTCAGAATTATTTATTTCATAATTCTGTCTATTTTCATCGGTTTGTTTATGATATACATGTGGGGGTTTGGGGTAACTGGTCTTACTTTCATATTCCTTAATATCCCTTTCTAATTTTTTCATTTTTCTGTTCACCAATTCCTCACATTTAGAATCAATATCCTTTCTAATATTGAAATACTTATTTTTTTCTTCTTGAATAATAAAAATTAAATCATCTTTAATGCACTGGTCTAGTTCTTCTATGTCATCCTGTATTAATTCTTGACATCTAACATTCTCTCTGATGATAAGTCTCAACACATCCAAACCGCACTTATTAAAAACCTCAATAAGTTCTTTATAAAAAACAGATCCTGGGATAACATTATTAGGAAATTTCCAGACAAGTAGTCCCTTTGGGACTCTTTCCCTAGATATAGCATGGGTGAATAAACTGTTGGACTATTTAGCTTTTGGTCTCTGCTCCGTGTTTCTCTGCTTTTGTTTGGATTATCAGTCGTATTTGTTGCAGTTCCACTACTTTTTCGGTTATTGGTGATTTTTGTGGAACGGAGATGGAGAGACCTTTACTTCCTGAACCAACACGGCAGGATGAATTAGGTCATACCCGTAAGCTGATTGGACAGCTTACGGAACTGATAGAGCTACTAACACCACTG
Organism: Protopterus annectens; assembly: GCF_019279795.1. NCBI lineage: Eukaryota > Metazoa > Chordata > Ceratodontiformes > Protopteridae > Protopterus > Protopterus annectens. Next base: position 703,822,712 of record NC_056745.1, on the reverse strand, counting down.
AGCCATTCCCTGATAAAGATTCACGGCAATTCAATCAATACCAGTTCCCCAGGAACCGAAGGGTTTGGTAGACAGAAAGACCGAGGCTGTACTAGGCGAAGGGAGCTTATGGGCGGTTCGAAATACGCCGGCGACCCAGCCGAAGACAATGGGGATCTTTTAATGCCACACCTACACCAAATATCTTTCAAACATTGGAAAAAGGAAATGAGACTACCAAAAGTTTGAGTATTGAACTGAGCCAAAGGCCTCCTTTGGACAGGCCTTTAGACACAGGTACTGTGAAAAATACTAATACCAAAGAAATCAAGGACTGGTTAAAGACTAAATACAGTTTTAAAATGGATGGTAATGGTAACAAACAACCAGCCATTAATGACTCATATCGTACAACGTTAGGCAAACTAGCTAAATTGATGTATAAATACAGGTCACTGAATATAGAAAATGAATATTTAAAAGAATGTATATCTAGGGAAATAGTCCCAAAGGGACTACGTGTCTGGAACTTTCCTAATAATGTTATCCCAGGATCTGTTTTTTATAAGGACCTTATTGAGGTTTTTAATAAGTGTGGTTTGGATGTGTTGAGACTTATCATCAGAGAGAATGTTAAATGTCAAGAATTAATACAGAATGACATAGAAGAACTAGACCAGTGCATTAAAGATGATTTAATTTTTATTATTCAAGAAGAAAAAATTAAGTATTTCAATATTAGAAAGGATATTGATTCTAAATGTGAGGAATTGGTGAACAGAAAAATAAAAAATTAGAAAGGGATATTAAGGAATATGAAAGTAAGACCAGTTACCCCAACCCCCCACATGTATATCATAAACAAACCGATAAAAATAGACAGAATTATGAAGTAAATAATTCTGAGAAAGGGGGAAATGAGGTTTATTATCAGGAAGAAAGGGACCTGGATTATGATCAAGACTTTCCACCTCTAAGAAGATCAGAAAGGCTAATGAATAAACAGGGACCACAACAGTCAAATTTTCAATGGAGGGGGGGGGAGATTTTGAGAGATACCCACCTCACCATGGGGCATTATAATGATATAATAGTAGATGGAATTAAGAATACATTCAACATTTTTCCATTTACAATTTTAGTAATATCAACATAAAGAAAGAACACTTTGAATTATTTTCTGTGTTTGAAATATATTCCATACAAAAAGGGAGACACAACTAAAACACTACTTGATATTAAATTATTTTTAAGGAAATGTTGGAGAGTTTTATGTTCGTATAAAGCATGGGTGAATAAACTGTTGGACTATTTAGCTTTTGGTCTCCGCTCCATGTTTCTCTGCTTTTGTTTGTATTATCAGTCGTATTTGTTGCAGTTCCACTACTTTTTCGGTTATAAATAAATAAATACCTATAGTTCCTAATCTGTAGATCTGCTTTATTTGTGGCCTTCAATTTATGGTGACAGAAATGAGGCAGGGGTGTATTAATGGGTGTCACTGTATCCTGGCCTCTTTGCGTTGAACTGACAGATGCTGTTCGTTTAGTCTTTCTGCGTTTTATTTTTATACATAATACTTACTTATCTAGAGAACACAGTGCCTTATCTGTTGCCAGTACTATCAAATGCCCTATGCATGCAGTCCTGAACTTTCATCTGACACTGCCCCTAAAGCCTACACTACAAACCTTCTAAATAATCTTAGATGTTATCCTGGGCAGTCCAACTCCTTCTGATATCCATGGTCAGGCTAAAAGGAGTAAAAATGAGGCAAAAAAATGCACGGTTAATATAGTTGGGACATATACAGTGTCCAACTCTTTCTCATATCCATATGCCCTGGTTCTCAGATACACCATTGCTAACACAGTTATACGATAAAATACACCAGAATATGGTAGCTTAGCTGTATGAAATGCCAGGCTGGTAATAAAAAACAAAACAAAAGTACAAACTTTAAAGTCACAAATAATAACCTTTTCCTATTTGCAAAGCCAAGTGGCAATGCATCTTAGCCATCAGAAAGTTGAATGTCGCAGGTCCCAGGTCTTGCTTTTATCTTGCTCTAGCTCTCAGAAACACAAAGCCATAACATGTTACAGAAGTTTGAAGTCAGGGTCTCCTTCTTTGCTCACTCTGTGGTGCTCAGTGCAAACTGTATAAAATTCCATCACTGGCAGTCCTCCACCAAATATGTCCCATCTTACCTGACTGTATTGCTCATATTTTACTATACACAACTGCTTTTTTTTTCATGACTGAGCAGAACAACTCGTCTGGACTATCAGCAGCAGCCAGCAAGAGGACAATCGTCAACTGAGCACAAGATCTGTACTTAAAAAAAAGCGCAATGCTGGTAACGGTTTTAAGGAACAAATGCACACTGGCATGACTTGCGGATGACCCCTCCAACTGAACTATTAAGTCCATCAGGCCAGGGGGAGGCAGACCAATGCACCCGCTTGTAACTAAGCTAGTGCTTGCTTTACAATATTGGTGGTACCTGATAAAAATAAACTGAATGGAAGAAGCCAAGCAGCACTGTGTTATTTCTTTTAAAATCTGATGACTATTTGCACTGCCGTGTTCGCAATGTGCTGCAAATAGTCATCCAATTTAAAAAGAAATAACACTGTGCATTTTTTTTAAATTTTACTCATTTTTGGGCTCCTAGCCTTCATGGGGCAGTAGTTGACGGCCTGTCACCTACTACTGGATCTGGCTCTGCCTGTAACCCCTGTGAGTGTGGCAGGTAAAACCCATAGTTTTCCAGCAAGTTCTAAGAAAAGGATATGCTCAGTGCAGTACAAGGGTGAGTCAGCAAAACCAAAATCAAGCTTTATTGTTAACTGTCACAACTGTGATGCCAATCATGCGTCTATTAGAGAAAAATGCTTAGCATTTGGTCAGCAATGCCACAAGTGTAAAAACTGGAACCATTTTCAAAAGTTTTGCAAATCAAGTAAAACACACAGTTATAAAGAAAGGTCACTTAAAAAAGCAAGTTGATCACAAAGAGAGCTGCAGCTCTACTTTCTACATAAATGGTGTATCAGTAATTGGTGAAAGGGTTGATGCAGTAATTTGTTGTCAAAGAATGAAGTGTTTTGTACTATCCAGATCAATGGTAAAACCACCAAGCTCAAAGTAAACACTGGTTCAAGTGTAGCGTTATGTTAGCAGACACTTGCTAAAGTGAGAGCTGGTGAACAACTTAATGTGGCCAGTTGTGCAAAACTTGTTGCTTATGGAGGTGAACAAATTCAAACTGAAGGCTCAGTAGTACTTTCCTGTTATTTGGCTAGGAACTGTTACAGCTTACTATTCTATGTAGTCCAAAGACCTGTGCAGCCATTATTGGTTCACAGAGACAGTTTGAGAAAGAATTGGCTTTCCTTTACCAAAGAAGTTCATCATATAAGCACGTCTCCTAGTTCCAATTTTACAGAAGCTATTTTCTCAGAGTATGTTGTTTTTGATGACAAGTTAGGCAAACTTCTAGTTGTGTATTCTATGAAGTTAGACCCAGAGGTCAATCTAGTGGTCAGACCGGCAAGAAAAGTCCCGAAAGCTGTGCAGAATAAGGTCAAAGCTCAGTTGGATAAAATGGTGCAGCAAGGTTTAATTTGTCCAGTTACAGAGCCAACTAAATGGGTGTCGTATATGGTAGCACGCCACAAAAAAGGCTCAATCGAAATCAGAATATCTATTGACCCAAGAGATTTGAACAAAGCATTAAAGAGACCACATCATCCTATGTGCACAGTTGAGGAAGTTGCAGCCCTAATACCAAATGCTACTACTGTTTTTTCTGTCTTAAATGTAAAAAGCTCATTTTGGCATGTGATGCTTGATCGCAAATCTTCACTACTGACTACTTTCAGTACCCCATTTGGAAGATATAGATTCCTCAGGGTGCCATTTGGAATAAATTCTGCAAGTGAAGTCTTTCAGCATGCAATGGAGCAAATTTTTTTGGATTATCCTTCTGCCATAATAGTAGATGATTTATTGGTTAGAGGCAATGGTGAAGGAAGCAGAGCATGACAGAAACCTTAGAAGAGTTCTAGTCAGAGCACGTGAAGTGAACTTAAAGCTCAATCCTCTGAAGTGCAAATTCAGACTAAACGAAGTTACATATGTAGGCCATTTATTTACTAGCACTGGCTTGCAACCAGACCTGTCCAAGCAAGCAGCCATTCTTGAGATGCCAGCACCAGATAATGTTGAAGCTCTACAATGATTTTTTTGTTATGGTCAACTATCTAGGCAAGTTTATACCAGACTTCAGTAAGTTGACAGCATCTTTGATACAGCTAACATGCAAAAATGTTACATGGTCTTGGTTGTAACAGCACAAAAGAGCATTTGAAGGCCTTAAGCAGAAAATTGCCACCCCACCTACATTAAGATACTATGATATCAATAAACCAGAAACTCTTTCCTGTGAGGCTTCAAAATTTGGTCTTGGTGCAGTTTATTTATTTATTTATTTGTTTATTTATTTACTTATTTATTGATTTGCCGTTTGTTTGCCAGGATGGTCCATTGGGCCACAAGGAGCCCATTTTCAATGGAGTCCTGGGAAGAAAAGCTCCAAGACAGTACAGTATTATAAAATTACAACAAAATCATAATATACAAAATTATAAAAATTATAAAATACAAAATTTAAGAAAACATATAAAATTATTACATGAGAATTAGAAAAATGCATGGTGACAACAGTTGCAGAAAATTGGTAATTTAGGGAGCAGATACTTGAATAAATACTCACTAACAAATTAAGGATCTCGTAGAGCATTGTATTTCTTACAGGAGTTATACAGTTAGTAGAGGCTTTTAGCAGATGTAATTAGCTGTAGAGACCAGTAAAATTAAGGAATTTATGTAGGATGGGAGCAAGAGCATTCCCATTGTGAGGTCAGGTATGAGTGAAGTAAGGTTTTGAAAATAGAGAGTCTGTTAGTTGTACAGATAAGTGGAGTTAGAGAATTCCAGTGGCGTGCAAGGCAGAAGGTTAGAAGAAGTTTGCCTGGAGTGTGTGCAGGTTTATGTAACTCTATTAGATTTTGGGAGGTGGATCGAAGACATCTGTTAGGCAGATGCATTTGGAAGGTGGAGGCAAGGGAGGGGCAGACAGTGGGGCTGAAAATGAGCTTATGTGCATTGATAAGTTGAATATAGGTGAGATAATTGAGCAACTCAAGCCAGTTCAGTTGGTGAAGGGAAATGCAGTGATGGGTATTTGATCTGTGGCAAGTTGCAAATTTAGAGATTTTATGGTAAAAGGAGGAGAGTTTTGACTTGAGGAAGGATTGCAGATTAGTAAAGATAGAGGCACCATACATAAGGGAAGGGATATGGTATGTCTTAGCAAGAATGAGCCTGGTGGATGGAGTGATGAAACAGTTGTGGCGGTAAAGCATGCCAAGCTTCTTATGAGTTTTTTGTGATATTTGCGTAAAGATGGCTGTCAAACTTTATCTGATCATCAATGAGGATTCCTAGCAGTTTAGCTGTGGGCACTCTAGAGTGGTGTTATTTTGGCTGGTGATAGAGAAAGAGTTTTTGTTGAGGATGCCACTTTTAGAGGGGAGAAATATCATTAGTTTAGTCTAGGTTGCATTCAGTGCTAGATGGTTGTGTAGCATCTGTTGTTCAGTAGAAGAGAAGGTGTCTTGAGTTAGTTTTGTTAATGTGGAAGTGGAGGTGGCAGAGCATATTATTGTCACGTTGTCGGCATATTGGATGAGGCTGGTGTTAGGGATGGCATGATAGAAGTCATTAATAAAAATATTGAAAAAAAGGGGACCTAGAATAGAGCCCTGTGGCACACCTGTGGGAGTGTTTAGGAATGGTGACATAGTTTTATTCCACTTAACTGTTTGTTGTCTATTGGTAGCTGGTGAACCAGTTGAGAGAGGAGGGGGATAGGTTTAGTTGTGAGAGTTTGGTTAGGAGAGAGTTGTGAGAGATGGTGTTGAAGGCCTTATAGAGGTCAAGGAGGAGGGCGGATACAATATGACTGGAGTCACGGGCTTTTTTTATGGTTTCTAGGAAGGAGAGGAGGGAGGTAGTGGTGCTATGGCCTGGATGGAATCCATGCTGGGCGGGAGTAAGAAGGTTGTTATCTATGAGATAGGGAAGGAGGTGAAGGTGAATGCATTTTTCAAGAAGTTTTGAAATTGGGGATAAGATAGCAATGTGATGGAAGTTTGAGATACCATTACTGTTACCACCCTTGTGGAGTGGAATAATATAGGCCTTTTTCCACAGCTGGGGAACATAGACTCTGAAACTGATTGATTTATTAGGATGCAGATAGGGAAGGCAATGGCATTTGCTGCTATTTTTAGGAAGTAGGAGGGTATGTCATCAGGGGCATTAGAACATGGCTTCAAGTTTAGTAGAAGTCGTTTTATAGTTGAGATGGGGGTGGGGTTCATGGAGAAGGGGGAAGGTGGAGAGCTAGAGGAACTGGAGGTGAAGGGGATCTGTGAAGGTATATGTGAGGAAGGTGGATTATTAGTGAAGGATGATGTTAGTTTGACAATGGAGTTGATAAAGAACGTGTTGAATTGCTCAGCTATTTCTGAGTTGGAGGCATTTGGGTCGGGGCATGGGTTTTCTTTTTTACCTGGATTAAGGAGAGAGGAGATTCCATTCCACAATTTTCTGGGTTATTGTTGTGACTGGCTTGGAGTGTGGAGAAATAGACTTTACGGTCTGATATTATAAGTTTTTTAACTTTACTGCGAAGCGTTTTATAATCATTAAGTGAGATTATAGTTTTAGTTTTATGGTGAAGTTTCCAAGCTTTATCATGGAGTCGCATAGTGGCTAGGGTATTCTTGGCTAGCCAGGGGACAGAGTTAGTGTTTATAAATTTTGTTTTCCAGGGGACAAAGGAGTCTAGCAGGTTTAAGAAGATTGTATTAAAATAAGTATCAGCATTGTCTAGTGCTAAAGTTTTTAGTGGATTCCAGTCGGTTCTTTTTAGTGTGTTTGAGAATTCATTGGGGTTGAAGTATTTTAAGTGCCGAATAGTGGTATAGGTATGGGTTAGTTGCGGGCATGAAGGAAGACAACGGGCAAACATCAGAAGGTGGTTGCCCAGTGGGTCAGGAAGGGTACCACTATCAGAAATATAATGGTGATGAAAAATCCCTAAAAATGGTTTGATTTTGCAAAAGCTCAAGCACTACATTAATGTTGGATGGCCATCAAAGCAATCTAGTGTACCACCTGAAGTGCAAACTTATTTTCCTTACAGAGATGAGATGTTGATGGAAGATGGCATTATTTTCAAAGGTCCTAAAATTGTTGTTCCTGCTTCCTTACAACATGAGTATATCCAGATTTTGCATCGTGGTCACCCAGGTTCTGAATCTACTAAAACAAAGGTGAGAGGACTACTATTTTGTCCTTCTTTAGCAAAAGACATTGATAAAGTACTTTCTTCTTGTTCGGTATGCAATAGTACTAAACCGCATTTGCAAAAAGAACCATTTCATCTGAGTCAAGTTCCTGAACTACCTTGGTCAACAGTAGTCACTGATATGCTTGAGTGGAAAAATCAGCATGATTTAGTGTTGGTAGACTATTATTCAAACTGGTTGAGATTGATTTACTACCTAATCTAACATCCACTGCTGTTATCAACAAGTTGAAATGTCATTTCTCAGTTCATAGTAGTCCACACAGTTATTTCTGACAATGGTACCCAATTTGCCAGTCAGTTGTTTCAGAAATTTACAAAAGACTGGGACTTTGTACATGTTACTAGTAGTCCAGAATATCCATAGTCAAATGGACTAGCTGAACGTGTAGTACAGAGTGCAAAGCAGTTATTAGAGAAGTCAAAGTGTGATAATACCAATGTGTTTTTGAATTTAATCAATCTCAGAAACATACCTGTTACTTATACCAATATACTTGGCTCGCCTGCTCAGAGACTTCTATCTAGGCAAACCAGAACAACATTGCCTATCAATTCCAGAAGTCCAGCTATGATAAATCAAGCAGATTTCTTCATCCATGAAAAGAAGGAGAAACAGTGAGGATACAAATGGAAAAAGGTTTTGACCGGATTGGTCAAGCAACAAGTATATGAGCTTAGCCGAGATCCTACTTCATAAAATCTGAAGGTGTGGCATACAATAGAAACTGCAGACATCTTCTTCCTGTATTAGAACTGATATCGCAGCATTGTTCCTGTGATGCAGATTCTATCCCTTGGATTCAATAAGCAGCCATGCAGGAATAAGTTATTCCTGCACGGCAGGGACCGTTCCTGCTCAGCATGGCAGCGTGCCATACATATGTATGAAGGCATGCTGCCATGCTGTAAAACAGACACAGTTCCATGTATGAGCACAGGGTGTGTGTCTGAGAGCAGAGCTCTCACAATACACATACCCCCTGCACTCCAGAATTGCCATTCAGCAAATTTAAAATGAGCGAGAATGCTTGTAACACCCCCAACCCATCAGGATAAGAAATCTGGACAAAGCCATAAGGGACAATCATCCCTACAAAACAGAAAATTGATAGACTAACACATTCAGCATTAGCATGGATATTCTGAAGGGTACAAATAAAAAAAACACAACAAATAATTTTTTTATATATATCCAAAAAAGTTTAAGCGTAGCTGCGCGGGTGTGCCCGTTGCTTAGCTACACTTAGCCCAGCTTAAACGGCATGATAAGTTGAAAAGCAATAGACATCCATTATACACATAAGTGCAGTAGTGAAGTGGTTAGAGTGTATGCTTTGTATGTAGTCGTTCATGATTTGAGCCTCACCAAAGCTGTTTCCATTTTGTATGTGTAAACATTAAAATTTTTAATTTTTGTATATTTATATAAGTAGTAAGTAACTGATTTTTCTCAACCAGAGTAGTGTATTAGGCCCAGAAGTGAGGTGTCAGTGTAATAAAGTAGTGAAACCCCCATATAAACACAAGTGCCCCATACAGTATAATCACACAAGAATAAATTAATCACAGCACATTGGAGGATGTCAGGGAAGGTAAATAAATCTATATTATGTAATGAATGATGAATCAATCCCATGCAGGTGGTAGATCAATATAATGAAACATAAGCAATGCTAAGCATTGCACAGATATGTTGACCAAGTGTAAGCATTGTGTACATATGAATACTAAGCAATGAATGGCCCAGCTAAGTGGATTTGCCCATTGGTAAGCAATGCTGAACCTGCCCCTTTAAGCACTGCCAACTTTAGCTAAACAAGTTTGCCCGTAGCTTAGCTTAGCTCAGCATTTTCAAAACCGTCCAATCAAGGCAAAGGGTGGGAAATCGGCCATATTTAAACCCTGCACGTGGGAATGCAGCTCAAAACTGGTTGTAGCTCTCCACTGTAAGCAGTATGGCAGGTGTTGGAGAGGGCATGCGCTTCTGGGCACAACACTGGAGCATACAGGAGTCCAAGGTCATGGTAGGACTCCTGGTAAAAAAACATGACATGAGACTGCTGCAGGACCAGTACCAGGGCTCCAAATATAAAGCGGAAGCCTGGGAAAGTCTCGCCCATAATCTCACCAGTGCCACTGGTATCCCTCGGATTGGTGAGCAGGTCCGGCACCATTATGAGGAAGAGGGAGCTCTTGGAACAGTGGGTCCAAGAAGCAAGAGACAGGGGGGAGATGTCCCAGCAGTGTGTAAGTATTCATAGCTATAATTGTTTACCAAAGTCCAGCCTGTGTATGTGATGGATAGGTATGCATAAATGTTTCTCTATTTTCATTACAGCTGCAGCTGAGTGGGCTGAGAACCAGGAAGCCCATG